>NC_066513.1:13440209-13597709 GCF_024679095.1 Eriocheir sinensis | reverse complement strand
AGAGAGAGAGAGAGAAAGGGGGAACCGCCAGAAACTCGGTTACTCTTCCTGTACACAATCTTATCTATACAAAGACGTCAGGATCTCTCTCTCTCTTCGCCCCCAACCTTGCCCCAGTAAATCATCGCTATTACACCCCAACGCTTCACCTTCCCGATCTATCACCGCGCTATCGGCAAAACACCTGTAATAACACCTTGCCTAATTACCCGATACCGCAGCAAGAGGGATGGGCGCCTCATCACCCTGTTATTTGGCCGGCCTCTCCTCCCCCTCGGCGCGGCCCGGGTTTAAAAATCAATGCCCGGCCCCAGGTGATGCTCTAGAGGTGAGATGGGGATTAGGATGGTGACGGGGGGATGAAAGACAATGATGGTATTTGTAATAATAATGAGGATAATTATAATGGTCGCTAATGATATGAAAAAGAAACATTGTCCTTTAATACGGAAATCTATCTCATTCACACACTCTCCCACACACAGCAAACAGCAGACAATGGAGGTGTTTAAAATGATAATGATGGTAATGATATGAAGAATAAGAATCGTCATCAAAGGTTCTGCGCCATACAATCCGAAGAAGAATCACCATTGTTATTTAATACGGTAGTTTCTCTCTCTTTCTCTTTTATCTCAGTCACTCACTCACACATACAGTCCGTTTACACAAGAGCCTACGCAGACGGAACGCAGTTTTTGACAGACAGACAGACAGACACACTACAGCCAGCAATAAATAGACGTGTATCGAGAGGAAAGGTTCAGGAGTCAGGTTTCAGATTTGATTGAACTGCGGGGATAAAAACTGATCATGGAGAAAAGAAAAACAAGAGTCGGACAAAAAAAATTAAGAAGAGGAGAAAGAGGGCATGGAAGAAGAACAAAAAAAAAAAGATACATGAAGGAAAAAAAAAAGGGGGGGGGAGAACAAGAAAGAGGGCAAGGAAGAAGATCAGAGAAAAAATAAGAGGTGCAATTTGGAAACAAGGAGGATAAAAAAAAAAGACGAACGTGAAAGAAGAGCGAAAGGGAAAATAATAACAAAAGGAGCAAGAATGAAACGAGAAGAACGAGAATGAGGACAATGAAGAAGAGCAAATAGAAAAGGTGAAGGAAGAGGAAGTAGAGAACAATGGCAGCGATAACGATACAAATAAAATAAAAAAAACAAGCGTGGATACTCTTAACTCCATTTCCTTAGAGGCGCGACGTGTGAAAATAAAATACAATAGAACAGAATACAATACAATACGATACAATACACAAGAAACAATATTAGGCTCATCGACACCTGTTACCGGAAGAGAGAGAGAGAGAGAGAGAGAGAGAGAGAGAGAGAGAGAGAGAGAGAGAGAGAGAGAGAGAGAGAGAGAGAGAGAGAGAGAGAGAGAGAGAGAGAGAGAGAGAGAGAGAATTAGTAATGGGCACAGAAAAAAAAATAACTGACCGCTCGAACCCAAAACACACACACTCACACACAAAAAAAACGAAAAAAAAAAGAAAAAAAAAAACTGCTTCCCATTTTCCTTCACGGCCGGGTAAACAACCTATTTTCCTCAAGGCGAAATGGAAATTACCACTTTTTATTTGTTTATTTTCCTCTTCAAGTAAAGGAGAAGAAAGGAGGGACAACGAGGGGGGAGGAGGAGGGGAGGGGGGTTTAAGAGGAAAGAGGAGGAGGAGGAGGAGGAGGAGGAGGAGGAGGTGAATCTTCAGGGAGGAGGAGGAGGCATACGGTTAAAGAGGAAAGCAGGAAGAGGAAGAGGAGGAGGAGGAAGGAGAGTGAAAGGGATGGGGAGGGGAGGGGAGGGAAGGAGGAGGAAGAGGAAGAGGGGAAGGAAGAAGTGTGAAAGAGATGGGCCATGAGAGAGAGAGAGAGAGAGAGAGAGAGAGAGAGAGAGAGAGAGAGAGAGAGAGAGAGAGAGAGAGAGAGAGAGAGAGAGAGAGAGAGAGAGAGAGAGAGAGAGAGAGAATGCCATGGAGGAAAGATGGAGGGAGAAGAGGAAGAGGAGGAGGAGGAGAGAGGTAAACTTAAGTGCCAAGGTTCAAGCCAAGTATTCCTCCTCCTCCTCCTCCTCCTCCTCCTTACCCTTTCAAGTAGTGTCCGTATAATCCAATAGAGCGATGAGGAGGTGAGTCGGAGAGAAGAGAGTGAAGGAGAGGAGAACAGGGAGGAGGAGGAGGAGGAGGAGGGTGGAAGAGGAGGAGGAAGGGTGATGGAGTATAACTAAGAGAGGAGGGACGTGTTGAGGAGGAAGAGGAAGACAATGAGGAGCAGGAATTGAAGAGAGGAAGAAGAAGAGGAAGAAGAAGAGGAACAAGAACAAGAAGAGCAGGAAGAGGGAAAGAAAAGTAAATAAAGCCTCAAGAAATATATATGTATGTAAATTCCAATAAGTAGAAACGCGTGTTGAAACTAAATAAAAGTTGAGTACGGTACCAAAAGGAGATCGAGTACGGAATGGGATCAGAGAGTACCTAGGTGGATGTGAGAGCAATACTGGATGAGGAAGACACAGCGAGCGGGCGAGGGAGGGTTCGGGCATGTGAGGGGAATGGATGAGGGCTGTCACGCAGGAAATTTATGGGCTGGGTATCACGCGGGAGGCGGTAAAGAGGAAGGAACAGCCCCAGGTGAGTGGAGGGAAAGCTTCGGCAGGAGAGAGGGAGACCACTGGAGGACGTAGGAGAGAGCGGAGAAAAAAATTGAACAGAGAAAGAATAGGATGAGAGGATTGAACATAAGAACACTGGAGGAGGTAGGAGAGAAATAGCAAATGAAGGAAAAGAGAAAGAATGAGGTGGCGGGATGGAACAGAGAACATAAGAGGTGAAAGAAACAGGACATGAGAGAAAAGAGAAAGAATGAAACGAAAGGAGTGAACATAAGGAGAGCGGAGAATGAAGGGAACAAGAAAAAATGAAGTGAGAAAATACAACATTAGAACATTGAAAGAGGTCATAAGAGAGAAAGGGAATGAAGGGACCGAGGAATAATGAAGAGAGAGGATGAAGAATTGAGGGAACAGTGAAGGAGGAGAGAGAGTCAGGGAATGAAGGGAAAGAGAGAATGAGATGAGAGAAGGAAACAGCAGGAGAACATTGGAAGAATTAATGGAGAAGAAACGAATGAAGGAAGAAATATGGAAGTGAAGGAAAAAGAGGATCGCCAGGTAGTCAGTCAGCCATGCAGGTAAGAAAATCGACAATGAATAATGAAATGAAAAAGCAAGAGATGAAGTGAAAGATAATGAAAGAATGAAGAGATAACGAACAAAAACGCCGAAAGACATAAAAACAAGGAGCATATATCTGACCTAATGAGCGTGCATCGGATAAAACAAAGATTAAAAAAAAAGTTGGAAGGTTAAAAGAACAAAACAATTACCGAAGAGTTTATGATGATGAAATAAATATGTGAAAGAAAAGTCAAACGATAATACATTTCTCTCTTCTTAAAGTAGCGAAAATAACGCAAAATGTCAGTGAGAGAGAGAGAGAGAGAGAGAGAGAGAGAGAGAGAGAGAGAGAGAGAGAGAGAGAGAGAGAGAGAGAGAGAGAGAGAGAGAGAGAGAGAGAGAGAGAGAGAATGCTGAGTAAATATCCCCTCTTTAAGCCGCTGAGAGTTATGGGAGAGGAGGAGGAGGAGGAGGAGGACGTGGAGGAGGAAGAGGAGAAGAGAAAAGGAAATAAAAAAAATGGCCAGACTAATTGTTCGTAATTGCGTGAATACTTGATAAAATTATAGAGGTAAATTGCGCCAGGTATGTTTTTTTCTCTTGTTAAACACACACACACACACACACACACACACACACACACACACACACACACACACACTGATCTCTCTTCCTTTCCTATATAGAACTCTAGCGACGATTAAAACTCACAATCAAGACTCGGTTCATCAACAGCAACAACAACAACAACCTCAAAAACAACCTACCTAACAACCAGAAAGCGTCCAACACCACGTAAACAACAACCACAAATTTACCACACTAACCACACTACACAGGAACACTTCACGTCAACCCATACACACCACCACCACCACCACCATTCCCATCACCACCATCACCTCCACCATAACCACAAACCACAGTCATAACCACATCTAACCACCATCTCCACCACCACCATCAGTAACGCCACCATATCACTCATAAAGATAATGACA
This sequence comes from Eriocheir sinensis, assembly GCF_024679095.1. Lineage (NCBI taxonomy): Eukaryota > Metazoa > Arthropoda > Malacostraca > Decapoda > Varunidae > Eriocheir > Eriocheir sinensis. The sequence continues at coordinate 13,593,527 of NC_066513.1, read as the reverse complement.
CCATCACCACCACCACCTACAGCACCACCACCATCGCTCCATATAATCACTGTCATCACCATCTTCACCGCCACCATCGTTGCTACCCATCACCACCACCACCACTAGCATTAACACCACCATCACCGAAGAAGAGAATGATACTGCCGCCCCTAACACCACATTCAACACAACCATCATCATCACTTCACAATACAATAACACCATCACAGTCACCATTACCACAAGCACCATCCTCCTCCTCCTCTTCCTCCTCCATTCCTTTGCACAATTACTTTCTAACTAGCTTCTGAAATACGTCAAGAATGGCACGACTTGAGTCCATAAAGAACGAAGGATGCTGATCAGAGTGAGTGAAAGTGATGGGAAAGGCGAGGGAAGGTGAAGCGGCCTGAACCTTAATGGAGATTGCCAAGAGAGAGAAAAAAAATATACGAGAACTCATTCGCTTTTCAGTTCGTCGATGCAATTTCCCGTATAGAGAGACATTCGGGTCGTGCCTATCGCATTTGTATATCTACGTGCATGTGTTTGGGTATTCTCTCTCGCTTACTTCCATTTGCACAGATTCTTCCTCTCTCTCTCCCTCCCTCTCTCCCTCTCTCTCGTGAAGGCTAAGAAATCTTCCATCAGAGGCATTGAGTCTACCGTTGATTACTTTCCAATGGGCTGATTCGCTCCCACTCCTCCGCCTTTCTCGACAATGGCTCTTCACACTCTATTACGGAGACGAGAAAGCTGGGGAAGGAGAAGGAGGAGGAGGAGGATAAAGGAGGAGAAGGAGATGATGGATAACGGTAAAGAAGGAGGAGGTGATGGATAAAGCTGAAGAGGAGGAGAAGGAAGAGGAGAGGGTGATAGGTAAAAATGTGTAAAATGATGTTGAAAGAGGTGTGAAGGGAATTTAGTAAGAGGCGGAACGCGATGTTTCACGCCTCGCACGGAAAGACATATCACGGCACCTGTTGCTTCTGGTGCCGACAAGATGCAGTCACGGTGATGCTGACGTTAGCGATATTACGTGAACGATATAAAAGAATAATGATAACAATGAAAATAAAACATATAGAACAAGGATAATGATGGGTAATGAATGATAATAATAATGGCAATAAAACAAATAAAGAAAGGATAATATTGCATAAAGAATAATGACAGCAATGGAAATAAAAAGGAATACGGTAATAGCAAGACTAAGAAAAATAAAATAAAAACATGGTGAGTTCAATACAAATACATGAAACAATAATAAAAACGACAATGAAAGTTAGCGATCTTTTGTGTGAGCTATATGAAAATAAATAATGATGATGATGGAAATAAAACAAATACAATAATATATACACCAGGAAACATAAAATTCAGGCGTAATTCAATAAAAGAATAAAAAATATGAAGAAAATGAGACTGGCAGTAACAAAAACACAGTAACAATTAGAATAATGAAAAAAATACTAATACTAATAATAATAATAATACTAACAATAACCAAGTATATATTAGCATTTTAGTTGTAACAAGAAGAAGAATACAAAAAATAATAATACCAATACAACTGCTAATAATAACAATAATGAAGTGTATCAGTAACATTAATTAATTTGTTTTACCTGCTGCCCTCTTCACCTGCACTAACACTAAATCAGCTGCCAATTACCTGGGCGCACCTGAGTCTTTGTGGGGCGCGTGTGTGAGCGGTGCACTAATAAAAATAGGTGTGTGTGTGTCGTGATAGTGTGGATGGATGGGAGTCGTATACGGGATGTTGATCTCTCTCTCTCTCTCTCGTCCGACTTTTCTTTCCTTATTTTATTTCTTTATTGCCGTTTTTCTTCACTCTCTCTCTCTCTCTCGCACACACACACACACACACACACACACACACACACACACTCAAACACACTCTCTCACACTCACACACACTCTCTCACACTCACACACACTCTCACACACACACACACACACACACACACACACACACACACACACACATACATACACACATCAAGGCTAATAGAGTCCAATCTCAGGCCCATCGAGGCAGTAAAGCACAAGAGGAATAAAAAAAAAAACACTTGTCCTTCACGACCCAACACAGCAGAACATGAAAGACAATAACACGTCCAACAAAACCACCAATGAAAAAAGAAATAACATAAATGATGAGGACGAAGAAGATATCAACGTCATAATAACTTCTAGAGAAAAAAAATATATCCACCAACTTCCGACCAGAAAAAAAAAATCAGGCCGAAGACAAAAACTGCGAATTAATAAAAAAATTAAAAAAATAGCAAAAACAAAAAAATATCATTCAACTCGACGAAAATTACGAATCTAAATCCATCAACTCTTATACGAATTCCAGTGACGATAGCGACAAATGGACAACGGAGAATACAATGCCATCAACGGAATCATCATCATCAACAGCAGCAGCAACAGACTTTTCAGCAGCAGATTTTTCAACAACAGCAGATTTTTCAGCAGCAGCAGCAGTGGGAGCAGCAGCAGCGCAGTTAAAAATATATATAAAAGAGAACATTCCTGCTCATAAGAATAATTTAAAAGTCATCGTCTTAAGAGTATATTTAGAAGTTACTCTGAAAGAAGGCCTGGAAGAGGAGGGTTATTAGGGTTAAATTAGATAAAAGTATTGTTTACTGCTAGGGGCGTCGCGTTATGGGATACTGTGGTTTAGTCTTCTTGGTCTGTTTAGTGAAATTAGAACTCATAAGAACTGTGGATTTAAGCGATTTTTTCTCACTCTCGGCTTTAATTTTGTTCTTATTTACGATTGTGAACATCACATAAAATCATCCTTTAAGTTCGTGGGGGTTTAATGTGATTTTTTTTAACTACCCAGCATATGAATAATTTTTTTAAAGTAAATATTAGCGATGTAGACTTTATATATAGTTGCCAGAGCGAGGCGAGACATTACTCAACAATGCAATACGTGACGATTTTCTTCAAGCTGGACTTAGCAAGGCGACTAAAGGGAGTGAAGACGGGGCAGAAGGTGGGTGGGGGGCGTGCGGGTGGGTCACATATGTAGCCTTGAGGGTGCACAGAGAAGGGCCACAAGGGGAAGGGCCACAGGGGAGGGACACGGGCAGGGACAAACCGATAACGTACTTGAGAGGTGGAGGTTAGTGACACGTCCTCTACAAGGGGCTAAAGGGATAGACGCAGCTCAGGCACAAGGGGGGAGGAATGTGAGGAAGAGACTGGTCGGGCCCTCAAAACCCCTATGATTAAAGTTACGTTAATTGCCACAAGGGGAGGAAGCAAACTCCCCTCGGAGCAAAGAACATCCCTTCGTCTAGTAGTGGGGAGGGAATGTGTGTGGGAAGGCTTCGCGGTCCCTTACTGCTTTAAATAAGCGCTGAACTATAAAACATGACGTGATCTAATTGTGAATGTAGAGTGACTTTAGTTTGGCGCAGAAGATACACGTGTCATGTTCCCGTTTGACCTCTGTATCTTATAGGACAGAGAGGAACCCTCACACACCGTTCCCCATGGCACTAAAGACACCACCGGCTCCACACACACGCCCATGAATCAAGCAAGGAAGGCAAGGGGGAGACGTGGCAGGCAGGGCGTCGCTGGGAGGGCCGGGTGCCGCTCTCTCGTCAGGTTGATCTAAACGGACAGCTCAAGGCGTGACCTCGGCCCCAACATGGCACGGCCGCGCCCGCCGCCCACCCACCGCCCGTCACTGGCGCCGACGTGACCAAACAGTCCTGAACGTTCACTCCCACGGAAGAGTTACAATGTTGTAAAAGTTAACGACGTCCCATAACTCGATTTCCCGAGCAACAGACAATTAATTAATCTAGTCATTACATAAATGAGATAAATTAGATAATATAAGTTAAAATAATGATTAACTTACGTAGCATTCGACAGCCGTGACCGAGTCGATCCAGAGATTTAGAGAAATGCTTTAGATAAATGCTTTACGTTATGCAACAAATGGCTTCCAGCAGAGGATGGCAGCAAGTGTAGTGAACCGACGCATGACTGATCGATGCACATTAAAGCTTGTGTTTGCCTCTAATTATTTTACGTATTTTTGCCATTAACAACGCGCACCTCTGTGTTCTTACGCAATGAGGCGGTGATCTTTAAGCAGGGGCCTTTAGTACAAAATTTTAGGAGTATTTAATAACACCGTAAATGTTAAGCGGTAAATGAAGGGTTTGAAAAGGAAATTGAAAGTGTCCTCAGCTAGAAACTCTTACAAAGGTATACTGCACGGCATAAACCTTTTCTTTCTTTGATAATAAATCCACACCGCACTCTCACTAGTATTGTTTTTCCATGTGTGTTTATTCTGGCGGCTGAGGTCCGAATTATTAAACGTACCGAACTCCTTTTTTATCATCATACATGTCCCCAAGCCACACAAAAGACTAACCGGATTTTCATGTGACTTTTACCATTCAAGGTGCAGAGGGCGTGTAAAACTATCACCAGGATCACAAAACAGTCCATGAAATCTCTAAGAACTTCCACGAGAGGCTTCCCAAACAGGCGAGCTCAGGGGCTTGTACGTTTAGGAATAGGGACTTAGAGCCGATTTCACAGTCCAACACAGTGTCTTCGTAACAGCCCGAACCAAACTATAGAATCCCATACAATCCAAAATGGTGAAGTCTTCGATGCCACACTAAATACACAAGACTTTTCCTGTATAGTTTCATCAAATTTGTGAACTTAAATATAAACACCAGACACTATACAAGGAAATTTCGAAGGCTCTGGTATTGGTTTGGGAGCTTACTAGCCCATCATGGGGAACTGTGAAACTGGCCCTTAGAGTGCCGTAAACCTCCTCGGGGCCGCAGGTGAGTAACTCGACATCTGGGTGCGCTGCGACACAACATTAGTCCGGACAGGAAGGTAACGGTGATCCGCGAATTACCATCAATCGCACCTTCACCGAATTTGGTCCACTATCGGCGGCCTCGATCTAAAGTATTCGTACCTGACACCTGCGTTGATGTCGTTGTTGGGGGCGACGGCGAACACCTACGCAGGCAAACAATTAACAGGACCTCGAGAACGGCCACTAAATGTACCTGTTTGACTGCACCACCCGGGGGGACGGACGTGGGAAACACCTGGATAATTAACACGTAATGGCTGTAAGATGGGCCAATTCTGAGCCGTCCCTCACCTGTCCGGGGTTCAACAGGTGATGACTTATAAAAGGGGAGGGGCGGGGAGGGAATGAACAGGTGGGGCAGGTGCAGATCGGAGTTGATGAGAGATCGCCGCCGGTATTGCCTTTCCACCTGTTTACACTCGAACCGATGAAAGCACAGGAGTGGGGAGGGAGGAGGGTGTGGGGGGAAGAGGTGGATACTTGATCTGCCGCGACTTTTCCTGCGACACAAAAAGAAAAGACGGGGACCACAGGCTATGTGTCACTGATAAGGAAGAAGGAGCCTCGCTGCTTTCACTTCCGAATAAGAAAATAGTGACGGTTAGAGGAAACTGCGCGCGATGCATCATCCTGACACGGCTCCTCCAGGCGAGTGTCCTGGGCGTGGAGGGCGTCGCGTCCCCGGCCCGCGCCTCACGCCCAGCACATCGCCGAGCCTTTATTTGTTATTTAGCATCTCCACGTCTTAATAAATAACAATATTGACAGGAAAGTTGAAGAATAATCTGGCGCAACATATCAGCCGACCATTATTCTGGAGGTCTGGGACAAACCCAATGTCTTGATATTCAACATTTATCAGCGTCGGGCCTCATATAATATTCATTTTATCACGATTCAGAGTTTCGAAGTGCAAGAAACTTTACAACTTGAACTCAAATGACTTTTGATTTAAGAATCAAATTTTAAAAAGGTGAATAGCTAACAGGAAGTTAAATCAAACAAACTCTGATCATAAATATGCGTTAAAGATATATATATATATATATATATATATATATATATATATATATATATATATATATATATATATATATATATATATATATATATATATATATGAACGCCCTGATTGCGCCAACTGAGGCCGCCCTGCAGTAATGGTCCGGCCGACTCGTTACGGCTGTCGAATGCACTAACAGATACACATGACCCAAACAGCTGATGATGGACTGCTGGGGGAGGCCCGCCCCACCTGCCGCCGCAGGGACGGGGCTCTTCACTCACCTGCGTTGGCCGTCCAATCAGCTGCCGCCTACAGGGCCGCCGGGGAAGCCAACATTGTCACCTCGGTTTCTCAATATATCGGGTCAGACTTTTTTGCGTCCTTGTGGCAGTGGCAATGCTGCTTTTCTGTACTTCCAGGCCCTTTACACTTTCCAACGTGTGAGAGAAACTTATAACTTATTTCACGTACATCAGCGCCATCAATCACCACGGTTATCTCAGTGACGCTGACGCCGCGCGCCTCCTGCAGCGCCTGGCGGCCAGACGGCGTCAGGGGCGAACAGACGCAGAGCACCGCACGACGCAAACACCACGAGCTTTTCGATCTTGATGGTTGGTCTACTTTATTTCCATCGATCTATCGTTTTTGCCGCTAATAAATGCTCCAATCGCTACAGCACCGCCGAGCCCTAACGCCGGGCGAGACGGGGAGTGTCAACACCTGGCCCTGGCACACCTTGCGGCGCGGGAGGCAGGTGCGAGGGGTCGGGGACACCTGAGCCACGAAGGGTACGAACGAACGCCTCCACGTGAAGGCTGGACCGCCACAGACACGCGCACACTCCACACGTCCGACCCGGCCCACTGCTGAGGCCGCACTGAACCTCCCTCCCTCCCTCCCGCCCTGGCTCCCTCGATGCTGCTCTGCTGGTTTGTTCTCCCTCCTCCTGCTGCTGCTCCTCCTCCTCCTCCTCCTCCTGTTCCTCTTTCTCCACCTCCTGCAGTCCTCCTCTACCACTGGTCACATCCCACTCCTCCCCTGTCAAAGTTCTCTCTCTCTCTCTCAACCCCCTTCCCCCCACACACACCTTTAAACATCCGTAAAATTGAATATATATTTTTTTTCTTACTCCACGCCTTCGCTGATTACATTCAAGATGGTCGTGTGACACCTGTATCCCGTAATGAAGAGCGATGAACACCTGTACACACCTTGCCTCTACACCACGTCCACCACCACTGCCACGAACACAACCACAAACACTACCACCGCCACAAACAACAACATTCGTCACAACCAGACCAGAAACAGCCACAGACAGTGAAGAATTACCACCGCTACCTTCACTACGACCAGAAGGACTACTATTAATACCACTATGATCCACCACCACCACCACCACCACCAATACCCTTTACAAACCCCATCACCATCACCTCCACTACCACCACTACCTTCACTACCACTAAAAGGACCATCAAACACCACACAAAACCCACTTCTTTAAACCCTACCATTATCACCACCACCACCACGACAAGGAAGGAACTCGCAACCACTTCGATCACATCCACCACCACCACCACCACTACATTAACCCCATCACCATCACCATCACCACCACCACCACCACCACCACTACCACTATCCCTGCCTCCACCACCACTATTACCGTCACCACCACCACCACCACCACTTCCACCACCGCCTCCACTCCAGTTCCTTGGGTGACTTTAATTATGCAGCTCCTCCGCGTTGGGGAGGGGGGGGAAGGGGGGGAGAGGGGGGAGGGGTACTTGTGCACGCCTTGTGGCTTCCTAACGTGCAGCTGGTATTTGCCTGTGCTCTCTCTCTCTCTCTCTCTCTCTCTCTCTCTCTCTCTCTCTTCTCTTCTCTTCTCTTCTCCTCTCTTTTCTGTCTCTCTCTTCTCTGTCTCTCTTCTCTTCTTTCCTCTTCTCTTTTCTTTCCTCTTCTCTTTTTTTTCTCTTTTCTTCTTCTTCTCTCTTCTCTGCCTCTCTTCTCTTCTTTTCTCTTCTTTTCTTTTCTCTTCTCTTTTTTTCTCTTCTCCTTCTCCTTCTTCCTCTTCTGCTCCTCAGTCTTCCCTAATTCTTACTTTCGTGTTCTAGAGTGACTCCACGTTGTTCTTTTGAGCTATTTTTCTTCTTTCTCTTACATTATATTTACCACCCAGCAACTCCCTCTCCCTCCCTCTCTCTCTCAAATAATATCATCTTGTCTCCCTGTCTCTGCCCCCTCCCCCGAGGACCCCGACACCGCCCTCCTCTTCCCTCCTTCCCCCCCTTTGGTCCGTCCTGATGTATGTACGGTCCCTGTCGACGGTCACTTGTACCGTCCCACCCACTGATAGCAAGACGCCGAGAGGGGTCGAGTGGACGGATGGAGACGTGAGGGAGGCGAGGAAAGAGAAGATAAGGAATGTGGATGAGAATAAGGATGAGAAAGAGAGACGGATATAGATATGAGAAGAAGAAACAGAATACAGACAAAGAGGAGAGATAATGGTGATGAGAATGGGGGTTAGAGCGAAGGAAAAAAAAAAAGAAAAGAAAAAAAAGGAAAGAAAAAGAAATGGAGTGAGAAAGACAGAGACAACGGGATACGAGAGAAAAAGGAACATAAGACAGTGAAGAATGAATAATGGTGGTAAGGAATAGGGTTAAAAGAAAAATAGGAAAGCAAAACGAAGGAAAGAAAAACAAGAGATGAAAAAGAGACAGATAAGACAAGCAACGTAATATAAGAAAAGGGAACGATAAAACCAGAGAGATGGAATAACGGTGATGAGGAAAGAGGTTAGAAGAACGGGCAAGAGAAGAGAATGTGAGAAGCAGAAAAGAAAAACAAATGAAATGAGAAAGAGAGACAGACAGAGATGCAACGTAGTATATAAAAAAAATAACATAGAAAAAAAAACAAGGAGAAAAGAAGAAATAATGACGTTGAGGAAAGAGATAAGAAAAAAAAAACAAGGAGAGAAGGCGAAAAGCAAGAAAGAAAACAAATGGGAAGGGAAAGACAGTTAAAAATGCAACAGGAAATGGGAGAAAGACGAACAGAATATAAACAAAGAGAAAGGATAATGATGATGAGAAAGAGGTCATGGAAAAAAAAAGAGAAGACGAACTAAAGAGCAGGAAAAAAACGAAACGAGAGAGGAATAAAAGAGGAACCAAAAATAATCAGAAAAAAAGGAGAACAGGGAACAAAGAACATGAGGAAAAGAACATAAAGAATAAAAGAAAGAAGATAAAGGAGGGAAGATAAGGAGAGGAAGAGGCTGGAAAAAAATGAAGGGCAGAGAGAGAGAGAGAGAGAGAGAGAGAGAGAGAGAGAGAGAGAGAGAGAGAGAGAGAGAGAGAGAGAGAGAGAGAGAGAGAGAGAGAGAGAGAGAGAGAGAGAGAGAGAGAGAGAGAGAGAGAGAGAGAGAGAGAGAGAGAGAGAGAGAGAGAGAGAGAGAGACCAGCCTGAAGGTGACGACAGATAAGAGAGAAGAGAGAGAAAGGGAGAGAGCCGCGACGAGGTGAGGGAGGGAAGGAAGCGGGGGAGAGAAAGGTGGAGGAGGGAGAGGGAGGTGCTTGTGAAGAAAATAGGAGGAGACAGGAGACAGGAGGAAGAGGGAGAGGAAGAGGGAGAGAAAGTTCAGCGGATAGCAGTGGGAAAAGTAAATAAAGAAAAAAAAAGATGAACTAGTTGTGTCCGCAACGGTAAAAAAAATAACGAGGGGAGTGAGAACAGGATACAGGAAGGAAAATAATACATGGCAAGGTGGGAAGGAAAGAGGGAAAGAAAGAGAAAGGAAAGAAAGAAGGAAAGAAACTAAGATAAACAAAGCGAAAGAAAGAAAGAAAGAAAGAAAGAAAGGAAAGAAACTAAGATAAACAAAGCGAAAGAAAGAAAGAAAGAAAGGAAAGAAACTAAGATAAACAAAGCGAAATGAAGAAAGAATGAAAGAAAGAAAGAAAGAAAGAAAGGAAAGAAACTGATAAACAAAGCGAAAGAAAGAAAGAAGAAAAAAGAAAGAAAGAAGGAAGGAAAGAAACTAAGATAAACAAAGCGAAAGAAAGAAAGAAAAAAAAGAAAGAAAGAAGGAAGGAAAGAAACTAAGATAAACAAAGCGAAAGAAAGAAAGAAAGAAAGAAAGAAAGAAAGAAGGAAGGAAAGAACCTAAAGATAGACAAAGCGAAAGAAAGAAAGAAAGAAAGAAGAAAGGAGAGAAACTAAGATAAACAAAGCGAAAGAAAGAAAGAAAGAAAGAAAGAAGGAAGGAAAGAACCTAAAGATAGACAAAGCGAAAGAAAGAAAGAAAGAAAGAAGAAAGGAGAGAAACTAAGATAAACAAAGCGAAAGAAAGAAAAGAAAGAAAGAAAGAAAGAGGAACATGTTTACTGTTTGTTTTTCGTTTTACTGAAGCATAAATAAAATAAATGAAAAAACGAAAAAAAATATATAAGAAAGAGAGAAAGAAAAAAAGAAAGAAAGAAAGAGAAACACGCTTACTCTTTTTCGTGTTACTGAAGCATAAATGAAATAACTGAGAAAACAAAAAAAATGCGAAAGAAGGAAAGCGAGGCAAAAAAGAAAATAAGGAAAGAAAAAAAGAAAATAAGCCGTCAAAAATAATGAAGAAAAGTCTACATCACAAAAAAAAAAGTATTAGGAAATAATAATAAATAACTAAACATTCATTAACAAGTAAAATAAGTGAATAAGTAAAACACAGAAATGAACCAAATGGAAAACCTCGAAAGGGAAAAAAAAGATAATCCCACCACATGAAAGAGACGCTACAAAGAAGGGAAGAAAAAAAAGAAGATATAAAGAAAAGCGAAGAGGGATGAAGAGGGAACGAAAGAAATTGAAATAAAATGAAAAAAATGAGCAAAAAAAGATGAAAATAGAGGGGGAATGAAAATGGATGAGGAAAAATGAGAGCAAGAGAAATGAAGGGAAGAGAGGGACGGAAAAAAGAGAACGAGAGGTAGAAAAAAAAAAGAGACCGAAAGAAAGAGGTGAGGAAAAAAGACAACGAGAATAAAGAAAAGGGGGAATAAAAGAGAACGAGAAAGAGAAGGGGAGGAAAAGAGAACTAGAGAAAGAGAAGGAGAGGAAAAAAGAGACCGAGAGAAAGAGAAGGGGAGGAAAAAAGAGACCGAGAGAAAGAGAAGGGGAGGAAAAAAGAGACCGAGAGAAAGAGAAGGGGAGGAAAAAAGAGACCGAGAGAAAGAGAAGGGGAAAAAAGAGAACGAGAGAAAGAGAACGAAAGAAAGAGAAGCGGAAAAAAAGAGAAAAGGAGGAAAAAGAGGACGAAAAAAAACGGGGAAGAAAAGAAAACAAGAACATAAGAACATAAGAGAAGGGGACGAAAGAGAACGAGAGAAAGAGAAGGGAAGGGAAAAAAAAAAGAGACCGAGAGAAAGAGAAGGGAAAGGAAAAAAGAGAATCAAAGAAAAGAAGGGAAAAAAAGGAAAAAAAGAAGAAAGCCCAACACAATGCGACAGCTGAATGGAAACATCTTATTGTATCAACGAGGCACAAAGCGGCGGATCCCATTGGCGGCTCAGGGGAAACCGGCGCACGTGATTGGCCGAGGAAAAAGGGGGCGCTCTTTGATTGGTCGAGCCGGCACTAGGAAGGCTTCTGATTGGCTGGCCCGTATTCTGCCTGCCTTGACCTCCCAATGACTAACCCGCGGACGTGTTTTCCTGTCTGGCTTCCGCTGAGTGATGGGGAGGGGGAGGAGAGGAGGGAGAGGGGAGATTTAAGGAGAAAGAAGAAGGGGAGGAATAAGGATGAGGAAGATGAAAGGAGAGATGTAAGGAGGAGGAAGAGGACTAAGGAGAAAAAAAAGAGGGGGGTATGTGGGAGAAAGAAGAGGAAGAGGAATAAGGAGAAAGAACTAGGAGGGGAATATGGAAGAAAAAGACGGGGAGGATATAAGGGAGAAAGAGGAAGGGGAGGTGCTAAGAGGAGAGAGGAAGGTAATGTGAGGAAGGGAAGGGATGGAGAAGACAAACATGGGAGGTGGAAGAGAAGGAGTAAGAAAGAAAAAAATATGTAAAAGGTGAAAGACGAGGAGAGGGAGGGTGATGATGAAGTGAGGAGGAGGAGGGAGAGAGGAGGACGAGAAGGAGGGCGATGAAGGAGTAAGGAGGGGAGGGGGAAGAGGCGGAGGCAGGAGGAGGCAGGAGTACAGTTGAAAGAGGACGAGGCCATAATAAAATATATATAGAAGAGACAGGAAGAGGAGTACAAAGAGGAGGATGAACCCCAGAAAGGAGAAGGAAGATGTGGAGAAGAGGAGGAGCAGGAGGAGGTAGATAAGGAAGAGGAAGAAGAAGAGGAGGAGGAGGAAGAGGAGGAAGAGGAGGAGGAATGACTTACGCGTACGCTCATTTGTCGAGTAACAATTATGAAAAGAGGACTGGGAGGCTGCGAGACCGGCTGGGGAGAGACCGTCAGCCGAGGGAGTTAAGGCTGATCTCTCCAAGCAGGCAAGACAGGCCGAGGAGGGAGGGAGGGAGGGAGCGAGGGCAGAGAAGCGCGGAAGCATGGACGAGCAGGCCGCTGAAAACCTGTTGGCGTATGACGAGGAAACCTGCTCTGGTGATATAATCTTTTCGTCAGACTTCCCGGTGACCCGCAAAACGGATTAGAGTACTTGGTGTTGTGCGCGGGTCCGGGAGGGTTCGATTCCCTTCTGCCACAGCGAGGGTCAATACGGTTTTATAATGAGTCTGATCGCTATCGTTGTCGGGGTAAGTATTTGAGCTTGTTGGACTTTTTTTGGGTGCTGCTTGGAAATTTGTATGATGTCTCCTCGTGTCTGTCTCTCTCCCGGGGTTAAGAGAAAGAAGAGGAGGAGGAGGAGGAGGAGGAGGAGGAGGAGGAGGAGGAGGAGGAGGAAGAGGAGGAGGAGGAAGAAGAGGAGGAGGAGGAGGAGGAGAAGGACAAAGAGGAAAGGTGGTAATTATATACAAGAGTAAACATTCTAAGCTAATTACACATGCCATTAACCACTTACTTTGAGGACGAGGAATACAAAACACGTGGAGTTAATTATAAACTTCAAGACTTCAAAAGAGCAAGAGAAAATAAAGCTGATAAAAAAAAAACACGATGATACGAATTAAAAAAAAAGGACACAGTGATGGAGTCGAGACAAACACACAAAGCAGAGAAGACAACGGGGTAGGAGTAAAAAAAAAAAACAATAAAAAGAAAAGAATAAAAAAAACAAGTACAGCTCACACCTAAAAAAAAGAACAGAAAAAAGAAAGAAAAAACTATTGCCCACTCAAACTGCCGCATATAATTACCATACCAGAACTTAACAATAACTCTAATAATAATAGTATACATTATCACCATCATTTTCAAGACAACTTTCATACCATCTCCTTTTTTTTTATTCTCTATCACTTCCTTCATTGTCTTCCTGTTTTAGTTTCTCTTTTAACAGTTTCCTTTCTCTTATATATAAAAAACAAACCACTAATATCGATACCAATATGGAAATAATAATAATAATAAAATAGTAATAACGAATATATATTAAAACAGTATAAAAGTTAGTCGTCCCTTTTCAACCCGTCCTCCTCCTCCTCCTCCTCCTCCTCCTTCTCATCCCTGTTTTATCCATTACTTTCTCTTGACCGCGGCTGACGCTCTCCCTTCAGCCGGACCCAAAGGGCGTGGGAGGTGGGTAAGGGAGGGGAGGGAAGGAAGGGAAGGAGAGAGAGGGGAAGAAGGGGGGAAGGGGATTGTGCTTTGATTTATGTGGTCCGAGTGTTTCAGAGGGAAGAGGAGGAGGAGGGGGAGGGGGAAAGGGTAGAAGGATTAGGAGGAGAAAGAGGAAGAGGAAGAGGAGGAGGAGGAGGAGGGAAAGTGGGGAGGGGTAGGAGAGAGAGAGAGATAAAGAGAACTGTTTGTACCCAGCTGCCATAACCTGTCCGTGTCACCGTGTGTGTGTGTGTGTGTGTGTGTGTTGTTGAGCCCATCGGACCGTGAGTGTGTGTACGCGTCAATTACACGTACACCATAGGTCGCCTTCACGCTAATGTGCACATGCCAGGATGACCAACCGTGTACGTATGTTACTTGCACACGAACGCACATGGAATAATAATCAGGAGGAAAATAATAATAGTAAAATTTCTTCCTCAATCTTCCTTTTCCTTATATTTTTTTCTAGCTAAATTTTCTTCCTCTCCTTCCTCCTATTTGCTTTTTTTCCTTTTCCTCCATTTCGTTTATTTGCTTCTTTAATATTCTTACGAGCTGCCCTTTTCCTTCTCCTCTATCTCGCCTTTTTGTTTTCTTTATTTTCATTGCCTTCTTCACTCCTTCATATTTCTTACTAACTTCTCTTCCTCTCCTCAATTTCTCCTACTTGTCTTTTGTTTTCCCTCTCCTCTATTTCGCTTATATGCTTCTCTTATATTCTTAGCGCTTCATTTCATTTTCCTTTCTCCCCATTTTTATTCATTTCCATCAACTTTTCTCCCTCTCCTTCCTACTACCAATATATCTTCTTTCTTCTCCAACTTCCTTCCTTTCGTCACTTTTCTCCATCTCTTTACGTTTCCACCTGGTCTATATTTTTCTTCTCTCTCCATTCCATTATTTTCTCTCTCTACTTCGATTTTTCTCTGTCGCCCTCTCCTTCCTACTACCTATATATCTTTTTTCTTCTCCAACTTCCTTCCTTTCGCCACTTTTCTCTATCTCTACCTCTCCACCTGGTCTATATTTTTCTTCCCTCTCCTTAGCTTTTCTCTTCATTCCATTATTTTCTCTCTCTCTACCTCGATATATCTCTGTCTATCTGGGTTCTTATCTGTCTGTCTATCTATCTATCTACCAAAATAATAAGTGAGAAAAGAAATGGTAACACTAACGTGACCTGGGTAGCCATACAGACCTGCCCGCCTGCCAGGTACGCCCATACTGGTACACGCAAGTCACGAGCAGGATGACATACGCGCACGCAAACCCACATTACGACCGCCACCGCACGCAACCGCCGGCACGCACGCACTTACACTCACACACACGCACATATTATATACGCGAGCCGAAACAGACAGACAGAAACACACACACACACACACAGTCAGTCAGTCAGCCGCAACATCAATTCTCTCTCAAATTTACGACTCGCACGCTAGCTAGCTGCAAACACGCCTCTGTGGAAGTTATTGTTCTTGTTGTTGTTTGTTGTTTGTTTTGTTTGTGTATTGGCTTCTTCACCCTTCCTTTTTCTTCTTACTATCTTCTCTTCCTCTCCTCCTCTATTTTTTTCCTTTCTTCCTTTCAACATCTATTTCTTTTTTGCTCCTTTTATTTTTTTTCTTCCATTGTTTTCTTCACTCTTCCTTTTCCTTCTCATTTCTTCCTATCTTCTTTTCCTCCTTATTAACTTCTCTTCCTCTCCTCCTTTATTTTTTCCTTTCTTCTCCACATCAATTTTTTTTTTTTGCTTCTTTTATGTTTTTTTCTTCCACAGTCTTCTTTACTCTTCCTTTTCCTTCTTATTTCTTCCTGTCTTCCTCTCCTTCCTCCTACCTGTCTTTTTCCTTCACCTCTCGCTTTTTTGCTTTTTATTTTTTCATGGGTTTCTTCACTCCTCCTTTTTCCTCTTATTTCTTGCTATCTTTTCTTCCTCTCTTTCCTGCTACCTGACATTTTCTTTCTCCTCCATCTCGCCTTTTTTCTGCTTCTTCTGTATTGTTAGCACTTCCCCGAGCTTCGCTTTTTTTTGCTCTTCCTGTCCTCTTCCTATACTACTTGTCTCCTTGCTTCGCTAACTGATTTCCTTCTCTTTTCTCTGGTGTTGTTTTATCTCTTCTTTGCGTTTCTTTTTTTGTTCCACTCCCTTGTTTATTTCGTTTCCATTTTCTCTATTCATATCTTCTCTCTCTCATCACTGTCTTTCCAGTTGGTCTATATAATCTCTTTCTCTTCTCTTCCTAGCTTTTCTCTCCATTTCGTATTATCTTCTCTCTGCCTCTTTATCTCTTTATCTATCTATGCTCTTGCCTATCCAAAAATTTATCTATCTTGCCATCTACCATTCTATCTATCTCTACCTATCTGTTTCTATCTATCCAGCTGTCTATCTCTCTTTCCTCTAAGTTTCATATTTCCTTCCACCTTCTCTCCAAGCCATGCACAATAACGCTATATTTTTGGCTCACGGCCCGAATGAAGGCGCATCATCGTAAGAGTCACATTCGCGCATAATGGATCTGAAACGCCAAATAAGAAAATCAAAAAGCATCACGTTGCTCATAAAATTCGCTTCCTCCGCCACTTGAAAATATCGTATGTCTTCGAGAGAGTGAGAACCTGAGACAAATAAAAACGGGAGACACTCGAGATAATAAAAGAGGAATAAAATAATAAATGTCACACGATTCTCCAACATAAGCCAGTCACAAAGAGAAGTAATAAACATCCACACACCTGCCGGTCATCTCTCAGGTTCTTTGTGATGATATCCTGCAGACAAATGACGGGGCGTAATGGGAACACTCACCTGGGAGACTCGCACCTGTCCACACCTCAGGGGATCATCCACCTTGCTCCTTACCTGTAATCAAGGAAAGTGGTATTAGGTATCATCTGAATTACATAGACATACGTTATCCAAGTAAAAAAAGCGGATAATGGAATGGGAAGTGGCGAGATAGATATAGATAAATATAGAGAGAGAGAGAGAGAGAGAGAGAGAGAGAGAGAGAGAGAGAGAGAGAGAGAGAGAGAGAGAGAGAGAGAGAGAGAGAGAGAGAGAGAGAGAGAGAGAGAGAGAGACTCGACCCTTTCACACACCTCACCTTTATAAACATGAATGGCACCCAATACATATTTGTACTCCAATTTTAATTTACAAGCAGAAAAAAAGCTAATATTTGTACATCACTCGTATGAGATCATATATAAAAGTCACATATTTGAATTAAACTTACATTTGATGACAGTATTTAATTTAGATAGAGTTCAAACAGAATGGCATCATCCTCTTCTTGTCCGATATCTAGTGATGCGAAGCTTGATTTGTTTGAGGCTTAGGGCGGTTTTATAAGACACTTTCGCTTTTCACATCAGTATTTTTAAAGATCAAAGAGGGGGTCAATTGGGTTTTAATGAGTATTTCTTTAGGTTCACGGTACAGAAGAAGGGTCAAACTACCACCAGGGCCATAAAAATACTCCTGGAAATGCCCAAAACTCCTACGAAATCCTTGTCAAATATGTGTGTTTTTGGGTTCGAGGTACAGAAGAAGGGTCAAACTACCACCAGGGCCATAAAACTACTCCTGGAAATGCCCAAAACTCCTACGAAAGCCTTGTCAAATATGTGTGTTTTTGGGTTCGAGGTACAGAAGAAGGGTCAAACTACCACCAAGGTCATAAAACTACTCTTGGAAATGCCCAAAACTCCTATGAAAGCCTTGTCAAATATGTGTGTTTTGGGGTTCGAGGTACAGAAGAAGGGTCAAACTACCACCAGGGCCATAAAACTACTCCTGGAAATGCCCAAAACTCCTACGAAAGCCTTGTCAAATATGTGTGTTTTGGGGTTCGAGGTACAGAAGAAGGGTCAAACTACCACCAGGGTCATAAAACTACTCCTGGAAATGCCCAAAACTCCTACGAAAGCCTTGTCAAATATGTGTGTTTTTGGGTTCGAGGTACAGAAGAAGGGTCAAACTACCACCAGGGCCATAAAACTACTCCTGGAAATGCCCAAAACTCCTACGAAAGCCTTGTCAAATATGTGTGTTTTTAGATTCATGGTACAGAAGAAGGGCCAAACTACCACCAGGGTCATAAAACTACTCCTGGAAATGCCCAAAACTCCTACGAAAGCCTTGTCAAATATGTGTGTTTTGGGGTTCGAGGTACAGAAGAAGGGTCAAACTACCACCAGGGTCATAAAACTACTCCTGGAAATGCCCAAAACTCCTACGAAAGCCTTGTCAAATATGTGTGTTTTTGGGTTCGAGGTACAGAAGAAGGGTCAAACTACCACCAGGGCCATAAAACTACTCCTGGCTTGTCAATATATGTGTTTTTAGATTCATGGTACAGAAGAAGGGTCAAACTACCACCAGGGTCATAAAACTACTCCCAGAAATGCCCAAAACTCCTACGAAAGCCTTGTCAAATATATGTGTTTTTAGATTCATGGTACAGAAGAAGGGCCAAACTACCACCAGGGTCATAAAACTACTATCGGAAATGCCTAAAACTCCTACGAAAGCCTTGTCAAATATGTGTACTCGGGCGACGAAATGTTCTGTAATACGGCCCTTTATTCCAGCCAGGCGATCTTTGAGGCTGCCCAGTTGGTAACCCTTTAATGGTAGGTGGATTTCTCCTGACCGTGTTGTGAGCCCGGCTGTTGTTTGTTGGCTGTCCGTGTGAAGGCCGGTGATGCGAGGCAGAGGCCATTCAACCAAAACGAAGGAATGATGTATAGGCTTGTGAATCTATGTTTTGGTCAAGGCAGCCTGGTGAGGACTCTAGCCATTTCACTGTCACAAATATTTTTTCTTCCATGAGACAAAACACACATATACATTTTTTTTTTTACATCAAAGGACACGGCTCAAGGGCAACGAAAATAGTACCAAAAAAAGCCCGCTACTCGCCGCTCCCATAAAAGATAAAAATAAAGAGTAGCCAAAAGAGAGGTTAATTTCGCGTGGAGAATTACACTAATCAATTTGCATTTTAAATTCATTGTGATATATACATTTGATATTTGAAACCTTTTACCGATATGAAATTGAAGCACTGTGTTAGTGTCATATTTGTATTTGTTTTGGGAGGTGAAATAGTGAGTTCGGTTGGAGTTTGAAGTATTAGTATTCGAATTCGCATTTATATTAAAGTTTTTGTAGAGCAACGCACGTATACAGGACTGATTTTTTATTTTTTATTACGACAAGAATATTAAACGCCAAAATAGACTGATGTAACATTCCCGTAAAAGAGCGAAAAAAATTAACTCTATTAACACTATTATTTAAGATGTCAAACGACCATATCACATACATTCTCCTCCTCCTCCTCCTCCTCCTCCTCCTCCTCCTCCTCCTCCTCCTCCTCCTCTTCCTTCTCTTCCCAGCCTCCCCCTCCAAGCTCATCCTTCACATGGTCTATAATGAAAACCACCACACGTCGCGAACAAGCTAATTGACCTCGATCGCCGTATAATGACCCAATTAGGTGGTTAGCCCCGGGTAGTGTATATAATGGATTGATCGCCTGAAAAACCTTAGACAAATTACGACCCTCAAACTAAAGCAGGTGACTCTATAAGGTAAGGCCAGCCATCACTTACGTTGCTAAGGACAGAGTGAGACAGGACACGCGGGGCAGGAATGTTTGCGAAAGGTTATCGGTGGTTGGATGTCGTTAAGCTTTCATGGGTGACTATTTTTAAGGGTGTTGCGTTTTCCTGTTAGCTCTTATGATAGTGATGATGATGATGATGATGGTGATGATTTTGTTTTCTCTATCTACTAATCTATTTATCAATTTATCTATCTCAAACAGTTACACACAATTGACAAGTAAGTGTTTTTTTCCTTAATTTACTTCCCTTTTTTTTTTTAGGCGTCAATCCAATTTTATAAAGGAAAACGCAACACAAAAATAAAATACAAAATAAAATAAAGTAAAACAAAATAAATAATAAAGAAAATAAAGAAATCTATAAAAAATAAAGTAGAATAAAACAAACAAAGAATATAAAGAAATAAAAAACACAAAAAGAGAACAAAATAACATAAACAATAAATAAATAAATAGACAAATCAAACAGGAACAAACAAATAAACAAACAACCTCAACCCCCGCCCCTGACAGCCCACCTGCGTGTCGCCTGTACATACATCACGCCGCTTCATGCAAATTCCAACAGGTGGCTGCATGGAGGCCGCCAGCGAGGGGGAGGAGGGGAGGGGAAGAGGAGGGGAGGGGAGGGGAGCGGAGGGGGTTAATTAAGAGCGCACGGGCCCTTTATCCTACCTGTTGTACGTACCTGGAGGCTGGATGCTGGGCTCCCTCTCATCTCACCTCCTCTTCATCCCCATCTCTCCCCATCCCTTCCCCAGTCCCTTCCCTTCTCCATTTCGATCCTATCGCTTCCTCCCAGTTCTCTCCACTCCCCATTTTGATCCCATCCCTTCCCCTCTGTCCTCCTCCACTCCCCCATCTCTCCCATCTCTTCCCTAATCCCCTCAATTCCCCATTCAGATCCCATCCCCTCAATAGTCCTTTCTACATCCCATCACTCTTATTCCTTCTCCATGGCTCATCCCTCCCATTCCTCCCATCCCTTCCCCCAGTCCCCTCCACTCCCCATCCCTCCCCCAGTCCCCTTCATTCCCCACTTCGATCTCAACCTTTCCCCGCAGTCCCCTTCATATCCCCATCCCACCATCCCCTCTCCCAGTCTTCCACTCCCCATCTCGATTACCTACAGAGGGTGCGGCTCCTTAGCGCACCTACACACACTCGCTCACGTGTTATACGACCCTTAATGGCAGGCATCGATGTATTTTGTAGCCACCGACGGTACGTAAGCGGGGGGAGGGGGGGGAGGGGGGGTTGAGGGCGTTGCTGCGGCCCCGAGGAACGAGTGTGTTTGGGTGCCCCGGGGTCCGCGTCCGTCCGTCCGCCCGCCCGTCCGCCTCTCGCTCGGTCCGCAGGTGAGAGTTATCGTTCATGAATATTCAGTGTAATGGCTGTGCGCGTGTGGCTTCCTGCGCAGCGGCCTTACGGACAGACCTACTTTCCTTCACTGCTTTACTTTTTTTTTTTTTTCCGTGATGTGACCGACATTGAATACATTTAGAATGTGTGCATCTTTAAACAAGGTCAGGGAAGAAAGAGTGAGGTTCGTGTAGAAATCGTATAAGGCGGGAAAAAAAGGTTGAAATAAGCTACTTTTTTTTCCCTAATGTGACCGAGAGTGAATAAATTAAGAGTAAGTGTGTGCATTTTTAAACAAGGTCAAGGAAGAAAGTGTGAGGTTCGTGTAGTAGGGCGGGAAAAAAAAGGTTGAAATGAGCTACTTTTTATTCCCTCCACTTTTTCTCTTTCGTTTTCCCTAATGTTATCATCGAATGTTATCATCGATGAATAAATTAACAAGAAGTGTGTGCATTTTTAAACAAGGTCAGACTTTCTTTAGAGGTATGCGAAGGTGCCCCCTGCAATACAAAAACTTAAAAGACATGAAAAATATTGAGAAAAAAAATCTTCGAAAACTTAAACTTAAATTACGGGGTGAGGTTCGTGTAGAAATCGTATAAGACTTGAAAAAAAAGGTTGATACGTACATTAGTTTTTTCCTTCACCTTTTTCTGTTAATCTAGTGTGACCAACCATGAATAAATTAACAACAAGTGCGTGCGTGTATTTTTAAACAAGGTCAAAACTTACGGGCAAGAATAGAAATCGCATATGACGGTGAAAATCTTGAAACGTAGTAGTTATTTTTATTATCGTATTGAGACCAAGAATGCAAAGATAAACAGTTAGTGTGTGTATCTCTAAACACGGTCAGGAGAGGAATGCACGCGGGAGCTCATGCATGACTGGGAAAATGTTAAAATGCACTCGGCTTACCTTTACCATTATATTGTTTGAGCCAACTGAACTAATACCGATAAAGAGTCAACGGATCTAAATAAACGAAGCTCGGGATGGCAGGAGCATTAAGAAAACCTGACACGCAAAAGATAAGACAAAAAGAAAAAAACAAGACTTTCCTTTTAAAGGCACACGAAGTTGCCCCACTAGATAAAAGTTTAAAGGAAACGACAAAATAAATAAGGAAAATAATGAATCTTCGGAAAGTTGCTCAAATTACGGTAAGGCTCATGATCAAAATATACGGTACGACATATTAATTGTAAGTGCCGCCAGGTGTCTCAGAAAAAAACATGTAATGAACAGTTAAATCACTAAACTGACGCAAAATTAAATATAAGTCTCTCTCTCTCTCTCTCTCTCTCTCTCTCTCTCTCTCTCTCTCTCTCTCTCTCTCTCTCTCTCTCTCTCTCTCTCTCTCTCTCTCTCTCTCTCTCTCTCTCTCTCTCTCTCTCTCTCTCTCTCTCTCTCTCTCTCTCCTCTCTCCTCCTCCTTTTTTCCTTCTTATTCTTTTCCTTCTGTTTTTCCTTCTTATTTTGCTTTTTCTCCTTCGCTTTCTTTTCCTTCTTCTCCTTTCTCCTTCTCCTACTCCTACTATTTCTCCTTCTTTTCCTTCCTTTTCCACATTTATTTCTCCTTCCTCTTCCCTTTTACCTTCCCCTTTCCCTTCCTCTTCTCCTCCTCCTCCCTCCCCTCTCTCAAAGGACATCAAAATACTTGAGTACAGCGATGAGCCCAAAAAATTACATCACCGCTGAGAGCACAGCCGTAAGATAAATGACTCAAGCGATTCAAGGTTTTAATGCTGGAAAAGAGAAGACAACGGAGGACTTGATACGTGGCTTTCAGTATCTCAGCAAGTTCAGTAGCATCAATCACTCCAGATTTATTTTAAACTTAGGAACATGATTTGATATTTTTTTTTTTACAGTAGAGGAAACAGTTCAAGGGAAAAAAAAAGAAAACAATAATGAAAAAAGCCCGCTGAGGAAAAAAGCCCTCTATGAAAAAAAATCCCGCTAATAATAAATACAATAATAATAATAATAATAATAATAATAATAATAATAATAATAATAATAATAATAATAATAATAATAATAATAATAATAATAATAATAATAATAATAATAATAATAATAATAATAATAATAATAATAATAATAATAATAATAACGGAAAGACTAGGATCACGTTTTTAGTTAAAAGATACTAGAATAATGTCCTTAGTTTTGGAATTATTAGTATTACATATCTTTACTTTTAGAGACACTAGGATTTTTCTTTTATTACTTTTCTCAACTATTTTCTATTTTCTATTCTTCATCGTCTTCATATTCTTCCATTTATTAATTTTCTTCCTCATCTTAAATTATTCCTCTTCATCCTTCACGTCCTCCTTTCCTTCCTCCTTCTCCTACTCTCTTCCTTCTCCTCTTTTCCACGTTTTAGTTATAGACTTTTTTTGCTCATTTCTCTTTCATTTTTTCTCATCTTTTTTTTTCCTTTTTTTTTCCTCATGTTAAAATATTCCACATCATCCTTCACGTCCTCCTTTCTTTCCTCCTCCTCCTCCTCCTCCTCCTCCTCCTCCTCCTCCTCCTCCTCCTCCTCCTCCTCCTCCTTCTCCTCCTCCTCCTCCTCCTCCTCCTCCTCCTCCTCTTCCACAATGTCGCCACGCCGCCTCCCCAGCATAGCGGGGAGACAGATGGCCATTTGTGAGCAACCTTAAAAATCTAGTCTATGTTGATTGGTACACCTGCAATGACCTCTCTCTCTCTCTCTCTCTCTCTCTCTCTCTCTCTCTCTCTCTCTCTCTCTCTCTCTCTCTCTCTCTCTCTCTCTCTCTCTCTCTCTCTCTGACGGTAGATCCAGAGAGAGAGAGAGAGAGAGAGAGAGAGAGAGAGAGAGAGAAAGGGTAGCACAGTGTTTAAAGAGAGGGAAAAAAGAAAGCAAGTAGTCATAAGGTTGGGAAAGGCTAGCTGCGCCGGGCTCCATAACTGTCACTAGAGTCTGTCAAGGGTACGGAGGAGGAGGAGGAGGAGGAGGAGGAGGAGGAGGAAGGAAGGGGAACTGCAGAGAAGGGTAAGTGAGTGTAGAAATGGTACGGGATGGGGGAGAAGAAAGAGGAGGAAAAGAAGGAAGAGAAGGAAGAGAAATAGGAGGAGGAGGAGGAGGAACATAAGTGGTTGGAAGGGAACACCAAGGGTACGGGAGGGTACACAAACGGTGCTACGAGGCATGCACCAACACACACCGACACACAAACAAACAAACAAACAAGCAATAAAACAGGGAGGGAGACGAAAACAAGACACACCTGGAGAGAGAGAGAGAGAGAGAGAGAGAGAGAGAGAGAGAGAGAGAGAGAGAGAGAGAGAGAGAGAGAGAGAGAGAGAGAGAGAGAGAGAGAGAGAGAGAGAGAGAGAGAGAGAGAGAGAGAGAGAGTGAATAAATATGATGATAACGCAAAGGGGTCCATTTATGGGTCGTACGTTGCACTCATGGTCTGAAGAAAGTGTTCAAAGCCCTGCAGACGAGACACACCTGCCCACGGCGTGCCAGGTAAGACAATCAGGAAGCCTTCAGGTGAACACAAAGACGCCCAGGTGATAAGAGATAAGCCCACGCAAAGGAGCGAGAAAAAAGATTGAGAGGCAGCATCAAAAAGACGTATGATAAGGAGATGAAAAGAAGGAAAACAGGGTTAGCAGGGAAAGCAAAGAGGATGAAAGGCAGAGAAGGAAGAGGAGGATAGATGGAGGAGAAGTGGGTGGCAGCAGATGAAAGGAGGATGAGACGCAGAAATTAGAAGAAAAGAAGGTGTATAAGAGTTGAAAGAAAGGTTAGAGGGAGGGACAAGAACGCAAAGAAGGGAGATGCAAAGAAGGAAGAAGAGGAGAAAGGGAAGAGAAGTGAATGTCGGCAAAAGCAAGGAGGATGAGAAGCAGAAAATGAGGAGAAAGGAAAGTGTAGGAATGATGGAAGAAACGGAAGAAAAGTAAAAGGAAGAAGATAAAAAAGAAGGAAGAAGAGAAATGGAAGAGAAGTGAATGTCAGCAGAAGCAAGGAGGATGAGAAGCAGAAAATGTGGAGAAACGAAGGCGTAGGAGGGATGCAAGAGAGATGAAAGGAAGGGGAAGAGGAGGAAGGGGAAGGGGAAGAAGGCGGCTTGGTACATACTAAACCTGATAAGAGTGTTCTGGTAATGCTCTTAAAAGCGGAGAACAGAAGTAAGCAGAGTGGTGGAGGTAAAAGTGAAGGAGAGAACACAGATAAAGAGAAGTGAGGAAGAAAGGGAGTAAAAGGCGAAAGAAGAAGAGGAGAAAGATGTTAGAAGGGAAATGAAGCAGGGAGCGGTAGAGATCAAAAGGAAAGAGAGAAGATGGAGAAGAAAGAGAAGTGAGGAGGAAATGAAGATAAGGACGTAAGCAGAGTATTTTTTTCATTATTGTTTCCATTTTTTTTTTTTTGCCCTTGAAGTGTCTCCTTTGCTGTTAAAAGAAAGGAAAAGAAGATAATAAGATAGAGAGAAGAGGAACAGAGAATAGGGGAGAAGAAAAAGAAGTGAGGAAGAAATGGAATGAAAGACGAAAGAAAAGAAAAAGAAAGAAGACAAATAAGAAAATCAAGGAAGCATAAATATGAAGCAGACGAGGAGGAAATAAGGAAGGAAAAGGTCAAATTGCAGGGGAAAAAAAAATCATAGCAGGAAAACAAGAAGGAAAAAATCAAGAGGAAGGAAAATAAATGAAAGAAATATGCACACAATGGAAGCTTAATGTCACACACACACACACACACACACACACACACACACACACACACACACACACACACACACACACACACACACACACACACACACACATTTACGTATTCGTGTCCACAGTCTTCCATTCCACGCATCAACACCCACTACTTATTCTCCTTCTTCACGACCACCATTACCCCCCATCCCCCCTTCACCCCATTTCTCTGCCCCCATCCCCCACACTAGTACCCCATCTCTTCCCAGACCCCCCCTTCTATCACCCCCTTCTCCCCAAACTACTACCACACTTCCCTTTATTTTCCCCTTCCATCACCCCTTTCCCTATTCCCCCCTTTCCCCTTATTTTCCCACCCCTAACCCTCTTTTTTTACACACATTTCGCTCCCTTATAAGACCTACTCCTCCTCCTCCTCCTCCTTCTCTTCCTCTTCTACTTTTTTTCTCTTCTTCCTTCCCAGTCCTTAAATCCTCTGCAGTCTTACCTAATATTAGAAAGTATTAGGGATTATTAAGGCGCCGTTAATCCCCTGAATCCCGCGGTTGTATGTGTCTCGCTAATGGTAAAAGCGTACGAAGGTTTGGGTTGTCGTGCGTCCGAACGTGTGACTTATATCAGAGGGTAAGCTTATCGAATGGCTAACTATCCTCTTCTCTCTCTCTCTCTCTCTCTCTCTCTCTCTCTCTCTCTCTCTCTCTCTCTCTCTCTCTCTCTCTCTCTCTCTCTCTCTCTCTCTCTCTCTCTCTCTCTCTCTCTCTCTCTCCTTCCATCATTCATTTTTTCCTGTCTTTCTTTCTTTCTTTCTCTTGCCTTTCCTTCTTTTCTTGCTTCTCTTCGTCTTCAATTACTTTCTTTCCACTTCTCTCCACCTTTCTCTACTCTTCTACTTCCATCCACTTCCTTTAATTTTCCATCTCAGTTTCATTTCACACCTCTCTCTTCCTTTCTGTACCTCATTTTCCTTCTCAAATTCTTTCTCCATTCCCTTTTTATTTCCTACGCCTCTTCCTCCCTTCTCTCTCTCTCTCTCTCGACATGATGGACTAGACAATACAAAAGAAGCATAAAAAGGAGAAGAAAAAAAAGCTTATAAGGTCTCTCTCTCTCTCTCTCTCTCTCTCTCTCTCTCTCTCTCTCTCTCTCTCTCTCTTCGTCTGTTTATAGTAACTGACAATGGTGTTCGATACAATGGCGATGCTTATGCCGGTGTTGGTAATAATGGTGTTGAAGAGGAGTTGTAAAGGTGTTTTTTCTCCTCCTTTGGTGTCGTAATAATTGCCAGTGGTGATGAAGCTTATGGTGATGCTGATGGTGCTGTTGACGGTAATGGTGGTGGTGGTGGTGGTGGTGATGATGATGGGAGCAAACAGTTGGTGGGTAGGATATGTTAATTTAATTGTGATTCTGACCTCTGTATTTTCTTCCTTCCATCCTTCTTTCTTCCTTTCTTTCCTTTCTTCCTTCCTCCCTTTTTTTCCATTTCTTCGGTTTTTTCTTTCTTTCTCTCAACCTCAGTAGCTTCCTCCTTCCTACCTTCCTTCCTTCCTTCTTTCTTTTTTTTCTTCCTTCATTTCTTTCTTCCTTTCCTTTTTTCCATTTCTTCGGTTTTCTATTTCTCTCTTTCAACCTTAGTAGCTTCCTCCTTCCTTCCTTCTTTCCTTTTCTTCGTTCGTTCACCTTCTTTCCTTCCTTCCTTCCTTCTCTTAGTTTCTTCCTTCATTTTCTTATTTTCTTCCTTCCTTGCTTTCTTCCACCCTTCTTCCTCCCTTCTTTCTTTACTTCCCTTTCATTTCATTTCTCGCACTCTCTCTCTCTCTCTCTCTCTCTCTCTCTCTCTCTCTCTCTCTCTCTCTCTCTCTCTCTCTCTCTCTCTCTCTCTCTCTCTCTCGACCTTTCCCCCCCTAAAGGGTCGACGCGTAATGAGTGTCAATGGTAGTTAAGCAGATGGAGGCCCAGATGATGATGGTGGTGGTTATAATGATGACGATGATGAGGATAATTCATCTTGGCCGCAGCATCCTCCTCCTCAGTCAACCCTCGTCCTCTTCCTCCTCCTCCTCCTCCTCCTCCTCCTCCTCCTCCTCCTCCTCCTCCTTCTTCTTCTTCTTCTTCTTCTTCCTCTTCTTTTGCTTTTACTTTCTCTTCAGTTTCGTCATCTTCTTGTTCTTCTTTTTCTATTCCTTCATCATTATCTTCTACTTCTTCCTCTTCCTCTTCCTCCACCTCATCCTCCTTTTCCTCACTTCCTCCCCTCCAACATAACCTTACGAAGTCATCTATACTCTCCTTCCCTCCCTACCTCCCCTCCACCCCCCATCTCCTTTATCCCTCTCCCCTAACTAACCACGCCTTCCTAAGCCTCCCCCTCCTCTCCTCCTCCCTTCACCCATCGGCCCCTCGAGCACAGCCGACCCATGAATAGCAATAGGGACTAAGCGGCCTCATTAGGATGGAGCCACAAGTGCGGGTGTGTCTGGCTCAGGTGTGTGGCTCAGGTGTGTGACTCTCAGGTGTGTAGTGCCGCCCTCAGGTAAGTTTGTCGTGGCCCCCGTGGCGAGCATCGGGAAGAAGAGATTACGATGATGATGATAAATAATAATAAAGTAAAACAGTAAAGGAGAGAAAGTTTGTCATCAGTCATTATTATCATTATTTATTATCGTTATTAGTCATTATCATTATTATTACTATTATCATATGTACTAACACCCTATCTATTATTCCTCGACATATTCCTCTTCCTCGCCCCTTCTCCTTCTTTCCCATCCACAATATCCTAAAGCCCTCCACCACCTGTTCCTCCACTTCATCAGCCCTTCAGCCCTAAGCCAAAGTCCCTCCCTCTATCCTCCATTCTACTGGCCTACCTCTATCCCTCCATTCCTCCATCTCTAGGTCTTGCTCTTCTCTCCTTCCCTTCATCCATAAGTCCTTCTATCCCTCCATTCTTCCATTCCTCTACCTCATAACCCCTTCAGTCCAATATCTTCTTCTGTACCTCCTTCTCTCCTCCATTTCCTTGCCGCACCTCCATCCCTCATTTCCTCTATTCCTTAGCCTCTACGTCTTGCTATTTCCTCCGTCTCTACATTCCTCCATCCCTCCATCCTTCCATCCCTCAGTCTCTTTGTCCTTCTAATCCCTCCATCCCTCTATTCCCATATCCTTTAGTCCTTCAATCCCTCAGCCTTTTGGTCTTGCTCCTCCTTCCATTCCTCCGTCCCTCCAGCAAGGTAACCACGAACCTAAAGCCTCCGTCACGTCCTTCCTCCCTCACTATTAATCCTTCTCCTCAGCGCCGCGGGAGAGAGGGAGGGAGGGAAGGAGGACGGATGAAAGGGAGGGAGTAGGAGAGAGGGAGGGAGGGAAGGGGGACGGGCGAAAGAGAGGAAGGGAGGGAGGGAGGGAGGGAGTGATGGAGAAATATGAGTGGTGTTGGAGGGAGACAAGATAAGAGCGGGTATTAAACGGTTGATAAGAAAGAATGGAGCGAGATTCGACAACAACAACAAAAAAAAAAAAAAAAAAAAAAAAGCGAATCACAGAAAGGAATCCAATACCTTGATGGCGTCTGATTCTCTCCCTCGCAAATATTGAACGTAGCAAAAAATATATAAATCGTTAAGGGATTTTATTTTTGTTTTGATTTTTTTTTTTTTTAATTTCTTCACTTGATTGGCTTCTATATCGTAAAAAAATGTATAATAATTCGAAGTCACGATAAATTCACAGGCTAGAAAAAAAATTAATATATATAGAGTGTGTACAGGTGGCGCGCACAAACTCAGATGAAATATTTATTTTTCGTAAATATTATATAGCGGGGTAAATGCCGTGAAGGGTCAGATTCTCTCTCTCTCTCTCTCTCTCTCTCTCTCTCTCTCTCTCTCTCTCTCTCTCTCTCTCTCTCTCTCTCTCTCTCTCTCTCTCTCTCTCTCTCTTCTTCTTTCTTTCCATTCTTTCTTTCCTTTCTTTCAATCTATCTTTCTCTCTCTTTCTCTCGATCTTTCTTTCAGTCTTTCTTTCTATCTTTCTTTCTTTTTTTCTTTGTCTTTCTTTCCTTCCTTCCTTCCTTCCTTTTTATCTTTCTCTCTTCCACGCGGAGAGAGAGAGAGAGAGAGAGAGAGAGAGAGAGAGAGAGAGAGCAACACAAATAAGTAATAATGGCTGTTGCAATTCGGTGACAGTGTAGCCAATTTCACCCGCCGCTGACACGTCGGAATTCGCCCTCTCCCCTCTCTCTCCCCTTGTCCTCATTCCCCTTTCTCTCTTTCTCTTTCCCTTTCTCCAATATCCTCAATGCCTCTCCTTTCCCTCTCCTTCGTGCTCCTGCCCTTGATCCTTCCTATACAGATCCTACTTATCCTTTTCCCTCATCATCCCTTTCTCCATTTGTCCTCATTTCCCTTTCTCTCTCTCCCTTTCTCCAATATCCTCAATGACTTTCCTTCCTTCTCCTTCGTTCTCTTGCCCTTCACCCTTCCTATACATATCACACTTATCCTCTTCCCTCATCATCCCTTTCTCCTGTTGCCCTCATTTCCCTGTCTCTCTCTCCCATTCTCTAATATCCTCAATGACTTTCCTTCCCTGTCCTTCGTTCTCTTGCCCTTAATCCTTCCTATATATATCCTACTTATCCTCCTGCTCTTCCTCCCCATCCTCCCTCATCATACCTCTCCCCTCCTGTCCTCATTTCCCTCTCTCTCTCTCATTCTTCAATATTCTCAATGCTTTACACGTTCTATATTATCCACATTTTCTTTCCCTGTTCTTCGTTCTCCTGTTCTCCATCCTTCCTATCCATTTTTAACTTATTCTCCTCCTCTTCCTTCCCAATCTTCCATTCTTGCTCTTTCCTTTCACAAACATCCTTCCATTCCCTTTTATGCTGTATCTTTTTACTCACTAATATCCTTCAATTCTCTTTCGTCATCATCATCATCATTTATTTTCTATTTGGTCTTTCGTCTTCCTTTATCACCGTCTCCTATTTAATTCTCCACCATTTCTCTTCTTCTTCAATCCTAAATTCTCTACCCTTTCATCAACCTCTCTTTATGTCCCCCCCCACCCATCCCTCTTGACCTCTTCCTCTCTCCCACTCAGGCCATCACCCACCCACCCTTTCCCTGAGCCCTCCGCCACGTCCACAAACAACACGTGTGACCCTTGACCTAAGAAGGGGAAGCAGCAGGGGAGTGACCGCTCGGAAGCCAACAGTGAAAGGTACAGAGCGTTGCAAGACTCCTCAAGGCATGTGGTAATAATAATAATAATAATAATAATAATAATAATAATAATAATAATAATAATAATAATAATAATAATAATAATAATAATAATGATACTAATACTAATACTAATACTAATACTAATACTATTAATAATAATGATAATAATAATAATAGTAGTAATAATAATGACAATAATAAAAATAATAAAACAGCAGCTACCTCTATTTTGATCAAACTAGTATTAAAAAATGACGGACAATATTCAGTCTGTCACTTTTAATCGAATTTTACAGATAAGACCCCAAAAGGCAGTGTTTGTGTGTGTGTGTGTGTGTGTGTGTGTGTGTGTGTGTGTGTGTGTGAGAGAGAGAGAGAGAGAGAGAGAGAGAGAGAGAAGGAAGCTACCCCTCCCCGTCTTCTCTCCCTCTCCCCCCCCCCCGCTCATTCTTCTTTCCTTTCCGTCCCTGTGAAGTGTTTAGCAGAAAAATAAAACACAACCGAGATAAACTGTTCCATTTCCTTTCCATTTCCTTTTGTTATTCTGCTCAGTAACCTTCCTTTCCTCCTCCTCCTCCTCCTCCTCCTCCTTTCATCTGTGGCCCCGTAAGGAAATTCAACATACAGTTTTCATTTCGCACAAAACAATGCCATTCTGTTTTCCAATAGGAGTCCAAAAATTTGATGGCGGGTCTGGCAACGCGCGGCCGTTCCCATCGCGCGCCGGCGGCTATTTGAATAATCACTAATAATGGCCCGGGAAAAAGGATTCACAATGCTAAACGAAATTGTATGGAGAAATAGCGTGGATGGAAGGTAAGGCAATTATAACTTAGGTTTCGAAAAATACAGTTATGATTATTGCTAGATATGTTTGTTTGTTTGTTTGTTTGTGGTGCATACATGTATCTACCTATCAATCTATCTATCTATCTATTTATCTGCCTATCTATTTATCTATCTAATGGCTGGGAACAATGCAGGTAAACTGGCATTTGTAGTATTCTTGGTGCAAATATTTTCTCTATCACAATTAATACTACCTCGTTTGTCCTTATTCATATATGTTATTGTCATTGTTATTATCATTGTTATTATTATTATTATCATCATCATTATCATCATCAAAATTGTTAATGGTATAATATTTTCTCTCACATGTTATTACTATTATTTATTATTATTATTCATAAGTATAAATAATGGAGATATTACCGTCGCTGCTGCTATTATTTTACCATTATCATTATTGACGTTACAGGAAGCGCAGCGAGCGGTGGCCGCCCCGCCCCGCCAGCCGCTGCAGGAAACGGACGAGGCTCCAGGGGGCCGCCTCGTGGCCGCGGGGGGAGGCTAACAAACTGTCACACACTTTGGCTGGGGCGGCAGCTGATGGCACACCTGCTGACACTCATCCGAGGCGCTGCCATCGAGCCTCGCTCATAGAAAATATATATGCCACGGAATAAATCGAAGGGAGAGGAAAAAATATGGTCATCATGTACAGGGAACGTACATTTGAGGTGCCTCGGTCCTCTCCTGTGTACAGAGAGTAGTAGAATAGTAGGACTTCATAGTAAATATATTGAAAAAAAAAAAAACTCGGCCAGAGAAGAATCTCACATGTTTTGTAATTCCCAAACTGTTAATATAACAATTCTGTACCGAGTTCAGTAAACTACACATTTTAACAAATAAAAAAATTCTTCTGCTGTCGTGCACACACACACACACACACACACACCAGTACTGCGTCACAGGCAGCCCCGTTTAGTTCAGTGCTGAGGGAAGCTAAATTTCATTTCTTATTCGTCACCGCCTTACATATTTGAGCATGTAACCTCTTTTACTTAGTTCTTCATGAAACGTCTCCGAGAAAGGCACATTTTTCCACTTTTATTTTATTCATACAAGCTGGCCTACAGTCTGTCTTTCCATTTAATAATCTCTCTCTCTCTCTCTCTCTCTCTCTCTCTCTCTCTCTCTCTCTCTCTCTCTCTCTCTCTCTCTCTCTCTGTCAAACACACACACACACACACACACACACCCCCCCCCCCCCCGCCCTCACCCCACAAATTAAAGGTGGAATAACCTCTTGCTTCCCCCCCTCCTTACCCCCGCTGCCAGCCCAGAGAGGGGGCGGCGGCGGCGGCACAGCGACCACAGCGCCACCACGCGTCACGCCGCTGATAAATGAGGAAGAAGTTTGTATGTGGTTATGAGCCTCAAAACACACACCTGTGCCGCACACCTGCCTGGCGGACACACCTGCGTGGAGGCGAAGTGAGAGAACAATTTCCTGGAGACGAATAACATGAATCACTTTTTTTACAGCATTTTATTTATTTATTTTTTTTACATTTTTTACAGGTTTTTATTTTTTTTTTTTTTTACGTTTTTTTAAGCTTTTTACAGATTTTTTTTAGTTTTTAGTTTTTTTTTCTTTTTTACAGTTTTTTTGTTTTAGGTTTGTTTATTTTTTGTATTTTTCAGTTTTTACGTTTTTTTATAGTTTTTTACAGATGTTTTTGTTTTTTACAGATTTCTTTAATTTTATAGATTTTTTTTAGTTTTTACAGATTTTTGTTTAGTTTTTTTACAGATTTTTAAAAAGTTTTTTGGTTTAGTTTTGTTTTTTTACAGATTTTTAGTGTTTACATTATTGATTTTTTTTTACGTTTTTTTCCACAGCAAGGGAGGCAGCTCAAGAGGAAAAAAATAAATACATTAAAATATGAAGTAAAGTGTGCCGGTAGTCGGTTTCCCTCAGGCAACTAATAATACAACGTTGAGTTTTACAAAAGCAGCTAATAAAAACAGAATAAAAAGAAAAGAAAAACAAGAAAAGGCTTGACGTAAACAATAAATGCAAAAAAGAGACCCTCGTGGATGATTTCTTTAATATAATCTCTCTCTCTCTCTCTCTCTCTCTCTCTCTCTCTCTCTCTCTCTCTCTCTCTCTCTCTCTCTCTCTCTCTCTCTCTCTCTCTCTCTCTCTCTCTCTCTCTCTCTTCTCCTTTTTCTTCTCCTTTTACTTCTCCTCCTTTTCCTTCTCCCATTCCTTCTCTCTCTTTTTTTATTTAAACATGTTCAGTACATTAGTACATGGCAGTATTATTTGTCTATGCTAAAGTTCCCCCGACCGTTGGGGAGCTATTTAAAAGCTTCTGCCGATTATATTATACAGTTATATATATGTTTACGGTGGGTGTAGGAGTAGCCACCTGTGGGACGCAACCTTCATCTGCTGAGTGGACAGTTGTGTCACATCCACATCAGCAGTGAGGTTGTTCCACCACACCACCGCTGCTGGAGCGGGCCATTGGCACTTCTAGGAGGGAGGCGTTGCTCAGCACCGTTCTCGTGCTGCGCTCAGACCTCCTCCAGGTAGCCCTCAGGTCCGTCAGGTGGGGCACTAGGCCCACTTGTGCTCAGGTAGCACCGTCAGGGCAGCGACGCGGCGACGGTGCTCCAGGCTATTCAGCTGGTTCGTGGCTGGTCTTGCCCTTCCTTCGTGTGGGTGTTGTTGTTGTTGTTGTCGCTGTGTCTCCCACTGGCTCGGTCGGTGGTGCTGGGTGCCGTTGATGAGGCGTTCAGCCCTCCTCTGCACCTTGTCTAGCAGGTTGAGGTGGCAGCGGGCGCTGGCCATCCAGGTGAGCGGTGCATACTCCATCACTGGACGGACTTGTGCCTTATAGAGGTGTTCAGGCCTTCAGCATCGAGGAGGTTCTTCATGCGGCGCAGGAGGGTCACTTTCTGGGAACCTTTATGCACCACCCATTCAAGGTGACAGTCGAAGCGCAGCTGAGAGTCCACCTCCACGCCTAGGATCTCGACGCTGGCCTGCAAAAGGATGGTGTCGTTTCCGAATCTCAGCCTGCCGTGGAGTTGTCTCGCGTCCTCTCGAGAGTGTGATATTACCATGGCCTGGGATTTGTCAGAGGCAAACTCGACTTGCTACCTCTCTCCCCAGGCCATTATGTCTGCCAGCTGTCTGTTGACAGACTGTATCACGTCCTGGGCTTCCTCCCACTTGTATGTTCAGGAGAGGGCGCAGTCGTCGGCGTAGGCGCTTGCTGTCGGGATGGTTTGCAGGAGGTCATTGAAGTACATGTTCCACAGGATAGGTCCAGGACGGACCCTGTGGAACGGAGGCCTCCGAACGGAAGCTGGTCGAGGTGCTTCCGTTGACTGTACGCGGAGGCTCCCTGCCTGCCAGGTAGTTTGAGAGCAGGCGCAGCAGGTCCCCGTGATGCCTAGTTGCTGTAGCTTCGCCGTCAGACTGCGGTGCCAAACGGAGTCGAACGCGCCAGCTATATCCAGGGCAATCACGAGAGAGGGTGGTCATCAAGGGCGTCATGCCAGGACTTTGAGAGGAGAAGGAGGAGGTCTGAGGTAGAGCGGCCCTTCCGAAAACCAAACTGCTTCGGTGACTGCAGGTGGTTTTCCTCGAGGAAGGATGTCAATTGCTCCCCGATGATCCTCTCAAATATCTTGCTGATGATTGGGAGGAGTGATATTGGCCTGTAATTGCCTGGCTCGGACCTGGATTTTTTCTTGTGTACGGGTGTGACTCTGGCCTCCTTCCACTGTGCAGGCC
The DNA here is from genome assembly GCF_024679095.1 of Eriocheir sinensis. Classification (NCBI taxonomy): domain Eukaryota; kingdom Metazoa; phylum Arthropoda; class Malacostraca; order Decapoda; family Varunidae; genus Eriocheir; species Eriocheir sinensis. The sequence continues at coordinate 13,558,325 of NC_066513.1, read as the reverse complement.
ACACCCCGCTCTGCAGGCATCGCCGGAAGATCTGGGCGAGGGGGCTGGTGAGCTCATCGGAGCATCGCCGCAGTAAGTATGGACTCACGCTGTCAGGGCCTGGCGCCTTCCTGGTGTTGACGCCCCTCAGATGTCTCCTGACAGCGTCCTCAGAGATTAGCACATTCTCTAGTCTTGAGGCAATGAGTTGGGGGAGGGTGGGCGGCTGCCTGTCTGGCTCCTGGGTTGTCATCTTTTGACTGAAGTGACAGGCCAGCAGGTCAGCCTTTTCACGGCTGTAAGGCCTTGCTGTTCCTTCACCAGCCCCCACCACTGTTTCGGGTCGGTTTGGTTAGAGGACAGCTTTCTCCTCCTGTCGGCATCCCACCTTTCTTTTGCCCACTTTGCTGTCCTCGTCATATTTTTGCAGGCTCGTCTGTGTTGGGCCTTATTTTCCTGCGTGTCTTTTATATCGTGTCCAAGCCTTGTGTTTCCTTTCGGCTGCAATACGGCACCTGTACCCGAACCAAGGCTGGTCTTGTGGGCTGGATGAGTAGGTGCGGTGGGGGACGTGTTGCTGCTGGACGGTATTGAGGACAGTGGTGAGGGCGGAGACGAGATGGTGTGGGTCACCGTGGGACTGTGCCCCAAGCAGTTGCAGCAGGGCTGCCTTGCAGCCGTCCAGTCCGCGCGGTCCCACAGCCAGATGACTCGCTGATGTTCCTCTTCACGCGCTGGGGCCAGGCTGATGGTGGTGAGTATGGCATTGTGGTCGGAACTGCCCACACGGTCTAGTGGGCAGCACAGCACGCAGTCTCTCGGCAGGTTTGTGAGCACAGGGTCCAGGGAGCCTCCACGCTGATGTGTCGGGAACTTAACATGGTTGTGCAATCCATGCACCGCTGTGAGCTCGGTGAAGGCCCTCGCCACCAGGTGTTGATTTAGGTCGCCCACAACCATCGCGTACTGACAGCTGTGGGCAGCCATAAGGTCGTCCAGGTGCTCTGTGAGGTAGGTGAGGGGGGCGCTGCCTTGCCACTGTGGCCGGTACATGGCACAGAGTAGCAGAGCGCTCCTGTCCTCGAGAATGATGCGGAGGAACATCATCTCCATTTCCAGGGGAGTGTCTGTGGTGAGGGCGTCCATCTGCAGGCCGTTTCGGTGGCAAACAGCACTCTCTCTCTCTCTCTCTCTCTCTCTCTCTCTCTCTCTCTCTCTCTCTCTCTCTCTCTCTCTCTCTCTCTCTCTCTCTCTCTCTCTCTCTCTCTCTCTTATAATCCTTTTCTCGGTGGTTTTGAATATAACAGAAAAGCGAGGATAAAATTACCTCCCACGGAAAGGCAAAGACAATTCGAATTTATTTTTATTATTCTTTCTTTCTCTTCCTTTATTTTGTTTTCTTTCTCTCCGTCTTTCGTCTCCGATCCGCCCCTTGACTGCCTGCATCCCATCTTGCAAATCTCTTTCTTTCTTTCTTTCTTTCTTTCGTTCTTTCTCCTCTCTCTCGTCTTTTCTCTCATTCTTATAATCTCTAAATCCAATCCTATTCTTTTCGTTTTTTCCTCTCGCCTTTTGTCTATTTTCTCTTCTTCCTTTTCTCGTTTTTTTGTATTTCGTTCTCTCTAAATCACATCGACTTATTTTTTTCTTCTTTTTCATCTTCCTTTTCTCATCTGTCATCCTCTTTTTGTCCTTTCTCACAACCCCCTGAATCCCATCCCGACATATATAATTCTTTCTCTCATATTTTATCTCTCTTCTCTCTTCCACCTTCCTTCCACCTGTCTCATCTTTCCTGCAGCCGACTCATCCTTTTCTTTTATTATCTATCTCCCTTTTCTGGCCCATGCATCTTCATTCTTTCTACATCCCATCTTCCAGCTTTTATCTTTTCATTTCCTGGTTTCCTCTTCACTCTCTTTTCTCTGTCTACCATCTTCTTTCTCGCCTGTCATTATCCTGCTTCCCATTCTCTATCTTCTTTTTTCTGACTCGTGTATCTTTCATTCTTTCTACATCCCATCTCCCAGCCTTTTCCTTTTCCTTTCCTGGTTTCCTCTTCTCTCTCTTTTCTCTGTCTACCATCTTCTTTCTCTCCTCTCGCATTATCCTGCTTCCCATTCTCTATCTTCCTTTTCTGACCCGTGTGTCTTTCATTGTTTCTACACCCCATCTTCCTGCCTTTTTCTTTTCCTTTCCTGGTTTCCTTTTCACTCTCTTTTCTCTATCTACCATCTTTCTTTTCTTTCCGATTATCCCGCTTCCCTTTCTCGCAGCTCCTGTTCTCTTTATTTTATTTTGCAGTTTCATGTTTCTAAGCACCCTTATTCTATTTCTCTTATTTCCTCCTTTCATTCTTTCTGATCCTCCTCTTCTTTCCTTGTTTCTCTCTCCTAGTCCCTCTCCTCCTTTTGCTCTTTTTCTCCTCCTCTTTTTCCTTTTTCTGATCCATCTTTTATTTGTTCATTTTTCTACTCTTCCTTCTTCAGTCTAACGTTTCTTTGTCACCCTCCTCGTTTTTCTCCTCCCTTTCTGATCCTTCTCTTCTGTTTTCCTCCTTTTCCCAATTCCATTTCACTGCCACTCTCCTCTTTATACTTCCTTCCTCCTTTCTTTTTTTATCCATACTTGCTTTGTTTTTCTGTTCTTCCATCTTCCGTCTCTGTGCCACACTCTTCTTTTTTCTACTTTTCTCCTCCTTTTTTTCTGATCCATCTCTCATTTGTTCGTTTTTTCTGCTAATCCTTCTTCAGTCTAACGTTACTGTCCCACTATTATTCTCTCCTCCTTTTCTTTGTTTATTCCTCTCCTCTCTTTCTTCCATCCCTGCGCCACCTTTGACTGCCTGCTCCTCCCTTGTTGGTCCTGTCCCGGCGTCTCCTTCACCTGCTTCACTAACGCCGCACACCCATCACAACATGAGCCCGAGCGTCGCCCTTGAGACTCTCCCTTGTCAGTGCATCGTCACGTGAATAAATAGCATTGAGACGAAGAATTTCTCCCTTCCGTTTTCTTCACAAAAATAGCCGAATGTGCAACGCATACTTGGAGGCAGGAAAAGGAAAGAGCGAGACGGGAAACGAGCAGTCTTTTTTTGGACTAAAATATATTTCTTGTTTAGTTGCGTTGTTGAGAGATCGTTAGCAGCTGAAGTAGTGGTAGTAGTTGCAGTAATGGTAGTATTAGTAGTAGTGGTAGTAAGAGAAGCAGTAGTAGTTTTTATTGTTGATGTTTTGTAAAGTGCAGTAGTAATAGCATAACAACTACCCGTAACCACTACTAATACTACTACAAATAATGAAAGTAAAAACTCACTCTCTCTCTCTCTCTCTCTCTCTCTCTCTCTCTCTCTCTCTCTCTCTCTCTCTCTCTCTCTCTCTCTCCCTCTCTCCGTCTCTCTATCCCTCTCTCCGTCTCTCTATCCCTCTCTCCGTCTCTCTATCCCTCTCTCCGTCTCTCTCTCCCTCTCTCCGTCTCTCTGCCCCACTCTCCGTCTCTCTACCTCTCTCTCCGTCTCTCTGTCCCTACTTCCACCCCTTCTCCCACCCTCTCTCTACTCTCCCCTCTCTCTCCGACCCCTTTCTCTCTCTCATATCTAAATGCATCTCCAAACACTTGATGCCGTGCAAACATCCTCGTCCTCCCCCGTAATCAAAAGTCAACAGCGGACCACGTGCTGAGTCTGGCCCTGATAACGCACACTGGCGACGGTAAATACCTCCAATTATCCCACCGGCTTTATCGCAAACACAGGTGGGGGACTAGGGCAGGTGTGTTCCGGGGCGGGTTAAAACTCAGCCCCTGGAGAGAGTGAAGGGGTGAGGGGAGAGTGTTGACCTGGGGAATCGAAACAAGAGTAAAGGTGGGTTGTGGCTTGTTGTTGCCTGCTCTCTTTGAAGGTGAGTGGGAGGAGGGGAAAGAAAATTTGAGGAGTGAATACGTGATTGGAGGGGATAGAAAATGGGAGGAGTGCAAACGTGACTGAAAGGGATAGAAAATGGGAGGAGTGCAAACGTGACTGAAAGGGATAGAAAATGGGAGGAGTGCAAACGTGACTGAAAGGGATAGAAAATGGGAGGAGTGCAAACGTGACTGAAAGGGACAGAAAATGGGAGGAGTGAATATATGATGGGAAGGGATAGAAAATGGGAGGAGTGCAAACGTGACTGAAAGGGATAGAAAATGGGAGGAGTGCAAACGTGACTGAAAGGGATAGAAAATGGGAGGAGTGCAAACGTGACTGAAAGGGATAGAAAATGGGAGGAGTGCAAACGTGACTGAAAGGGATAGAAAATGGGAGGAGTGCAAACGTGACTGGAAGGGATAGAAAATGGAAGGAGGAGTGCAAACGTGACTGGAAGGGGTAGAAAATGGGAGGAGGAGTGCAAACGTGACTGGAAGGGGTAGAAAATGGGAGGAGGAGTGCAAACGTGACTGGAAGGGGTAGAAAATGGGAGGAGTGCAAACGTGACTGGAAGGGGTAGAAAATGGGAGGAGGAGTGAGTTCGTGATAAAAACAAGAGGTAACGGATAGGAAACAATGGATAGGAAACAATGAAGATACGGATTATAGGCAGCTAAATAAAGAGGAATACACACTTAAAAAGAAGAATAAGAAACCATGTACATAGGGAGTGAAGGAAGCTAAAAAAAAAAAAAAAAAGAGGATCATTCACCCTTTTAGCGGACTGAAGATGGTAAATATATAAGACCGAAAATTGAAAATAAAATAATAGAAAGATTACTGAAGGAAAATAAAGGACGAAGAAAGCAATGACTGAACGTACGGAGGGAGAAGGAGATAAACAAGAGACTATTTATCTTCCCATCTCACAAACGAACAAGAGAAACAGAGAAAAACCTGAATAAATATGATAAAATAATGAGTGGGGGAAAAAATATATAGAAAAAACTGTGATAAGGCCCATGAAAGGAAAGCAAGATTCACTCACCCGTAAATCTGGTAAAAGAACAAGGAATAGAAAAAAAACAGAAATCAGAGGAAAATGTAATGATAAAGAGAAGAGAAAATGGAAACGCGGAATAAAAAGTAAAAGAAAAAGACAAAAGGAGGAAAAGAGAAAGAAATAATCACCGAAACAATTGGCGAAGGAACAAAGAAAAGAAAAAATATATAGAAGAGAAACCAGAAACCACGTAATAAATAAGAAAGACGGGTGGAAATTATGATAGAGATAAAAAGAAGGAAAAAGGTGAAAGGAAGAAAAACAAGAAACAAAGTCGACCATCTGGCAAAAGAACGAGGTCAAGAAACGGACGAAGAGAGAAATCAGAGAAAAAAAACAAAAATGGGAATTAGTAGAGGAAGTAATAATGAGGGAAAATGCATAAATATAAGTTAAAGAGTGCAAGAGAAAAACACATTCGCCGCAGGAAAAGAAGAAACCACAGGACGCGCAATAATAAGAACAATTGGAGGAGATTACGATTAGGAAACAAATGCAAAGAAAAAGACAGAAGACAAGAAAACAAAACATTAATTCAAACACCTCGCAAAACAAATGCACGGTGAAGAAAAAGACGGAAACAATAGTACAAGAAAAATCCCTCATTCGATCATCTTGCAAAAAAGTAGAAAACAGGAAAAATCACTCATTCAAATCTCGCAAAAGCAAAACAAGGCAAATAAAACAACGAAAACAAAAGTACTAGAAAAATCACTTATTCAACAACCTTGCCAAAAAAAAAAAAAAAGCAGGAAAAATCATTCATTCAAACACCTAGCAAAAACAAAAACGAGGTAAAGAAAAAAAAAAAGACGAAAATTCAGTAAAAATCACATTCAACCATCTCGCAAAAAAATACAGAAAAAGAAAATGAACGAAAACGGAAATTAAGAACATAAAAAAATAAGGTTAATGGTCGGAAATGGTAAGTCAGGGCAGCAGAACCGCCGCCTTTCCTCCACCTGTGTCTTTACCTGCCTTCTCCTCTTTCCAATTAGGCGTGCTTCCCACCATTACCTGTCCGCCGCTCACCTCCCCCCCCCTCCCCCATCCCCATGCACCTGCTCGGCCACTCCCCTTGTCCCCACCTCTCCCGCCCCTCGTGTGTCTTACCTGGGCGGCCTAACTCACGGCGCTTCACACGTTCTCGCCACCAGCGGAACAAAACATCAATTACGGACCATTTTTCACGTTTCTGGCCACTTTTCTCGCTGGGGGAGGATGTTTAGGAGAGGTGCTTCGAGGAGGAGTGAGGGAAAAGGCGGAGGAAAGGTGAGGGAGGGGGAAGGAGGAGGAGGAAATGAGCTAGACGGGGGAGAATAATAATGGAACAAAAAGAACAAGAACAGGAATGAGAGGAGCAAGAACAATGAGAACAAGAACAAGAAAAAAAACTAAAAACAAGAAAAAACAAAAAAAGTTAAAACTGAACGGAAAAAAGGAGGAGGAGGAAGAGAGGGTGGGAGGAGGAGGAGGAAGAGGAAAAGGATGAAGTGGAGTAGCAGGAGGAAAAGAACAGAGGAATAATAATAATAAGAAGAAAAACAAAAAAACAAAAACAAAAACAAAAATAAGAAGAAAAAATGAAAAAATAAATAAAATGAGGGTGGGAGGAAGAGGAAGAGGAAAAGGATGAAGTGGAGTAGCAGGAGGAAAAGAAGAATAGAGGAAGAAGAAGAACAAAACGAAAAAACAAAAACAAAAAAATAAGAAAAAAATAAAAATAAATAAAATGAAAGACAAAATTGAGGAGGAGGAGGAGGAGGAGGAGGAGCAGAAGGTGGATGGGGTGTGAGGTCCATGTGATGTAGAGGAGTGCAGGAGGAATGGAAGGCAAGTGACAGGCGATTTTCTTGGCCGCGATATTTCTTCTCACTCAATTAACTTTTTCCCTCGACAGTTCGATACCACTTAACGCCGCCGGGGGTTAGTGCAGGGCTGAACTCCTTACCTTGCTCTCTCTCTCTCTCTCTCTCTCTCTCTCTCTCTCTCTCTCTCTCTCTCTCTCTCTCTCTCTCTCTCTCTCTCTCTCTCTCTCTCTCTCTCTCTCTCTCTCTCTCTCTCTCAAAGAATGTTATGCCGTTAGTTCTCAGTTTACGAACAAAAAAGACAACCTAACTATTGAACACATAAATGCACAATCATTACTCAATAATTTGGATGAAATCAACCTATTAATCAACGAAAGGCAAATCGACATATTATGCATCAGTGAATCATGGTTACTCACACACACCCCAGACTCACACGCGAACATTCCTAACTTTAAACTTTACAGACAAGACAGAGGCAAAGGCGGAGGGGCATGTATATATGTTCATAATGACTTACACTCAGCTTCGATAAACACAGGCGTACCTAAACACGAAGGGGTAGATGAAATTTGTATCCAAGTTCAATGCAGAAAACTACCCTCCATCCTTATAAACAGTATCTACCGACATCCTAAGGCAATAGGACTACCGTCCTATTTGCTTACTTTTTTCTTCTAAGCTTTTGAAATCATCGCAATCCCAACATTCAGATTCAAAAGCCACCTTGACCTTCTATCTGATCGCCAGGTATGGGTTCCTGAGAGCGTTCTTGGGGTCATCCTCATCTTTCTTAACTGACTCTTGGTTGGTCTCTCTTAGCCTTCGTTTCGGTGAAATTTTTGCTCATATTGCGACAAATATCAAAAAAGCTTTTGATAAGTCAATCTTTGCTTCTTTGCTAAACCACCCTCCACACGGTTTCCTCCTCTCTCTGTACCTTTATCTCCAGTTCCTTTTCTGACGTTCTATTTCTGCCGTAGACAGTCACTTCTGTTCTCCTAAATCTATTGGTGTCCCAGTGTCCTCCAGGGTTGTCCTCACTCTCCTTTTTTGTTGTTCATTTGATGATCTTCTTTCCTTCTTTCCAAAACCGTCCATTATGCTGTTCTACTTCATTTGATCACATAGAAGACACATTGAGGGCGTTAATTATGCGTAAAAAGACATTTTTCTTATTAGGTGACCTCAACGACAACCTCCTCCTACCCAACAGTAAACTATCACGTATAATAGCCAACAATAAGCTCACACAAATTATAAACACACCCACACGAGTGACACCCACTTCTGCAACCCTCCTAGACGTGATCATCACTAATAAGCCAGATCTTGTCACTCATTCCTACGTAATCCCTTGCACGATCGCAGACCACGAGCTTATAAGCGCCTCTGTCAACATCCTTAAACCCAAGCGCCAACCCATCACCGTAACTAAACGTGACCTAAGAAAATATAACAGCGACCTTCTATGCTCCCATATCCTAGAGGAAACCTCCACACTAAATGAGATATTACGCACTGACGATGTCGATAAACAAGTGTCTATACTAACATCTGTCATTACTACCAGTCTCGACAGAAGCGCTCCGATATCTAATATCGTTCTTCACCGACCCCCCGCACCTTGGATCAATGATGAAATTAAAGAGGCATTAGCAGAACGCAAGAAAGCTTAAAGGATATTAAAAAATCACAGATATAACGTGATTATACAGCAAAAATATAAAGAAATAAAGAAAAACGTCAAACGTCTACTAACCACTTCAAAGAAAAATTACTACCACCAAGAACTACATACCTGCAAAAATAACACAGCTGCAACTTGGAACACATTAAAAACTATTATTCCTAGTAAAACACAGAGCACGACCCACCCGCCCCTTGAGAACATAAGTGAAAAAGCTGAAGATTTTAATAACTTCTTTGCGAACGTCGGCCTAACCACCTACGAATCAACTCAAGAATCATTAAAAGTCGAAAACCGTAATCACCTTAACGAAGCTCCTAACATCCCGGTCGCGCCCTCTACCCCCACTAATCTCGCGCTTTTCAGACCTCAGCCAGTATACCAGAACACAATCATCTTAACTGTAAAACAGCTTCAAAATACTAAATCGTTTGGTTGTGATAACATTTCCCTAAGGTTTATCAAAGACTCACTTATAGTTATCATCTTCTACCTCACAACCATCATAAATACCTCAATCGTCACAGGCATTTTTCCTGCCTCCTGGAAAAATGCTGTTGTCACCCCACTATATAAAAACGGTAACCCAGACGAAATAGGAAATTATCGTCCCATCTCTCTACTTCCAATTTTTTTCAAATATATTAGAAAAGGTAGTTGCCAATCAATTAATGTCATTCCTGGAACGTAACAAACTTCTCTCTCCAACCCAACACGGCTTTAGACCAAAACTCTCTACAGAGACAGCGCTGCAAGTCATTACCAATAAAATTTATGATAATATAGATAACAAACAAATATCACTTTTAACACTCTGCGACCTTTCTAAAGCCTTCGACAGTGTCAGCCACACCATCTTACTCCGAAAACTTCAACAGATTAATGTTGACACCTACTGGTTTGACAATTACCTCGATGACAGGTCACAGTCAGTCCGCATCAAAGACATCGTCTCATCCAAGAAATCAGTAGCCTTTGGAGTCCCCCAAGGCTCAATACTAGGCCCAACATTATTCAATATCCATGTAAATGACATATCTACCTATATCAATAACTGCCTTCTAGTACAATACGCTGACGACACACAGTTCCTCCACAGCGGTAATATCAACGAAATAAATACTTTAATTAATAAAACTGAGATCACTTTGAAACAAATAAGAACCTATTTTCTACAGAACGGCCTTCAGCTAAACATCAATAAGACACAATGTATCTTCCTAGGCACACGCCAACTCCTGGCACACATACCTAACAACACCACCATCAGATGTGCCGATGGCGTTATACAGCCCCTCCTCCATGTTAAGAACCTTGGCTTTCATCTGGATTCACACATGACCTTCGACAGACACATAAATGAAATGACTAGGAAAACAATGGGAACCTTAAATTTCATTAACAGACACAAAGATCTCTTCAACAAAGAAACACGCTTAATGGTTATACAGACTTTGGTATTAAGCATCATAAAATACGGCATCACAATATGGGGGACAACAAACTCAACTTTAATAAACAAAGTGCAAAAACTACAAAACTTCGCGATAAAAGTGGCAGATGGGAAAGCCAGGAAATACGATCATGTCACTCCATTATTTAAAGATTTACAATGGCTTAAAATCAAAGACCTAATCACCTTTAACCTCATCACAAAAGTGTTTAAGCAGAAAATAAAGGATTACCCAGACCACATCCTCTCTCCCAACTGTTAACTATATGACTGACTCAACAACAAGACAACAAAACAATCTCTACGTCCCGAGAACCAACACCGACACAGGTGCAAGAGCCTTTCATGTATTAGGTCCTAAATTATGGAACCAACTACCGAATGAAATAAAAGACTCTCATAATCTGACCACATTAAAATCAATTCTTAAAAAGAAGCTGTTGACCTCTGCATGAATGTATTATCTACTTTACTGCCTTCTGTATATTCTATCATGTATATTTAGATGTATAATACACCATGTATATTTATATGTATAACCTACCATGTATATTTAGATGTTTAGAATAACCACTTTTTAGTGGAAAATAAAGTTTATTATTATTATTATTATTATTATTATTATTATTATTATTATTATTACTCTCTCTCTCTCTCTCTCTCTCTCTCTCTGTGTCTATCTATCTATCTGTACCGCAAAAAAGTTATTTCACCAGATGTGTGTGTGTGTGTGTGTGTGTGTGTGTGTCCACCTCGACATAAATTAACACAAAAAATTATCCCTTCCCACCTTTCCCCGTAGGCCTTCCCCCCCCCCACCACCACCACCACACACACACTCACACCCCTCCCCAGAGATGTTGGCAGCGTGACAAATCAATGAGTAATGGCGGCAGGGTGTTTCAGTGTCTCAGCGGCGGGCGGGGAAAGAAGAATAATTAATGTCCAGGTGAGACGAGCCGAGACACCTCTACCTGTGGCAATTACCTGCGCGGCGGTGGGCGGCTCAGACTAATACTTTCGACGTGTTGCTATTAATAAGTTTGGAAATAGCAGTCATCCATCTCGGGTAAGTACACCGACGGCTGCCACTTTCCCGGGTAGCTTTAACTGATGCAATTTTCCTCGTCGAAAGATATTAGGGTCGTGGTATTTACGGTCAAGCGTTGCCAACAGGACTTGAAGGATGTCAAAAGTGTTTATTATTATACCTGAAGGTGAAAATTTTCTTCATATTTATTTTACCCTGGAGAGAAGAGAGGGTCCAGTCACTCAATGCTTAAATACTCTACAGGGTTCAATCAAATGTTTTACGCGGTAACATCAACTATTTTAAATGTCGAAGATATGAAGAATGAACTAGTAAAATAAAATCATTTGACATAACTCATCACAAGGCAGTTTACGGTTCATTAAACTCAACACTAATGATATGTCTTTCTTTTTTTCTTTCTCTCTCTCTAAATTTATCTCTTCCTTCCTTTCTTCCTTTGTTTCTTTCTTCTTTCCTTCGTTTTCTTTTCTTTGTCTTTCTTTCACTCTTTCTTTCATTCTTCCATTCTTTCTTTCCTTCCTTCTTCCTCCCATTCTTTCTTGCTTTCAGTGCGAGGCAAACTTTTTTCATGGCAGCCTAAGTCCTCAGGTAGCCAACGGTAAAAGGTAAGCTCAGACTCTTCACTATTAGCCACGCCAGGCCTCAACACCTAATTCCCCTTTCTTAGGCTCAGAGCTCGCAGTGGAATCCGATCCCTCCATTCTGCACAGGAACTTCGCCCTCTCCAACTTTCCCTAGGATCCTATTCGTTCTGGCCAGAGATTATGCTTAGTGTTATGCAGAATCTGAGAAGCGTAAGAAGATAAAATTCACGCCTTTGATTTACATGTTTCGAGACAAGGTGAGGTTCAAGTCCGTACCCTTAAAACGTGTCAACATATCAGTTCGTCTATTTGAAAAGCCTCTCATAGTAGAAGTTGGAGTTTCATGGATTGTTTTGTGGCCCTGGTGATTTTCGAGCCAATATGTCGTTCAAGTTCGCATTCTTAAACGTATCAACATTTCAGTTCGCCTGTTTGAAAAAGCTTCTCGTAAAAGTTGCTGGGATTTTCATGGACTGTTTTGTGATCCTGGTGATACTTTAACCCAGCTTTTGCATCTTGGGCGGGAAAAGTACCCATGAAAACTCATTTAATGTTGTATGGAGCACTGGAAATGGACTGTTTTGTGATCCTAGATATGGTTTTACCCCTCTTTTGTATCTTGAACGGGAAAAGTATCCATGAAAACCCCGTTAATGTTGTCTGGAGCATTAGAAATGGATCGTTTCGTGATCCTAGTGATGGTTTTACCCCTCTTTTGCATCTTGGGCGTGAAAATAACCCATGGAAACCCAGTGAATCTTCTCTGTACCCTTGGAAAACAGTCGTAATGGGAGTCCGATATGTATTAGAATATGGACCTCAGCGTGTTACCTGTTTCTCGTCCCAGCCCAGGTAAGGATGAAGAGCAGCGTGGTGCCCCGACTCCCCGGCAGAGACTCGTCGAAACTTGTGAAATCGTCGCTAAAGGGCAAACCACCACACAACACATGTAATAACTGTCATTAATCGCGTACTGACGAATTTACCTGCACACCAATTAAGCTTCTTACGCTCCAGACACTTATCCGCTCCCTCTCGCCACCGCCACCACCCACTCGGCCTGCCCGCATTCCTTCCCTTCCCATACTCATTCCCCTCCATCACTTAGTTACTCCGTTTTTTACCCACTTTCAACACCACCGCTACCAGGACCAATCCGATGCGCTCCCTCCACGTAAAACCACTCACCATAAAGTAACCCAGCGAAGTAGTTATCCATTTTAACCCCCTCTTCCCCTTCCCCATCCCCCTTCCAGCTCCACCATTCCCCTGTACCTTCCGTCCCCACTTACACTCCGCTTTCCAAGGCAGCCCATTCACTCACCTGCCACCTGTTCACTCTTATCCATCATCCGCCACTGCTTCCACCTCTCTCACTCACCACACTAGCATCTAAATCTTCCCACCTTGCAACCATCGGCCACAGCTTAAACCCTACACTTACCCAAGCTACCTCCTCTTACCTACCTACTGCCCGGCTTCCCTTCCCATCGCATCCTCCTCGTCCATACCTGCTCCATCTCGCGCTCCTTCTAATTACTGATCTTCGCGCCGGTCCAATCCCCAGCGCCCCTAATCCCCTACTCCCGAAGATGAAGTGAGGACAAGAGCCTTTGGAATATAGTGCGGAGGAGGGGATGCAGAGAACGGGAAGAGGAGGAGGAGGAGGAGAAGGAGTAGGAGGAGAAACATTGATATTCAGAAACTTGGAAGAACAGGCAACATCAATGATACTACTACTATTACTATTACTACTACTACTACTACTATTACTATTACTACTTTTCTTTCGGCTTTCATTTTTTCCTTTTCTACATCCTCTTTATCTCTATCGTTCTTTTCTCCTTCCTATTTTTCTTCTTTCTTTTTCCACTTCTCTATCGATTTTCCCCTCCCTCTCTCCAATCACTCCCCTTTAACATTTCCTCCCTCCATGTTTTTCCTACTTTCCTCCACTTCTGTTATTCCTTTAGTATATTCTTTTTCCTCAATGTTTCCCTTTCCCTTCGTACATGCCTCTGTCCCGCCTTCTTTCTCTCCTTTCCCATAATCTTCCTGTCTTCTCTTTCGCTCTCTTCTTTCTCTTTCTGCGGTTTCCTTCGTCTCTTCTTTCCTTCCTTTTCCCTTCCGCTGTGGCCGCTAAGAGGATCCACAGACTGATAGATAGAAGTTGGAAAGTTTCGTTTAGTCGGCGCAACATCTGTGGTCATATGCCGGAGAGAGACAGAAGGGGAATAGATAAAAATGGAAGAAAACAGGAGTAAAGAAGGAAGGGAGGGAACAGGGGAAGGTATAGGAGGAAGAGAAGGAGGAAGAAATTGAAGAGTACGACGACTGCGAGAATGAAGACAAGGACGGAAAGGAAGAAGACGAGGATGAGTTGAATACCAAGAGTGATGAAGATTGAATTTATGTAACTGTAGGAGAGAGAAAAAGAGTAATGGAGGGCGTATGCGTTGCGGTACCTTACTGTTACAAAGGTATGGGCGGCGCGGCGAGGCGGGGCAGATGATGGGAAGGTGATGGGGAGGGATGGTCCTTTGCCGCGGTGTTGTGAGATGGATGGGTCAATTTGCAAACTCCCAAAACAGTAATTAAAACATCATCCATAATATTCCTCTCCTCCTCCTCCTCCTCCTCCTCCTCCTCCTCTCCATCTTGTTCTTCTTGTTTTTTTATTTTTTTTTCTTCTTATTTTTCAGTCTTCTACTTCTTCTTCCTGTTGTTCTCGTTCTTGTTCTTGTTCTTTTTCTTCTTTTTCTTCTACCTCTACCTCTTAATCTTCCTCCTCCTCCTCTTCATCTTGTTCTTCTTGTCCTCTTTTTCTTTCTTTTTTTCTTGTTTTTCAGATTCTTCTACTTCTTCTTCCTGTTGTTCTCGTTCTCTTTCTTCTTCTACCTCTACCTCTTAATCTTCTTCTTCTTCTTCCTCCTCCTCCTCCTCCTCCTCCTCCTCCTCCTCCTCCTCCTCCTCCTCCTTCTCCTCCTCCTCCTCCTCCTCCTCCTCCTCCTCCTCCTCCTCCTCCTCCTCCTCCTCTTCTTCTTGCAGGCTGGGGGCGGCGGTAAATGCAAGGTTTTCAATTAGGACATGGCGCAGCACAATGAGATCCACGTGGAATCGAACACTAAGCAGCTACCGAAGTTATGATCCCGCGCTTGAATCAGGAAACTTCCCTGTACTCTTTTTATTTCAACATCAATTCTTTTCAAAATAGGCGGATTGTTCCATATTTTACGTAATGGTTGATGGAGTTTTTGCGTCGCTGATGGCTAATAGCAAGAGACAGGTTGATTGATATAAATGGAAGGAAATATAGAAAGGAAAGAATAAAGTGAGGGAAAGAGGAAAAATGGGAATGTGAGAGGAGGAGAAGGAGGATATTGGTGAGTATAACGACTACGAGAACGAGACGAGGACTGAAAAGATGAGCATGGGTAGGGGGGGTGGGAGGGGAGGGGAGACAAATATAGAGGCAACACTTAAAAAAACCCACAAAGCTCACAATGACAAAAATTAAAATAAATACTTGAAATCCAGCCCATCCCCATCCATTCCTCTCCCTGGCATCCATTCCTGCCCTTCCTTCCCCTTCCACCCATTCTTTCCCCCTGACATCCATCCATAACCTTTCTTTGTTTGACACCCATAACCCGGCCTTCCTTACCCTGGGCTTCATTCCCCCCTGACATCCATCCTAAACCTCCCTTTATCTGACACCCATTCTTCAGCCTTCCTTTCTCTGGCCTTCATTTCCCCTTGACACACATCCCTGACCTTCCTTTCCTGACACCCATTCACAACTTTCCCTTCCCTGGCCATCCTTTCCCCTTAACACCCATTCCTGACCTTCCTTCCCTGACACCCATTCCCCCAACCATCCTTTCCCCCTGACACCCATCCCTGACCTTCCTTCCCTGACACCCATTCCAAACATTCCCTTCCCTGGCCTTCTTTTCCTCCTGACACCCATCCCTGACCTTCCTTCCCTGACACCCATTCCAAACATTCCCTTCCCTGGCCTTCTTTTCCTCCTGACACCCATCCCTAAGCCTTCCTTTCCCTTCCACTCATTCTTCAGCCTTCCTTTCCCCCCTGACACCCATACCTAAACCTTCCTTTTTCTGACACCCATAGCCCGGTCTCCCTTTCCAGGCACTCATTCCTCGGCCTTCCTTTCCGTGACACCCATTTTCTAGCCTCCCTCTCTCTTCCACCCATTTCTTCGTCTTCCTTTCCCTAGCATCTATTCCCTAACCTTCCTTTTCTTGGTAACTACTCCTTATGTTCCATTCCTTGTCTCCCATTTCTTAGTTTCCGTTCCCGTCCATCTATTCCCCAACCTTCCTTTTCCTTGGTTTAGTCAGTGCAATATGTTATTCTCAAAGCCTACGTCCACCAGTATGACAGTTCTGGTTAATTTATCCAAAGTTCTGCCTCTCCTCTGCCCGAATATATCCTCCTCCCATTTCTCTTTCTCCGACTTTATCCAATTTCGAGATTAATCAATTATTTTTACTTTCTCCTCTCTTAAAAATGGAGCTGTTTTTCTCCTCCCTCCTCTTGTTAAGACACTCACCGTCCCCTACCGTCTGTATTATTAAGTCAATCAGTCTCTCTCTCTCTCTCTCTCTCGGTACGGTACTCTCTCATTAACCTTAACCATTCCGTCGGAGGAAAAATCAGGGGACGGAGAGAGAAAAAAGACAATAGTTTCCTTTCCTCCCAAGATTTTTTCACTTAATTTTTACAGAAGTTTCTCAAAGGAGCGCTACATTGGGCGAGCACACACACGCACGCACACACACACACACAAAAAAAATCTCCACTTCGATAAACAAGACTGACAATCACTTTTCAAACACATCATAAGAGAGAAAAAAGAGAAATAATGAAATCTCTATAATCTACTGGAAACATTCCCTTCGTGTCAACTATTCAAGAGGTCGGTGGAAAGGTGCCGAGGAGGTGCCCCTGCCCAGCCCAACACGCCTCGCCCTGATTGGTGGAACATGCCTCAAGAGAACATCAGCTTGAGTTCTCATTGGTCGATGCGGCAGCTCCGGGGCGCCCTTAAAGTATGCACGACGAGGGGAGCTAGAGAGAGAGAGAGAGAGAGAGAGAGAGAGAAGGAGGAGAGAGAGAGAGAGAGAGAGAGAGAGAGAGAGAGAGAGAGAGAGAGAGAGAGAGAGAGAGAGAGAGAGAGAGAGAGACGGACGGACAGACAGAGAGAGAGAGAGAGAGAGAGAGAGAGAGAGAGAGAGAGAGAGAGAGAGAGAGAGAGAGAGAGAGAGAGAGAGAGAGAGAGAGAGAGAGAGAGAGAGCAGACACAGGCAGATAAAAGACAAACAGACAAACAGATAGACAGACACACAGCATACAGACACAGACAGGAAGACAAAATTATAAAGATAGATAGATACAGAGAGATAAAAAGCTGCATAGATAAATAGTTGACAGACAAAAATACATAGATGGTGATAGTGACATAAATACTGATAAAATTATAGGTAGATAAATATGAGGGAAAAGGAGATATTGACAGATAGATAGAGATGGATAGATAGATAGATAGATATAAGAGAGGAAGAGAGAAAGAAAGAGAAACGGAGAAAGAGAGAGTGGAAGCGAAACTGCGAGGAGAATTAAAGTTACCCATCCAGCTTGTTGCCGTACGGGGGTCAAGGCTATACCAGGTCGCGAAAGCCAGGCCAGGTCAGGTGAGGTCAGGTCGAGGCCATAACTTATTCAGCCGCGCCGCCTTCCGACACGGCCACGCCCTCCCGCGGGATGTTAGCAGCGCCCGACCGACGGAAAACACCACTTGTAGAGTTACGGGTGGAAAATATCGCCGTCACCCCTCCAGAAAGAAAACGGAAACGGGGAAACGCGTCCCTTACAAAAAAAAAAAACGGGAAATGGTTAAAAAGTGTCAAAGTATCTCTTTCGTCCTCGCTCTCTCCTCCTCCTCCTCCTTCTAACCCTTTTCCTCCTCCTCCTCCTCTTCCTCCTCCTCCTGCCCGAAGCTAGTGACTGATTTGAACTCATTACACAACGTTTTACATTCTGCTCTCTTCCCTTCACTGATATCCATTTCCCTTTCCTCCTCATTCCCATTTCCTACTCATCTCTCTCTCTCTCTCTCTCTCTCTCTCTCTCTCTCTCTCTCTCTTCTTTTATTTTCTTGCTTCTCTTAGTCTCCCATTACTCTCCCATTTTTATCGACCTTTCTCTCTTTTTCCACTTCCATCCACCTCCGTTACCTTTCCGTCTCAGTTCCCTTCCACCTCAGTTTCATTTCCCTCTTCTCTTCACTTCATTTTTCCTTTCCAAATTCTCTCTATTCCCTTTTCCTCTCCTACGTCTCTTCATCCCGTTTTCCTCTCCTACGTCCCATCACATCACTTCCCTTTCCAATTCCTCTCCATCAAACTTTACTGTGGCGCGTGGGTTGCAGTTCTAGACGCAATATGAATCAGCGTACACGGGTTTTATCTCGGCCAAGGCAGTCGGCGCACAGGCCAATCAACTGTTCATCCTCCCTTGCGGGTTGGTCAGTAAATGTGTACCTAGGGGAACCTGCAGAAGATAAAGTGTGATACCGCAGATGTCACTCCTAACCTATGACTTACCCAACACAGGTTCAAGGGCAAAAGACACGGATGATCGACCTAGCAACGAGCAGGTTAGGGTATGATCTTCAATTTACTTTCACTCTCTCCTTTCCTTCCTCGCTTATTTCCACATATCCAAAAATCACTACCCTACTTCACTTCCCTTCTATTCTCTTCCCTTCCCTCCTTTCCTTTCCCTTTCCTTCCTTCTCTTCCCTTTTCTTCCGTTCTCTTCCCTTTCATTCCCTTTCCTTGCATTCCCTTCCCTCTTCATATCTTCCCTTCGAAGCAACGAGCAGGTTAGTGTATGATCCTCAATTTACTTTCACTCTATCCTTTCCTTCCTTCCAAAAATCACTACCCTACTTCACTTCCCTTCTATTCTCTTCCCTCCCATCCCCTTCCCTTCCCTCCTTTCCTTACCCTTCCCTTTCTTGCACTTCCCTTTTCTTCCGTACTCTTTCCTTCCTTTCCCTTTCCTTGCATTCCCTTCCCTCGTCTTAACTTCCCTTTCCATAATTCCCTTCCCTTCTCTTCCCTTCCCTTCCCTTCTTTCCTTTCCCTTTCCTTCCTTCTCTTCCCTTTCTTTCACTTCCCTATTCTTCCGTTCTCTTCCCTTCCTTTCCCTTTCCTTGCATTCCCTTCCTTCCTCTTAACTTCCCTTCTCTTCCCTTCCATCCCCTTTCCTTTCCCTTTCCTTCCTTCTCTTCCCTTTTCTTCCGTTCTCTTCCTTTCCCTTTCCTTGCATTCCCTTCCCTCGTCTTAACTTCCCTTTCCTTAATTCCCTTCCCTTCTCTTCCCGTCCCTTCCCTCCCCTTCCCTTCCCCTCAGCGCTTTCATCATGCCTCTGTGGGTGCTTGTGGATGCATTAACATTCCATTTGCTAAACCAATACGGAGGTAGTTTAGTCGTGAGTGTTCCGGGAATAGCATATCGGATGATCGTCGGGGTAAGATTTAAACTCACCAAAACTGACGATTATAATGAATTCAACAAAGTCCGCTGCCATGAACAGTATACAAAACCTAAGTCCCGCATTCTAATATAGGTCTGCGTGTACTTGTAAACACACACACAAAGGTTGAGAAGAGGATGCAAAGAGTAGGATGAAAGGGGAACGAGAGGGTGTGAGAGGGAGGAAGAAGGGAAGGAAGGAAAAAATGAAATAATTATGCCAAAGGAAAATAAATAAAATAAAAACCTCGAAGTTACTGATGTGTGTGTGTGTGTGTGTGTGTGTGTGTGTGTGTGTGTGTGTGTGTGTGTGTGTGTGTCTGTTGTTTACTCTTACTCTTATCATGAAAAAAAACTGCACACACACACACACACACACACACACACACACACACACACACAAACACACACGGAAAGGGCACAAACACAAAACACGTCACTCACCGCTGCCAGCACAATCCCTCTCGTTAATCCCGTCGCTGCCCTGATAAATGCCAGATAAGAATGGACGCGCCGACGTGGCAACACTGCACTCAGAAAAACAACAACACTAATGGAACGCTGCATGATAATAAGAGAAAAAATAAACAGCTGTAAGTAAATGCAAGCGAGTGAAGGAGAAAGCAAGAACTGTCGCATAAAAACAATCAGCAAGAACAAAATGACACAGACATAGTAAAATACCTCTTTAATTTATATTCTGCCTCCTGGAAAGCTCTAGAAAGCCATTCCTCTCATGTAGCTGCAAAAAACATGGTCTCGAAACTGTATACTTTATGTAACTAGAAAAAACATAAACGGAAAACAAACGACGTACATAAATACAGCAAAAGTAATAAAACCAAGAAGTAAAGAGAAAAGTCAGAAAAAAAGAAGAATAAAAGCTAAAAACATTATATCAAGAGAGAGAACTTACAGGCAAACCATAGAGAAAAAACAAAAGAATAACAACAACCGCTAGAAACATTATAAAGAAGGAATAAACAACCAAACCACGAAGCATAAAACATAAGAGCAACAGCAACCGCTAAAAACGTAATCAAGAGAGAATAAACAGCCCATGGAAGGCTTCAACTGGAGGCGACGTGGACAGATGGGCGGCGAGCGAGTGAGCCGACGAGCCGCGAATCACTACCTTGAAAACAAAGCTTGAATCATTACCTTGAGCCCGCCAGCACGAGGAGGCGGGGACCAGCGTGAGGAGGAGGAGGAGAAGGAAAGGCAGTGAGGAAAAGCAAGTGGTGACGAAGAGGGGGGAGAAAGAAGAGAATGAGAAGAAGAAAGAAGAGGTGACGAAGAGATGGAGGAAAGGTGGAGGCTGGAGGCGAGGAACAGAAAGGTGAGGAAAAGAGGGAAAAGAATGGTGACGTAGATGGAGGAAATAATGAAGAGGGAAGAAAGAGAAAAGGGAGGAAGAGTAAAGGAAAGGAAAGGACGGTATAGGCGAGGGAGGAGGGATGATAATGAGAAGAAGAAATAACGAAGATAGAAATAAAGGAATGATGAAGGAGGAGTAAGTAGGAAGAAATTATTGGGGGTAGAAAGAGATAATAGAGGAATGAAGGAAAGATGGGGGTGAGAAAGAGATAAGTAAAGGAAAATAGGTGGATGAAAGGAAGAAGAGAGAAAGAGAGAAAGGGAAAAAGAGAAGGGCGCAGGAATAGAAGACAGAAGAGAAAACAAGTTAGAAGGAAGCAGATGGGAGTAGGATAAGGACAAAAAGAATAAGAAAGAGGGGGAAGGGAAGGAGAAAAGGGAGATGGAATAATATAGACCAAAGATGAGTATTGGGTGGTAAGGGAAGGAAGAGAAAGAGAGTGAAAGGTGTGAGTTAAAGAAGTATTGAGAGGGGAGGGATGAAAAGGCACAAAGAGGGAGAGAAGGGAGAAGGGAAAGAATGTGTGAAAGAAATATGAGAGTAGGGGAGTGAAGGAAGGGAAGGAAGAATAGAGAAACGAGGAGAAGGAAATACAAGAATGAGGGTGTGATGGAAGGGAAAGAGGAATAGAGGGAACGAAGAGGAGTGAAGAAGAAATGAAAGGTAGAAAGTTAAAGCAGACAGGTAAACACAAACAAACAAACAAACATAGATAAACAACGAAGAAAACATTATACGTCTCATCGCTAATAAAGACTAAACGAGGGATAAAATAACAAATAACGACGTAGAGGAAGTAAACGTTAAGAATGGAGAGAATGGGAAGAGGAAAAAAAAAAGAGAAAACGGGTTAAAAAAAAAGTAAATAGACACAGAGGAAAGAAAAGATAAAAATAAGAAGTAAATATAAAATGAGGAAAAGTGGAAAGCAGGAACTGGAACTGGGTTAAAAAGAGTAAAAGAAAAGTTGGAAGGCAAAGAGAAAAGGGCGAGAGTTGAGCGAATGGTGTGGAGGAGAGAAAAACGTGGGCGAGGAGGAGAGGAGGAGGAGGAGGAGGAGGAGGAGGAGGAGGAGGAGGAGGAGGAGGAGGAGGATCGGGAAAGAGAAATGAGCAACAGGTGGAAGTGACTGTGATGCCGGGAGGTAAGCAAAGGAAGAAGGATAATACGAGAAAGAGGAAAAAAGATGTGATAAAACTAGAAGAAGGAAAGATGGTACGAAAAGAGGAACTAATAATGGAAGAGGATGGAAGGGTGAAGGGGAGGCGAACTGAACTGACAGATGAAAGAAGTAAAAGAAGATAAAACGTGTGAGAATACTGTGATAAGAAGACTGCGAATAGGAAAGAAGGAAAGAAAGAAGGGATAGCAACTTTTAAACGGAGATTAGATGCATTTATGGATGGGAAGGGAATCGAGGGAGCAACCAATCTTCAGGAGTTACCTTGTGAAGTCTTCGTATGTCCTTGTGCCTTTGTGAATTAGGGAAGAGGTGAGAAAGGAGAAACAGATGGAAGATGGACGGGGAGGGGTGACTTGACAAAGGTGAGGAGTGTGAAAATGAAGGAAAAGAAAAGTGTACGATAGAAGAATAGTGTGATAAAGACTGTGGAATGGAGAAAGGAAGGAAAGGAGGAAGAGGGAACTAGGGAGAGGGAAGAATAGATGAATTGATGGAAGAGGAAAGAGAGAGGAAAGGAGTGATAAGTGATAAAAAAGAAAATGGAAGAATGATACACAGAGAAAGAGGAGAAAGCGTGAGAAGCGAAATAACGACGAAAGAAAAAAAAGAAAAAGTAAAATCATGATAACAGGAGCAATTTAGGACGATGAAAAGAAAAAAAAATGAGATACGACAAAAAAATAAAACGAGAAGAAGAAGAATTACAAAAAGGAAATGGAGCGAAACTTGAGAGCAAAGCAAAACAAGGAGGGAAGAAAATGAACGGAGGAAGAGTAATGGATGTCGAGGCGGAGAAAAGAAAAAAACGTAATGGAGGCAATTAAAAAAAAAAGCAAAGGATCGGACGGAGGGAGGGAGGGAAGGAGTAAATGAGGGAAAAGCGATGTTGATGGAGGAAGCAAATGAGAGGAGGAAGAGGAAGAGGAGAAGGGTAGGAGAGAGCAACGTTAATGGAGGAGGAGAGGGAGGGAAGGGAGAGGAAGAGGGAAAGGGAACGGGAGAAGAGAAAGGAGAGAAGGGGAGGGGAGATAAAGACTTTAATGGAGGAGGAAAGGGAAGAAAGGGAAAGAAAGGAAGGGAAAGGGAGGGAGGAATCTTGATACTGAAGAGAAAGGAGGAAGGGAAAGGAGAGGAGAGAGAAGTTAATAAGAAGAAAAGAAGTGAGGGCAGGGGGAGGGGGGAGGAGGGAGGGGGCAGGGAGGAGGGGGGAGAGGAGATGCTGGAAAGGGAAAGGAGGAAAGAAGGAAGGGAGAGAAGAGGATAAGTTGATGGAGGAAGGGGGTGATTGAGGTGATGGGGGGATGGATGGAAGAGGGAAGGGGGGTTCAAACGGGGGGGGGGGGGTAGCAAAAAGTGAACGTGCCGCGCCAGGACACCGCGAGAATAGAGATGAGGCGGGAATTACAGGTGAGGAGGCCAGGTAAGTCTTGGAGGCTCCGGGCGACGAGTATTCCTGAGGGAGGGAGGGGGGAGAGAGAGAGAGAGAGAGAGAGAGAGAGAGAGAGAGAGAGAGAGAGAGAGAGAGAGAGAGAGAGAGAGAGAGAGAGAGAGAGAGAGAGAGAGAGAGAGAGAGGAAAAAAAGAAATATACATACATACACCAGGGGTGGATCAAATACAATTGTATTTGTATTTGAATTGTATTTAAATACAACTTTAATGTATTTTTATTTTTATTTTGGCACCCAGAAAAAAAGTATTTTGTATTTGTATTTCGAGTCAAAACCATTTGAGGAGGATAAATACTGTCAAGGAAATAGAAAAAGAAATAATGTTAAGCCGCGTTAAGGCGGAGGAGGAAACAGATGAAGGTTGATGGCGAAGGAGAAAAGGATTAACGTCAGATCACGGGGAAAGCGGAGTAAGGAGAACATTAAGGTTGAAGGCGGAGGAGGAAAAAAATTAAGGGCGGGGAGTAAGGAGGAAATTAACCTCAGGTCACATGGAGGAGGAGTAGGAGAGGATTTAGGGAGTTACTGAGGGATGGGTGGCTCGGAAGAAGGATCCGCCCGCAAAAATGTGTGACGTCACGGAAATGGGAGGCATAGGGGATGAGATGTGAGTGAAGACGACGAGAAAGACAATAAACCGATCTACTGCTTTAACTTGGCATATGCACTACAGTCACCTATCAAAAAAGAGGTTGCATCCATTTCTTGAGAGGACTGATGTCATTGCCGCAGCTGTCATGGGCCCCAGGTTTAAGCTGGCATGGATGCCATGTAAAAAAATGCAAAAGGAAAAGGTTTCCAAGATTGTAGACCATGGTCCATGTTGTTGCACAGCACCCTAGAATATTCTTGGCAAAGTGTCACATCCACGAACATAAAAAAAAAGTCCCCGCAGAGAAATTAAACAGCTGTCGTGATAATAACAGAAAAAGAGCAAAGGGCGGGAGGCGAGGGGGATGAAAGGGATGGAGGGAGATGAAGGGGAGGGAGAATGGAAAGGAAAGGGGGCTGATGAAGAAGTTTGAAAGAAATATATGTATAGAGAACAAGGATGAAAGAAAGAGAGAAATAGAATGAAATAAAGAAGAGAAAAATAGAGGAACAGACGACTAAAGAGAAGTGGCAGCCCAATACAAATGTAAGGAAACTTTAGTGGGCCGTCCTCGTGAGTCAAAACGCTCACTGGTGTTCTCCCTTAGCAGGTGTGTGAATGCAATGTACCTGAAAGACGTTAATTGGTGAACCAATTCTTACTATGTAAAATCAATCAATCAGTCAATCAGAGAAAGAAAATATAATTAAAAAGAAAAATTGGAAGTAAGAAAGAAAAGGGAAAAGGATGCTGCGCCGGAAGCCGCGGCGAGGATTCCTTATGATGCTTGTGCGCGTCCCCGAGGCCCATCGGTCCTTCCTCCAAGAACCGATAAACGCGGTGACCGGCGCCTTCACGGCATTTATGATTAATTTTATAATCCAGTCTGGTAGTTTTAAGAAGCGAGTTCTTGCATCCGCCCTATTCGAATCGGCGGGGCGGTGGAGCGCCAGCGAGCCCAAGGTCTCCCAGGCGAGCATGGCAGGACTGGAGGGCCCCCGGCAGGGCGCCTCGGCGTCCATCGGGACCCCGACGGAGGTGCCGGAGATCTTTCGGCTACAACGCCGGGCAGGTGGGGCTCGTTAGCCGTGGTAGGCAATATGCCTAGGAGAGCAAACTCCGAACAACAAACCCGGGCAGGTGAGGTTCGTTAGCCGTGGTAGGCAATTCACCTAGAGAGCAAACCCGAACAATAAACCAGGCAGGTGGGGCTCGTGAGCCGTCTTAGGCAATACACCTAGGAGAGCAAACTCCGAACAATAAACCCGGGCAGGTGGAGGTCGTTAGCGAAAGCAGTTCATCTAGGAGAGCAAACTCCGATTACAAAACCGGGCAGGTGGAGGTCGTTAGCGTAAGCAGTTCACCTAGGAGAGCAAACTCCGATTACAAACCCGGGCAGGTGGAGGTCGTTAGCGAAAGCAGTTCATCTAGGAGAGCAAACTCCGATTACAAACCCGGGCAGGTGGAGGTCGTTAGCGTAAGCAGTTCACCTAGGAGAGCAAACTCCGATTACAAAACCGGGCAGGTGGAGGTCGTTAGCGAAAGCAATTCATCTAGGAGAGCAAACTCCGATTACAAACCCGGGCAGGTGGAGGTCGTTAGCGCAAGCAGTTCACCTAGGAGAGCAAACTCCGATTACAAAACCGGGCAGGTGAGGTTCGTTAGCCGTGGTAGGCAATTCACCTAGGAGAGCAAACTCCGAACAATAAACCCGGGCAGGTTGGGCTCGTGAGCCGTCATAGGTAATACACCTAGGAGAGCAAACTCCGAACAAAAAACCCGGGCAGGTTGGGCTCGTGAGCCGTCATAGGTAATACACCTAGGAGAGCAAACTCCGAACAATAAACCCGGGCAGGTGGAGCTCGTCAGCCGTGGTAGGCAGTCTGCCTAGGAGAGCAAACTCCGAACAATAAACCGGGGCTTGTGGTGCTCCTTAGATGTCGTAGACAATCCACGTGATGGGAACACCAAAGAAAAGGAAAATAAAAACGAACACAAGAAAAAGGAAAATATAGTAACAAAACATCAAGAAAAGAAAAGAAAAAACACAGATCATCCACCTTCAGGCCCTAACATCTTCAAAATTATGGGTGAGTCTTTTCTGGGGAGAAAGAGGCTCATCCAGACCAAAGAACATAAAAAAGGGATGATATAAAAAGGAACACCAAAAAAATGGGAAAAAGAGAAAAAACATCGCAGAAGAAAAGTAACAGCAATAACAGAACAACGTCAAGAAAAGTAACATGAAAAGAAACATCATCCACTATTCGGCCCCAAACTAACATCACCAAAATTATGGGTGGGTCTTTTCTGGGGAGAAAGAGGCTCATCCAGACCCAAGAACATCAAAGAGGGATGATATGAAAAAGAACACCAAAAAATAGGGGAAAAAAGAGCAAAAGAACATCGGAAAAGAAAAGTAACAGCAATAACAGAACAACATTAAGAAAAGTAACATACAAAGAAACATCATCCACCATTCGGCCCCAAACTAACATCACCAAAATTATGGGTGGGTCTCTTCTGGGAG
Organism: Eriocheir sinensis; assembly: GCF_024679095.1. Taxonomy (NCBI): domain Eukaryota; kingdom Metazoa; phylum Arthropoda; class Malacostraca; order Decapoda; family Varunidae; genus Eriocheir; species Eriocheir sinensis. The sequence continues at coordinate 13,532,089 of NC_066513.1, read as the reverse complement.
GAAAGCGGCTCACCCAGACCAACGAAGAACATCAACAAGAGGATGATATGAAATAAAAGAACATTAAAAAACACGAAGAAAAGAAATAAGAAGAAAAGAACAGAAAAAAAACATCGGAAAAGAAAAACAAGAAGAAAAACACATCAAAAGAAGAAAAATATAAGAAACATCATCCACCTTTCGGCCCCTAACTAACATCACCAAAATTATGGGTGGGTCTCTTCTGGGAGGAAAGCGGCTCACCCAGACCAATGAACATCAACAAGAGGATGATATGAAATAAAAGAACATCAAAAAAGAAAAACAGCAGCAAGAAAACAAAGAAAAAGATAAAGAAAAGAAAAGGAAAAAGAAACAAAAAGAAAAAGAAAAACACCAAAATAAAATAAGACAAAAACAAAAAAATAATCCAAATAAATAAATAAATAAACAAATACAGAATACAGTAAAATTAACGAACTAACTAATTCAAACTGTCTAACTATTAAACTACCCATCTAACTACCTATCTAACTAAGGGTACTATACAAGGGTACTATTGGACTACCTATTAACTAACTATCAAATCATTTAACGATCGAACATGTATTTGTCTGACTCTTTATCTATTTATCTGCATGGCTATCTATCATTATGTTTATCTATCCATCTTTTTTTTCTTTTTTTGCAGTTAAGGAAGCAGCTCAAGGGCAAAAGTAGATAAATAAATAAAAAATCCGCATAAATAAAAATAAGTTCTATCTCTATATCTTTTATTTGTTTATTTGTTTATCTTATTTGTTCATCTTATTTATTTGTTTACTTATCTAGTCCGCCATCAGTCATGGTCAGTTCTACCTACACGTTTTCCTGCCACAATTTTTTTTTCATTGTGTAGTCCTTAGTTCCGGTCCGACCTTGAGCTGGAAAGGAAGGACGGGGGCAGGGAGGCAAGAAGAGGGAGGGAGGGAGGGGGAAGGTAGGACAGAGTAATAGGAAGAATTTGGATTATAATGGTTACCCCTCCCCTCCCCCTCTGCAGCCAAAAGATAAAACGAAGAAAAGCGTCAAGTAAAAAAAAAATAATAATAAATGGTAGCTAACAATGATAAAGAGTTTGCCAAAAAAAAAAATGGAAATCGACGAGGTAAGACTTGGCAGTTTTCTTTTTTTTTTTTTTTTTTCAACACAGAAGACAGAAAGCTCAAGGGCCAAAATAAGAGGATACAGAAAAAAAAGATCGCTACGTCGCTGCTCCCCAATCTTTATCCTTTTGATTATCTGTGTCTTGAATGTGGCACAGTAAGAGACTTTGCATAACTACTGATATTTGTACTCTTCCGGGTATACCCCATTCACGGTGCTCAATAATGATGATAACAGTAGAGCAGCAAGTAGTACGCAGTAGCTAGCGAGGCGGCACCTTTTAGCACTTCAGTTTCCGTCACAACCTTACGGCACATTTCTTAAACTTCGTCGAGCGTTTAAAACTCATTCTCCGCTCTCTATTGTTACGTACTTTACAGAGAGAGAGAGAGAGAGAGAGAGAGAGAGAGAGAGAGAGAGAGAGAGAGAGAGAGAGAGAGAGAGAGAGAGAGAGAGAGAGAGAGAGAGAGAGAGAGAGAGAGAGAGAGAGAGAGAGAGAGAGAGAGAGAGAGAGAGAGAGAATAGCAAGGGTGAGGAAAGAGTGGGAATACGCGTTTCAGTCCTGATTAAGTGAGTGTGTGTCAGGTCAGGTCAGGTGTCGTTCGGGAAGCTTGGCCTTTGTATCGGCGCTTCCCTGATGATCTTCACTGGTCAGTTTTCAGCTCTTCAGTTGTTCGTGTCTAGAATTTTTCTTTGTTGTTCTCTCTTTCTCCACATTTCATATATCACTGGCTTGGTTTCTTCGATCAGCTCTTCTTTAAATAATAGTTCTCCAACTAAGTCTTCTTCTTCCTCTGTAGTGAGTCTTTCTATTTGCAATATCTTCTTTCTTTCATTTGCATAAGCTGGGCACTGGATTAAAAAATGGGTTAAATTTTCTAGTTCACTATTGCACATGATGCATTTTGTGTCACCATTCGTGTGCCTAGTCCTGTCACTTAATTTTAGGTTGTTAGTCCTTGCCTTATATAATATTTCTGATGATGGCTTGTTGTCATAAAACTTTTCTTCCTTAATCAATTTCTTAAATTTATTATATAATTTTAAACTAGATCTTTCTGCCACTTCTTTCTTCCAATTTTCTGTATCCCATTCCTTAATTTTTCCTTGTAAATTTTGTGTCTTCATTCCCTTCAGATCTGAATGTTTTAATTTTAAGTTTTTCAAAAATTCATTAGTTGTCTGGATCCAGTAATCCTTGGGTATATTTAGTTTTTCTTCTACTATTCTTCTAAGCAGATCATTACTTTCATTTTCTTCTGTGTACTTAAGGTATTTCAACTGGTTCCCTCTAATTCTGCTCTCCATGGTGCTGGAGCCAATTTCTCCCCTCAAAGTTGGTATCTGTGCATAGCTAGGTGCTCCTAATATTGCTCTATATACTGAGTTTTCAATCCTTTGTAATTTGTTTATCTCTTGTTTAGTGTACCCAAGTATACTAGACCCGTACAAAACTGATGGTAATACTACACTTTTCCAATACGTTTTGCCATTTAAAATTTTGTTGCAGCTCTGAGATATTATTGGGTAAGTTAGGTTTGCCAATTTCCTTGCTTTTTGTAGAGATTTTTCTTTTTGAATTTTAAAACAATTCCTCTTATTTGTTACTGTTATACCCAGATATTTCATATCACTGACTACTTTAATGCCATTAATCTCTTCAATTTGCATTTTGCTGTTGAAAATTAAAACGTTACTTTTTTCTTTATTAATCTTTAGTCCTGTTGTGTGGCTGAGGTCTGTTAAAACATCGATCATCTTTCCCATTTCCTCCTGTGTTCTGGATATCAACAATCCATCATCAGCAAAGAACAGTGCACTTAATTTAAAGAATTCATCCGTGAACCCTCTCTCCTTTTCTAATTTGTCTATTATAGTGTATGTTATTATCTTAAACAGGGTAGTGGAGGCTGTACATCCTTGCCTAATGCCACTGCTTACACACATTTTTATGTCCTCTTCTTTTCCTATTCTTATTGATGTTACATCATTTGTGTATATATCTGCTATTATCTCTATCAGGTTTGGGTGCACTCTGTACTCTTTTAAAGTTCCTATTAAATTGTCTCTTTTAACTGAATCATATGCTTTTGCATAATCCACAGCTGTTACATACAAAGGTTTCCTCTCTTTAAAGGATTTATCAATACAGTATTTTAAAACCATTAAATTATTTTCTACTCTTCCTGTTTTTGTAAAACCACTTTGATTTTCCTTTACTAGATTGTTGCTTACTAAATGTTCTTCAATAGTGTCTTTTACTGTTACGGACATAAACAGTTTATAGGATACGTTGGTTATGGCAATAGGTCTTAATTCTGATACTTTAGGCTTGCTTTTCTTAGGTATCATCGTTGTTCTTGATTCTTTCCAGGAAGCTGGAACTTTTCCCTCCCTTATTATTTTTTGGAAACTTCTTGTTAGTAATTTTATAAATTTGCTACTGTCTTGCATTGTCTTGTAGAATTCTCCCTTCATCCCATCGGGTCCTGCTGCTTTCTTGTTCTCTAGTTTCATTATACTTTTCTTTACCATTTCTTCAGTTATATTTGGGTGTTTCATATCCTGTGTTAAGTGTTCAATGCTGAGTGCCATCTCCAAATGTTCCAATGCTCCTTCTAGGCATGTAATAATGGTTTCCTCCAGTTCCTCCTCGCCTAATACTCTTACTCTTATTTCTCCTTCTCTAGTTGCTCTACCTTCTTTGGAGATTAAGTACTCGTATTTTGTTTCTGTGTTCCATACCTCCTTTATTTTGTTTTCATTCATTTTGTATATGTTCTCCCAGTATGTCCTGATGGCTGTTTCCATTTCATTTCTCGGTGTGTGTGTGTGTGTGTGTGTGTGTGTGTGTGTGTGTGTGTGTGTGTGTGTGTGTGTGTGTGTGTGTGTGTGTGTGTGTGTGTGTGTGTGTGTGTGTGTGTGTGTGTGTGTGTCCTTGAAAAAAACCTGAACCTTTTTTTTTTCGGTCAAGTTCAGCCTTAACACAGAGGCGGCCATTTCGATGACTACGCAGAAGACGTTGAAGAAAATTAAAAAAAATAAAATGAACCAAAACAGAGAATAACTGACGACCAGTTTCAGTGATCACTTGACTCGGGTCTCCAAGCGCTGCAAGATCTTGGCGGTGGTGTTCCACAAGGCCCAGGTACAAGGAGTACCACACCTGGCGAGACTGAGGCTCCCCCCGCGAGAGGCTGTGAGAGATACGAGAACGGTACTCTCCAGCCACGAGCAGGTCGGGGTGCCGAGGTCACGCGCCAGCCAGCACCAGCAGACCTTCACCTCCAGGGTGTCCCGCCTGTGGAACACATCCACTGCAGGAGGGCCAACAGTGAGGAATATGTCCACCCAGCAGGTAAAAGTGGCTGCTCACAGGTGGCGAAGAACATGCCCCACACCACTAGTGATGCTAAATACACAGTGAACAAGTGTAAAGGGCTTTTGAAATAATGCACAAGAAAAAGTGACATTTTAAGCCCTGAAAAGTGCACAGTGAAACATATGCTACTCGAACGATCGCATAAAGTGTCGTCGGCAAAATACAAATATGTTGTGTACAATAGATTCGTCAGTTTAAATAAAGAGAGAGAGAGAGAGAGAGAGAGAGAGAGAGAGAGAGAGAGAGAGAGAGAGAGAGAGAGAGAGAGAGAGAGAGAGAGAGAGAGAGAGAGAGAGAGAGAGAGAGAGAGAGAGAGAGATATATATGTGTGTTAACCATTGCACTTAGCCATGACACTAAAGGAAGAAAACTGAAAGTAAAGTTAAAGGCGGGTGCATACGCTATTCTTCTTACGCTATCTTCTCACGTAGTTGACTGCTCTTTCGGCCACCTCTTCGGATTCTTTACAGGAGAAGCGAGTAGCGGGCTTTTTTATTGTCGTTTCCTTTTTGTGTGCCCTTGTGCTGTCTCCTTTGCTGTAAAAAAAAATAGCTGTGTGTGGCTGCGGTAGGTACTCATCTCCGCACCGTTGACCCTTTGAGCTTGTGGTAGGCAAGAACCTTAGTTACCGGCACCATCTGAGAGGGTGTTTAGTAAAGCCGGCAATTTTTACACTCCTAAGCGAGCAAAACTCGGCCCGGAAACCTTCCGGGCATTAATGATGATAAAATGCAATTATGATGTGAAGTGTAAACTTGTGAAAAAAAAGTATCTTTATATTTTTTGTATAATTTCAGGAGTATTTTTTTTTTTAATCTTTGAAATCTGGAATAGGAGTAGTTGTATTTGTATTTTTAGATTCAGGAATAGAAGTATTTGTATTTGTATTTGTATTTTTAGATTCAGGAATAAAAGTATTTGTATTTGTATTTGTAATTTTGGAATCCCGAACAAAAGTATTTGTATTTGTATTTGTATTTTTAGATTCAGGAATAAAAGTATTTGTATTTGTATTTGTATTTTTGGAATCCCGAACAAAAGTATTTGTATTTGTATTTGACTTATAAAAAATCAGTATTTGATCCAACCCTGACATACACACATATACATACATACACCCACAAAAAGACAAAATCACAGATAGATAAGCAGGCAAAACTAAGTAAAAAAAAAAAAAAACATGCATACATACATACATACACCTCCCCCCCCCCCCCAAAAAAAAATAGAAAACAAAAGCAGACAGGTAAAAAAATAAAGTAAATAAAAATTAACAAAAAACATCGAGTCAAACATCCGCACAGACATACAAAAACACGGCCAAACACAAACACACACACACACACACACACACACACACACACACACACACACACACACACGCAAGAAATCGGACACCAGCAGACACGAAAGATAGACAGAGAGACTAATCGACACGCACAGCCAAACATTGAGGCCAAAAAAAAAAAAGTGTGAGAGGAGGAAAAGCAAATAAGACTTGTACTTCGCATCAACAAAAAAACAAAACAAAAAAGTTGAAATTAAGTGACGACATGAAAGGCACAACCAGATAAGATACTCAAGACAAAAAGAAAGAAAAAAAGAAGAAAAAGAAAAAGGAAAACAAATGCATTCGGAATCATAATGAGACTGGTATACTAAAAATCTCTCTCTCTCTCTCTCTCTTTAATGGACTAACACTCGCCTTTCCTCTAGTTTGAAATAAGGAACCAAAATGAGGGAAAGGAAAAGGAAGAGGAACACTACTGGAAGAATGGGAAGAGAAGAGACGGAAGGTAAGGCATGGGAGGAAAGGGAGAGGCAGGGCAGAGCAGGGAAGGGAAGAGGAAGAGGAACACTATTGGAAGAATGGGAAGAGAAGAGACGGAAGGAGAGGCATGGGAGGGAAGGGAGAAGCAGGGCAGAGCAGGGAAGGGAAGATGAAGAGGAACACTATTGGAAGAATGGGAAGAGACGGAAGGAGAGGCATGGGAGGGAAGGGAGAGGCAGGGCAGAGCAGGGAAGGGAAAAGGAAGAGGAACACTACTGGAAGAATGGGAAGAAAAGAGACGGAAGGAGAGGCATTGGAGGGAAGGGAGAGGTAGGGCAGAGCAGGGAAGGGAAACGGAAGAGGAACACAGGAGGGAAAATGAGAAGGTGAGACGGAAGGAGCGGGTAGGGAAGGGAAGGGAAGGGGTGACAAGTGATGGAGTGTTTCCCTTCCCCCCAGGACACCCCTTGAGGACACTTGCGAGAAAAGATAATGGGATTGGAAGTTCTCCCAGGTGAGTGGAATACCTTTATACCCTAATTGCCTTTATCTCACTGATGTACTTTTACTAAATGGACTCGCGTTAGAGATATGGGGCGCCAGCTCTTAAGTATATCAGGTGACGTGTTGGTGCTCAATGTTACGTCACCTCTAACATCATCCATCACCAGTAGCATTATCATAAGTATACCATCAATGTCGTCATCATCATCATCATTATCACCATCACCATCACCCATTCTCGACTTTCAAGAGCTCAGACAAGTCGCGAAGTATGTTACACCTTCCTTATTATTATTTTTTTTTTTTACAACAAAGGAGACAGCTCAAGGGCACAAAAAAAGGAAACAATAATAAAAAAAAGTCCGCTACTCGCTGCTCCTAAAAAGAATCCAAAGAGGTGGCCGAAAGAGGGGTCAATTTCGGGAGGAGAGGTGTCCTGATACCCTCCTCTTATATACTGAGAAAAAGTAGTAACGGTTAAGACAGACAAAGAACTAGGTGGAGAAAGGACATTAGAATATTTACCGGAGCTTGATGAAGAACATTAACCCAAGACAGAGATGTGGAAAACAATTTGAAAGGTCTTTGTCTTGCAAGTGACGATAATGGTTGACGATGATGATAATGGTGATGATGATGATGATGATGCTATAAGCGTCTGAAGCTCTCAACCGTGACTGATCCGGACCCAAATGAAGCGCTGAACAGTTATGGAGTAAAGGCATATGTTTGCCTTGCCTCACGTTACTCAAGAAATCAAATATAATTCTACCCTCTACGACGCCCTCCGTTCTAGATTATTGCCGATCCATCAAATCCATAATTTCAAAAGGAATTTCACGGTCTCAGAAGATCAAGTCAGCCTCCCTCCCTCCTTATAATTTCGATATTGGCTACGAGCTGGGGAAAAATATTGACGGTGCTTCACAAGGGCGAGATATGCTAATATATATAGCAAGTTGTTGACTCCAGGGCGGGGACTCGGGCCAACTCCGGTCTCTGAAACGTCAAGCTGAACGGGAGCGAAGAAACTCAACGAGGGAGCAAAGTGACGAGGCATTTACTGTCGACTTGTCGCTGTTCAATTTTTTTTCCCTAGATAATGAGACGCAAATCCTTCTCTTAGTTTAGCTTATGAGCAGAACTGAGCTGACATACAGCTGACATACAGCTTTAAGGATTGCATATAACTAACGAAGTTACCTCCAGCTTCCAGCTGTCCCTCACTGATATATAGAATTGAATACGAGCTGACATTTCCTCCTTTCACTTTGGCAAAGCCTTCTCGATTTCGACGAGAGCGGCTTCGTCAATGACAGTATACCATCAGCTGGCAAACGATCATGAACAGAATATTTATGTCAAGACGTCCACTTCCAGAGTCAATCAACGGTGGCCACTCTGTGCACTCAATCCGATGTGTCTTGTCTCATTAGCAATAGCCATAGTAAGTCGCTCTTCTGACAGTGCGCTGGTAAAATGCAGACTTAGAGAGCGCAAATCCGTCACGTATCGATAAGACGTTTAACGATTTTTTTTTTTTTTTTTTTTGTTTTTTTGTCGAAATGACTCTTAAACAGTACGAGCGATTCTCCTCAAAAGAACTTGGGGCTTTACATGCTACAAACACTCCAACAATGACACTCTTCTTAGTGAGACGATTCCCACCTTCACCAGGCCTTCCTCCCCCTAACGGAGCCTCTGCATTCACCCTCTGCCAGACTAACGTAACCGCCCAGCCGATGATCTTCCGAGAGGCTTAAGACGGCCCAGGAACCCACGCGGAGAGATCGCCTGAGATTACCACCAGGACTGCCCACACGGGGAGGTGACGCCCCTGCATCGCTTAGGCTGTGAAAGGCGAGGAAGGAAAGAGATGAAGAAGAGGGAATATGGGAGAAGTGAAGAAGGAGGAGAAGTTGACAGAAGATGAAAAGAGGTGTGTAAATTGACAAGGATGATAAGTGGATAAAGAAGAAAATGGAAAGTGTGAGATAGAATACCGGGATAAGAAGACTGTGAAAAGGGAGGAGAGAAAGAAAGGAAGAAGAGGGATCAAGGGAGAGATGAAGAAAGAGAAGTTGATGGAGGAGGAGAGACAGGGAGGAGGTCAAAAGTAAATCGAAGTATATACAAAGAAAAAACGAAAGCTAGGGAGATTGGAGGGTATAGCAAGCCCCACCCCCGCCCCCCACTCCCCAGGAGAAAGGGTCAGGTAACTTTAGCCCAAGAGACGAATCACCTGAACCACATCGATCAAGCAAGGGAGTCTCCCGATCCTAAGTCCGTCTGTCTTAGGAGGGTTTGAAGAGCATCGAGTTGCGGCAAACACCCAGTAAACCAAATCAAGGCTGGACCGAGGAGCGGATTCAGGGCACAGAAACCAATGTCGTGTGTTTAGCGGCTTCAGGGCACAGAAATCAATGTTGTGTGTTTAGCGGCTTCAGGGCACAGAAATCAATGTTGTGTGTTTAGCGGCTTCAGGGCACAGAAATCAATGTTGTGTGTTTAGCGGCTTCAGGGCACAGAAACCAATGTAGTGTGTTTAGCGGCTTCAGGGCACAGAAACCAATGTCGTGTGTTTAGCGGCTTCAGGGCACAGAAACCAATGTAGTGTGTTTAGCGGCTTCAGGGCACAGAAACCAATGTCGTGTGTTTAGCGGCTTCAGGGCACAGAAATCAATGTTGTGTGTTTAGCGGCTTCAGGGCACAGAAACCAATGTAGTGTGTTTAGCGGCTTCGGGGCACAGAAACCAATGTAGTGTGTTTAGCGGCTTCAGGGCACAGAAACCAATGTCGTGTGTTTAGCGGCTTCAGGGCACAGAAACCAATGTCGTGTGTTTAGCGGCTTCAGGGCACAGAAACCAATGTCGTGTGTTTAGCGGATTCAGGGCACAGAAAGCAATGTCGTGTGTTTAGCGGCCTCAGGGCACAGAAATCAATGTTGTGTGTTTAGTGGCTTCAGGGCACAGAAATCAATGTTGTGTGTTTAGCGGCTTCAGGGCACAGAAACCAATGTAGTGTGTTTAGCGGCTTCAGGGCACAGAAACCAATGTAGTGTGTTTAGCGGCTTCAGGGCACAGAAACCAATGTAGTGTGTTTAGCGGCTTCAGGGCACAGAAACCAATGTCGTGTGTTTAGCGACTTCAGGGCACGGAAACATAAAATAACATACACAGTTACTAATCTCAACACGACACTTTACTAATGAATCCTTGTTACTCCTCCACTTTTCTTTTTACACTCCTCTGTATGGCTATTAAAAACTGGCACATACATATTTTCTTCTAATTTCTGTCTCTTTCCACCACTATGTTGCTATATCTTCCAAAGACTAAGTTGATATTCCACATTTCTCTCCTTCCACCTCCATACAGTCTTTTTCTCTTCCTCCGTTCCTTTCGAAAATCTGGAACATGAACATTTTCTTCTAATTACTGTCTCTTCACACCCTCTATTGCCATCTGATCCAAAGACTGTTAATTAGTTATCCCTCATTCCTCCCCTTTCATCTCCATACCCAGTCTTTTTGTGGTCCTGTGTTCCTTTCGAAAAACTGGAACATGAACATTCTCTTCTAATTTCTGTCTCTTCCCACCCTCTATTGCCATCTGATCCAAAGACTGTTAATTAGGTATCCCTCGTTTCTCCCCTTCCATCTCCATACCCTGTCTTTTTTTGTGGTGCTGTGTTCCTATCTCTCCCCTTGTCTGTCATTCCCTAACATGGAGGAGACAAACAAACCTTTCCTCCCTTTCTCTCCTTCCCTTCCAAACACGTAGGCTTGGTACGTACACACACACACACACACACACACACACACACACACACACACACTATGGTAACCCGGATGTCAGCCTAACACTGCGTCCCGGGGTAATAACTTCTCACCCACCACAGGCTCAAGGGCAGAGGTGACGGAGATTTACACTGACGCCACGTGCAGCTTTAGCGTAGCGTATGCCCCGAACTTTACCTTTACCCTTCCTTCTGAAAGCCCATGGAGGGGGACTTTTGGAGCGGAAGATAAAGGGCATGAGGGGATTAGAGGAGGGGAAAATTGAGGCAAGGGAGAGGGAAAAACATATAATAGAAGAAGGGTGAGGGAGGGGGGGGGGGAGAGAGAGAGAGAGAGAGAGAGAGAGAGAGAGAGAGAGAGAGAGAGAGAGAGAGAGAGAGAGAGAGAGAGAGAGAGAGAGAGAGAGAGAGAGAGAGAGAGAGAGAGAGAGAGAGAGAGAGAGAGAGAGAGAGAGAGAAAGAAACAAAAAAGAAAGGGAGAGAAGAAAGAAAAGAGTAAAAAAAAAATAAGAATGAAAGAAAAAAAATTAAAAATAGGGAGAAAAAGCGAGAGAGAGAGAGAGAGAGAGAGAGAGAGAGAGAGAGAGAGAGAGAGAGAGAGAGAGAGAGAGAGAGAGAGAGAGAGAGAGAGAGAGAGAGAGAGAGAGAGAGAGAGAGAGAGAGAGAGAGAGAGAGAGAGAGAGAGAGAGGAAGAGCTATCACCTTTACAGCACCTCCATGCACCTCTGGCTCTCACCTGTGTTACTAATGAGCGAGAGAGAACACCTGCCCACGCCGAACCGGGACGAGAAAAGAACATGACGAGCGAGACAAAGAAGGACGCGAAGGAAGAACGAACCAGAAAATCATGCGAAAAAAAAATCATAGTAAAGAAAGTAAATCAAGGAAAAGCGTGATAAAAAGAGGAAGATATGGAGGAAAAAGTAAAAAGAAAGGAAAATAAGACAAAGAATGATGCGGAAGAAGAACGAACCAGAAAATCAAGCAAAAAATTAATGGTAAAGAAAATAATAACAGGAAAGTGAGATGAAAAGAGGAACAGAAGGAGAAAAAAGTGAGAAGTGAAAGGAAAAGACCATGATGAGAGAGACAAAGAAAGACGCGAAGGAAAAAACGAACCAGAAAATCAAGCAAAAAATTAATGGTAAAGAAAATAATAACTGGAAAGTGAGATGAAAAGAGGAACAGAAGGAGAAAAAAGTGAGAAGTGAAAGGAAAAGACCATGATGAGAGAGACAAAGAAAGACGGGAAGGAAAAAACGAACCAGAAAATCAAACGAAAAAATACTACTAAAGAAAATAATGAGAAATCAATGGAGAGACGGAGAGAGACAAATGTATGGAGCAATAGAAGGAGGAAAAATAAACCAATGGAAAATTAGGATACAGAAGAAATGAAGTGAAGTAACAAGAGGGATGGAGGGAGGAGGAGGGGGGATGGAATAAAGATTAGAGGGAGAAGAAAATAATAAAAAAAAATACAGAAAACAACGGAGGAGATAAAAAGAGCAAGAGGAGAAAGAAAAAAAATGGACCAATGGAAAAGATGGAGATAAGAGAGATGAAGGGACGGAAAGGATTATGGAGGGGAGAGAAATAGAGGAGATATAGTGAAGATGAAGGGACAGAGACAGAGAGAGGACAGAGGGGTGGAGGGAGGAAGAGGTACGAGCAAAAGGAGACAGAAAAAAGTGAACCAATGGAAAAGGAGAAAATAAGAGAGATGAAGGAACAGAAAGGAGGATGGAGGAGAAAGAAATAGAGGAGATATAATGAAGATGAGAGAGAGAGAGAGAGAGAGAGAGAGAGAGAGAGAGAGAGAGAGAGAGAGAGAGAGAGAGAGAGAGAGAGAGAGAGAGAGAGAGAGAGAGAGAGAGAGAGAGAGAGAGAGAGAGAGAGAGAGAGAGAGAGAGAGAGAGAGAGAGAGAGAGAGAGAGAGAGAGAGAGCGAGGAGGAGGGACAGGACGGTGTAGAGATCAAAGGGAGACAAGAGCAACAAGGTCCAGGTAAAATGACAGACAGGTAGGTAGGCAGGTAGGACGGTGCAGGTGAAAATCAGAGTGGCTCCTTAATTAGAATATGCAAATGCAATTAATCAACGCGTGTAAGGCCTATCTACCAGGAAAGTCTAAGAAAACGAAAACTTGTGGAGAATTAATGACCTACGGGAAGCTGCGGGTTGCCTCCTAATGATCACCTGACGCTACCCATCATTATTTTTATTATTGTTACTCTAGTAGTGGCAGTATCGGGAGCATGGTCATTATCATTATCATTATTATAAGGAGTAGGTTAGTTAGCTGAGTCTGGCTTCCACCTTAAATTGACCTCTCTTGTGGCCACTCTTCCCTACTTTCTTTTATTTGAGCAGTGTTTTGTGGGCTATTTTTGGGTACATATGTTTCTGCCCTTGAGTTTCTTCCTTTGCTGTAAAAAAAATAAGGGGCACTAGAAAAGGGTTCCTAATATGTCTAAACATCCAATATAATATAAATAGCCAATAATACTGCTTTCTTAACAACCCCGTCGAAACAGTTACTATGATGGGATGAAAACAGAAAAAAAAGGAATCACATTTATTAACACAGGATCATATGGGAATAGGGAGCCTTCAATAATTCAGTCGACTCACATATGGTACACCTCATGAAAACCTATACCTGTCTACCATAATCAGAACAACAAAAGCAGCAAGAAGAGCAACAAGTAAAAGAGAGAGAGAGAGCGAGAATAAGAGCAACAAGTAAGAGAGAGAGAGAGAGAGAGAGAGAGAGAGAGAGAGAGAGAGAGAGAGAGAGAGAGAGAGAGAGAGAGAGAGAGAGAGAGAGAGAGAGAGAGAGAGAGAGAGAGAGAGAGAGAGAGAGAGAGAGAGAGAGAGAGAGAGAGAGAGAATAAGAGCAACAGGTAATGAAGAGAGAGAGCGATAATAAGAGCAACAAGTAAAGAAGAGAGAGAGAGAGAGAGAGAGAGAGAGAGAGAGAGAGAGAGAGAGAGAGAGAGAGAGAGAGAGAGAGAGAGAGAGAGAGAGAGAGAGAGAGAGAGAGAGAGAGAGAGAGAGAGAGAATAAGAGCAACAGGTAATGAAGAGAGAGAGCGATAATAAGAGAGAGAGAGAGAGAGAGAGAGAGAGAGAGAGAGAGAGAGAGAGAGAGAGAGAGAGAGAGAGAGAGAGAGAGAGAGAGAGAGAGAGAGAGAGAGAGAGAGAGAGAGAGAGAGAGAGAGAGAGAGAGAGAGAGAGAGCAACAGAGAGAGAGAGAGAGAGAATAAGAGCAACAAGTAATGAGAGAGAGAGAGAGAGTGAGAGAGAGAGAGAGAGAGAGAGAGAGAGAGAGAGAGAGAGAGAGAGAGAGAGAGAGAGAGAGAGAGAGAGAGAGAGAGAATAAGAGCAACAAGTAAAGAAGAGAGAGAGAGAGAGAGAGAGAGAGAGAGAGAGAGAGAGAGAGAGAGAGAGAGAGAGAGAGAGAGAGAGAGAGAGAGAGAGAGAGAGAGAGAGAGAGAGAGAGAGAGAGAGAGAGAGAGAGAGAATAAGAGCAACAAGTAAAGAAGAGAGAGAGCGAGAAATAGAGCAACAAGAGAGAGAGAGAGAGAGAGAGAGAGAGAGAGAGAGAGAGAGAGAGAGAGAGAGAGAGAGAGAGAGAGAGAGAGAGAGAGAGAGAGAGAGAGAGAGAGAGAGAGAGAGAGAGAGAGCAAAGAGAGAGAGAGCGAGAATAAGAGCAACAAGTAGAGAGAGAGAGAGAGAGAGAGAGAGAGAGAGAGAGAGAGAGAGAGAGAGAGAGAGAGAGAGAGAGAGAGAGAGAGAGAGAGAGAGACAGAGAGAGAGAGAGAGAGAGAGAGAGAGAGAGAGAGAGAGAGAGAGAGAGAGAGAGAGAGAGAGAGAGAGAGAGAGAGAGAGAGAGAGAGAGAGAGAGAGAGAGAGAGAGAGAGAGAGAGAGAGAGAGAGAGAGAGAGAGAGAGAGAGACAGAGAGAGAGAGAGAGAGAGAGAGAGAGAGAGAGAGAGAGAGAGAGAGAGAGAGAGAGAGAGAGAGAATAAGAGCAACAAGTAAAGAAGAGAGAGAGCGAGAATAAGAGCAACAAGTAAAGAAGAGAGAGAGAGAGAGAGAGAGAGAGAGAGAGAGAGAGAGAGAGAGAGAGAGAGAGAGAGAGAGAGAGAGAGAGAGAGAGAGAGAGAGAGAGAGAGAGAGAGAGAGAAAATAAGAGCAACAATAACAACAACAACAACAGCAATACCCTCCCTTCCCTCCCTCTCTCCCCCTCCCTGCCCACCTAATCACATATGAGAACAACAACAAAAACAGCATGAAGAGCAACAAGTTAAGGAGGAAGACCGAGAATAAGAGCAACAATAACAACAACAACTGCACCAGACCACCACCACCGCACCCTCCCCTCGTCTCCTCCCCCCTCTTCCCCTCCCTCCCTCCTTAATTACACATAAGACAATAAAAACAACATGAGGAGCAACAAGTACAGAAGAAACAGTGATGATAAGAACAACAATAACAACAACAGCACCGCCAGACAACCAACACCACCCCCTCCCCCCCCTCCCCCTCCCCCCTCCCCTCCTTCGCCCCCCTTAAGCAGAGCAAGGCATACATATACACTAAAACGCACAACCCTAAAACCAGAGCAGAGGAAACACCACAAAATACACTCGTTCATAACACTCACGCTTAAAACAAAGAGCTCGCACACACACACACACACACACACACACACACACACACACACACACACACACACACACACACACACACATGAGAGTAAGTACACACACGAGGGAGAGGAACGAGACAGCTATCACGCCACAGAGAAGCGGGAGATTTTTGCAAGATAAAAATGTAAACAGATGCCTTCTCTCTCTCTCTCTCTCTCTCTCTCTCTCTCTCTCTCTCTCTCTCTCTCATCTGACGGGCGGGCTTGCGTTTAATTAATGAAACTTGTGGAACTTCCTTCTCTAGTGTAGAAGTGAAGAGGAGTATGAGGAGGAGGAGGAGGAGGAGGAGTAGGCGAAGGAGGAGTAGGCGGAGGAGGAGGAGGAGGAGGAGGAAGAGGAGGAGATATGTGTTCTGAATTTGGGATACTGGCGGAGGCTGGAGTGACGATGCAGGGAAGGGAGGGATGCTGGGAAGGATGGGAAGGAAGGGAGGAGGAAGGACAAATAGAAAGGATGTCAGAAGGGATAGAAGGAGACAAGGGAGGTAGGAACGAGGGAAGGAATAGGGAAGGAGGAGAAGTAACATGAAAGGAGGGAGAATGGGAAGGGATAAAAGGAGGTTGGTAAACGGATAAGAACGATACTGAGCAGAGAGAGGGATGGAAGATCAGAGAAAGGGATGGAGGAAAGATGGAAGGAGGGAGAATGGGAAGCTATGAAGGAGGAAGATTAAGTAGAAAGAATGTCAGAAGAGCCAGAACGGACAGGGAAGATGGGAACGACAGAGGGATGGACGATAAGAGGGAGGGAGGGACGATAGAAAGATAGGAGTCAGTGGGAATGAAGAGGAAGGGAGAGATGGAGGAGGACGAAAAGTAAGGGGAGAAAAAAAGGATGAAAGAGGGAGGAAGGATAAATGGGAAGTATGGGAAACGGCCTAGAATGAAACGATAAAGAGAGAACCGTGGAATGGATGAAGGAAGAGACTTTACGGGAGGTAAGAAGGAAAGATGGATGGAAAGAGGAAGAAAAGTATGGATAACGGGATAAGAACGGAACAGGGAAGAGAGAACCGAAAGAAGGATGGAAGATAAGAGTGAAAGAAGGGAAGATCCAGATTGGAGTCAGTGAGGAAGGGAAGGGAGGAAGGAAGAAGGGAGAAAGGATAAGTAGGAAGAATGGAAAGCGGGGTAGAACGAGACAGAGAAGAGAGAACCAAGGGAGAGAGGGATGGAAGATAAGAGAGAGGGAGAGATAGATAGATAGAAGTCTGTGAGAAAGAGGGAAGGAGGGAGGGAGGGAGGGACAGATGGTAGGATGGGGGAGGGGGAAGGTTAAGTAGGAGTCTGGATACGGAGATGATTAAATACGACAAAGTGGATTAGACACGGAGACGCAGCCACACATGATTGGATTAAGATAGAGGTGAAGCGCATCCAGCCGCCCGGATGAGCCCAACGTCCAGGCTTACGCTAAAACGGACACGATTTTACGAATACCAAAAGGATAATATAATACAAGCCAGCGGAGAGAGTGTACAGCGGAACGGAGTATGCTTAAAGTTGATGTACACAAATCCCTAAAGAACTATGCAGAGAATAATGCGGGAAGGAGATGTAGGGATATGAAAGGAGGGATCTAGAGGTAAGGTTAATGAAGGTGGCCGAGGTTAAAGTTTAGTTAGTTAGTTAGTTGGTTGGTTAAGAATGGTAGTACATAAACTTAACGTCATAAATAGCTAAAATATATAACAAACAAACTGTGTCCATGCAAAATAATATAGATGCACTGAGTTAGGAGAGAGAGAGAGAGAGAGAGAGAGAGAGAGAGAGAGAGAGAGAGAGAGAGAGAGAGAGAGAGAGAGAGAGAGAGAGAGAGAGAGAGAGAGAGAGAGAGAGAGAGAGAATCTATGCTAAAAGTCATATTACAGTAGATTCCACAAATAACCCATTGATGAAATCTCTATATAAAACATCATGAAGCTATTTACAACACGACCTATCACTGCGAGCTCCCACCTAAGACACTAATCATAAAAGAGAAAAATATCCTAAAAAAAAGGAAAAAGACGTAAAACAAAAAGAAATATCGTATACGACGCCGAGTTGTCCTGCGTTGCCGAGCCGAACTGGATGTGTTGGCGCAAGACACGGACGATTGGGCGGCGCCATTAAGGAGCTAAGCCACGGAATACAAAAACCACAATGGAGAGAGAGAGAGAGAGAGAGAGAGAGAGAGAGAGAGAGAGAGAGAGAGAGAGAGAGAGAGAGAGAGAGAGAGAGAGAGAGTCATGGTGCTGCCTGAAAAGAATGCCGTCAGGTTAAAATTACTGAACAAAAAGAAAGAAGTGCATGATCAATCTTGTTGCGTCGTACGAGTTTCGTTCCTATGAATTCATTTTCAACGCACGCATGCACGCAGGCAGGCAGGCGCGCACACACACACACACACACACACACACACACACACACACACACACACACACACACACACACTACAGAGGATATAAAGTCTGCAGAGGCCAGTCGACCCGCCGCGGCATCTCCTGCATGAGAACCAGTCACTCCCCTTCCGCCATCCCCGCCCACTGATTTATCGGAATTTAATTTCAAACTTTCATCTGCACTTACCCTAACATCATTACTATATTTTTCTGAGTTACAAAGAGTCAATCAATATATCTCGAACAACGTTGCTATACTTTTGTTGACAGCACATTCTATCAGTATATCAATTATGAACCCACTTTATCCAAAGTAAATTTCAAACTTGAATGAGGTCATCACACAGTCTTTCTCTCCTCAACAAAGGCAAATAAATCTACTTAATTAACTGCCACCTATCTGTGTGACACGTTTCTTACCCCTTAGACAATTATTCGTCAATAATAGACAGAGATTTTGAGGAAAGTGGTGCATGAAAAGCATTCAAATATTGAGGCCTAACAGGTGCTATACATTATTATTAATCTTGGAGCTCATGTTACGAAAATTTGCAACAATAAACTTAAAACACATTTCGTGCGCGCGCACACACACACACACACACACACACACACACACACACACACACACACACACACAAAGAAGGAAATGTCACTAACTTTGAGCAGAAAACAACGCTCAAGAATCTCATATATATTAACCTAATGTGCTTGACAGGCTCAAACGCGTGTAACGAGGAGAGGCGAGTCTTGTTTCGCGAGCTAACGTTGACAAAGTGAACAAACGCAAGACAAAGCGAGGCGAGTTAAAGAAAAGACGTCTAGAAAAATTGTCTTGGAAAATTAGAACCAACAAAACGCAGAATCCCCTAAAAGACTTAATTAACGAAAACTGCTCTTACAAACTCAAAGCATGTTGGCTTTAAAATAGCCAACCACACAAAAAATATTGGAGTAAAAAGAGAAAAAGCACAAGGGAAAAAATTACCCTACAAACACAAAGAATTTTGGTTTAAAAATTACGATCACACAAAAATAATAGAGCAGAGGAAAACAACACAGGGGCAAACATAAAACCAAAGGAAAATTACCGTACAAACACAAGGACTATTAGTTTAAAAATTCCATTCATTAATAGCGGGCTTTTTTTCATTATTGTTTTGTTGTTTTGCCCTTGAGCTGTTTCCTCTGCTGACAAAAAAAATGGAGTAGAGGAAAACACAAACAAACAAACAAACAACAGACACACCAAACCAAACAAACAAACACAAAGAGCACAAACAGAAAAAAAATATCTTCAAAAACTCTGCAAGCGGATCGACTTCATGGCACCAAGCAGAAGAAAAGGAGAATGGGAAGATAAAAAGAAAAAAGAAAACGGAGGAAAGACTTGAGATGAAGGGTCGAGCAAGCAGAAGAAGAAAAGGGAGATGAGAAAAAAAATAATAATTAAACACGGGAAAGGTGGGAAGAAGGGTAGACCAAGCAGAAGAAAAGGAAGATGAAAATAATAATAATAATAATAATAATAATAATAATAATAATAATAATAATAATAATAATAACAACAAAAAGAAAACGGGGTACGGTTGGGGGAGGGGTTGAGAGCGTCTCCAAACAGTCTACCTTCTTCACGAGGTTGCCCCCCCTGCCAAGCCATCCCCAACCGCCCCCTTCGTGGAGACCTGATGGGGAAGAGGAAGAGGAGGAGGAGGAGGAGGAGGAGGAGGAGGAAGGAAGGGGAGTCAGCATGCATATTGTGTTGTGATTGGGGTAGAGAGAGAGAGAGAGAGAGAGAGAGAGAGAGAGAGAGAGAGAGAGAGAATTATACCAGCGCTGCAAGCAATACGAGTGAGCATACGACGCATAATGAAGTATTCTGACCTTAGCTACCTTATACTTGCCCTCAATCCTCCCTTTCAACCTACCTACTTTACTCTCTCTCCCCCTTTTACCTCCTCTCCTTTAAGACAGAGGGAGGGTAATTTTCCTCCCTTTGAATGCCTCACCCTTAATTCAACGAGGCTTTGTCGAGAGTTCAACCTCCCTTTCTCTCTCCCTGCTTTCGTTCCCATTCCTTTGCATTCGTAACTCCGTCCTTTCTCTGTCCCTGTGTATTCCTCTGGCTCTCCCATCTCTCTCTGACTCCTATTCCTTCTTTTTTTCTTTCTCTACTTCTATCTCTCTTTTTCTCTCTCCCTCCCTGCTTTCGTCCCCTTTCTTTGTCTTTCTTCGATATGTTTCTTTCTTTCTTCTTTTCTTATTCCTGTTTAACCGTCTGTCCTCCCCTCTCTCTAACTCTTTTTTTCCTCTCTTCCTCTTTCTATCTCTCTTTCTCTCCCTGTCTTCGTCATTTCCCTTGCCTTCCTTCCGTCTGTTTCTCTCTCTATCATTTCCTTATTCCTGTTCGTCCCTCCGTTCATCCCATCTTTTTAACATTTTTATCCCTCTTTGTGTCTCCTTTATCCTCTCTCTCTCTCTCTCTCTCTCTGCCTTCGTCCCATCTCCTTGCCTTCCTGCCATCCGATTCTCTATCCTTTCCTTATCCCAGTTCATCCCTACCATCTCTGACTCTTCCACTCCCGGCTTCCACCTTAATTTCATCCTCCATTTCTCCGCTCCCCCCCCCCCCCCCTATACCACCACAGCTGATGGGAAACAATTATTGGTCGTGTTGCATTCCAGGAGAGAGATAGAAAGGAGGAAACATGGAAACATGGACTAGCAGGCAGCAGAAAGCCTGTTGGCTCTTTACTAGGCTGCCTGCGTTCAGTGATTCAATCAATCCGTTTGCCATAGGAGTGGCTTGCAGGGAAGGATTAAAGCACTTGTGTATCTACTCTTGGGAACGTTCAGTTCACTCCCGATGCAGCAAAGTGGCGATCAATGCGTTTCTTGAAGGAGTTGATGGTCTCTGCGCTAACCACTTCTGCAGGAAGGCTGGTCCAGTGGCGAACAACTCTATTCGAGAAATAACTCCTGCCGATGTCGGTATTGCATCGCTTTGCTTGAATTGTTTTTCAGTTGTTTCTTGTTCTCAGGTTGGTTTGTAGCGTGAAGAGTTTGGAGTGATCAACGTTGCTGAGCTTGTTCAGGTACTTAAAGACTTGTATCATGTCTCCCCGCAGGCGTCTCTTTTCCAACGTGAAGAGGTTGAGTCGCTCGAGTCGCTCTTCACAGGGCTTCGTCCTCAGTGATGGTATCATTTTCGTGGCGCGGCGCTGCACTCTCTCAAGTAATTCAATGTCTTTCCTGTAATTAGGAGACCAGAATTGCACGGCGTATTCCAGGTGGGGCCTTACCAGCGAATTGTACAAGGATAACATAACTCCCGGCGTCTTGTATTCGAAGTTCCTCGATATGAACCCAAGCATTGTATTGGCTTTCTTACAGGCGGACTTGCAGTGTTTTATTTGTTTCAAGTCACTGCTGATGGTGACCCCGAGGTCTCTTTCCTCTTGCACAACATGTAGTGGTTCGCCACCCATGTGGTATGTGTGGTTGCTGTTTCTGGATCCGATATGCATTACTTTACATTTGGCAGTGTTGAAGGACATCTGACATTTTTCGGACCACCGAGTGATCTGGTCCAGGTCTCTCTGGATAATTTCGCAGTCTGCCGTTGTGAGGGCCTTCCCACCCACCTTTGTGTCGTCGGCAAATTTTGAAAGATTGGATTTCAATCCTAGTTCTAGGTCGTTGATATATATGATGAAAAGTATGGGTCCCAGCACTGACCCCTGTGGCACTCCACTTGTGACCGGGAGCCACTCGGAGGCCTGTCCGTTGAGTACAACTCGTTGTTTTCTTCCAGTGAGCCAGTCCTTGATCCACGCTGTCAGATTGCCGCCTAATCCCGCCGACTTGAGTTTCTTGAGGAGTCTTTCGTGTGGCACTTTGTCAAAGGCTTTCTGAAAGTCTAGATATATAACATCGCTGGGGATATGATTATCCAATAAATTGGTTAAGCATGAGCGCTTGTTCCTGAAACCGTGCTGAGCATCGGAAATGATGTTGTTGTCTTCAAGGAACCTAACGAGTTTGTCTCTGATGATCTTCTCGAGGATTTTTCCCGCCACAGAGGTCAGGCTGATTGGTCTGTAGTTTAGGGCCACACTTTTGTCTCCCTTTTTGTAGATCGGAGTTACATTCGCTTGTTTCCAGTCTTTTGGGACTTTGTTTTGTTGCAGTGACAGATTGTAGGAGGAAAGAGAAGGAGGGGAAGAGAGAGAGAGAGAGAGAGAGAGAGAGAAGGAGAGAGAGATAAATGGGATAGAATGAGATATGTATTTGGTAAGACGGGAGGAGAGAAAGGAGAGAAGGAAGAGAAGGGGGGAAAGAGAATGGAGGCAAAGAGAAGTGGAGAAGGAGAAGGTAGGCGGAGAGAGGAGTGGGGAGGAAAAAAGAAGGGAGAAGGATGAAGAAGGGGGGAGAGAGAAGGAGGGATAAGGGGGGCGGAGAGAAAAGGGGGGAAGGAAGAAGAGGAGAGGGAGAAGGGAGGGAGAGAGAGAGAAGGAGGGGAGAGAAGGGGGGAGGGGGAAGGGGAGGCGGAATGAGGCAGCATTTGAAAGTTTAGCGAAGAAAATGTGAAGAAAATGCAAATACAAGATGACAGCAAAGGAGACCAGTTGGAAAGATGAAGTCAGGAGAACAAGGGAGGTTAATGGAGAAAGAAAAAAAGGGAGAACAATGAGGAGAAGTACATGGAGGAGAAGAAGGAAGGAGGAGAAAGGAGGAGGAGGAGGGATAGGGGTAAGATGAAGAAAAGGAGAAGGTAGAGAAGAGAAAACGAATAGAACTACCAGGAGGAGGAAGAGGAAAAGAGTTAAGACAAGAACAAGATGAAGGAGGAACTGGAGAAAGAAGGAGGAGATAGAGGAGGAATAGGGGTTAGGAGAAGGAAAAGGAGGAGGAAGAGAAGAGAAAACGAGGAGAATTATCAAGAGGAGTAGGAAGACAGATAAGAGAAGAACAAGATGGAATAGAAATAGGAGATAGAAGAAGGAGGAGGAGAAATAGAAGGAGAAGGAGGAAGAAGAAGAGAGAACGAGGAGTGGGAGGAGTTGGAGAGATAAGACAAAAATGAGATGGAGTAAGAATAGGAGAAAGGAGGAGGAGGAGGAGGAGATAAGATAGGTACAGGAATAGGAGGAAGAGGAGGAGGAATGGGAGGAGGAGAAGAGACAGCGAGGTAGAGGGACGAGTAATGCAAGAGACGAGGCGAAAGACGCAGAAGAGACTTGGATGCGTTCAGATCCTCCAAAAGAGCGCCGCAGGTAACGTGGGTCACCTTAATTAACATAAACGTCAGGTGCGGATGCTATCACAGGTGGGAGAAGGAGGAGGCAGGTACGGGAGGGGGGAGAAAGGGAGAGAAAGGGAAAGGGAAAGAGGAGTATGAGAAGGGGAAATAGAGGAGGAAATGGGAGAGGAGAAAGGGGTAGGTAAGTAACGTAGAGGGATGTGAGAAGTGGAGGAATGGGGAAGGGGAGAGGAGAGAAAGGGAGAGGGAAAGGGAGGTATGAGAGGGGAAAAAAAGAAGAGTAGGAGTAGGGAGGATGAAAGTAACATAAAAGGCCATGGGAGAAAAATAGAAATGATACTTAGAAAATGAATATGCTTATCATCATTATTAATATCATTATCATAATTATCATATTATTTACATATTGTTGTTTATGGTTAGTTAACTTTATATATATACTCAGTTATGTCCAAGATTACGTATGACAAAAAAATAGTAAATCTCAAAAGAAAGGAAAAAAGAAAGAGAGATGAATAGATAAAAATATAATGATGATAATATGTGTGTGTGCGTGTGCGTGTGCGTGCGTGTGCGTGTGTGTGTGTGTGTGTGTGTGTGTGTGTGCGCGTACATAGACCTGCAGGTACGACGTGTAAGTATATGATTTAACGTCGAAGGGTTGCGGCGGAAGCACTAATAGCATCGTTACTGTCAGGGAGATGGTGGAGTGATGGACGAGGAGGAAGAGGACCATAAAAAGGAGGAGGAGAGGGAGGAGGAGGAGGAGGAGGAGGGAGGGTAATTATCTTTGGCTGCATTCATCAAAGCAGCCGCGGATGGTAGTGTTAATGACCGAGAGAGGAAGATATTGAGTAAAAAAGTTAGTAAGTCTCTCTTCACTATTCATGTAACCCGAATCATCTGGTTCCTCAAATCGTTTTATGAATTCCACTCAAACTCGAACACGGATTGCATATAGTAGTTTTCTTCTTTTTTCTTCTTCTTCCTTTTGTTATTCAAGTTTGTGTTTTCTTGTTCTTGTTCTCGTTCTTGTTCATCTCGTCCTTGTTGCTCTTCTTCTTCGTCTTCTGTTTCTTCATCCTTCTTCTTTTTCTTCTTCTTCTTCCCCTTTTCTTTAATTATTATTCTTGTTTGTTTTTCTGTTTTTTTTTCTTCTTTCTTCTGAGTCTTGTGTTTCTTCTTTTCTGCTTTTTTTTCATTAATTTTACTTTTTCTCTTCTCCATTTCCTTCTCTTCCGCCTTCCTCCTCCTCCTCTTCCTTCTCCTCCACCACCATCATCATCATCACCACTACCACCACCAGCATCAGCAACATCAACATTCTCGGGTCTTATTTCTCCACCTTCACCTCATTCACAGCACCGCAAGCAAACCAAAAACAATAATATTCAACACTCGTAATCCACTCCCTCATTACTATTCATCCAGCAAAGACGGAAACCATGAACTGAAATAATTAAATCCAAGAAACTCGCCCCCTTAGCGCCACGCCCGTGTTGCTTTAATAAGGGACACAGAAAAACCGCCGCATTGAAACAATTACAACATGGAGCTCGTGGGCGTGAGGAGGATGCAAGATTGAAGGCGTTGGTATGGTGTTGAATCTGTCTAGTGATATTATGGTGGTGGTGGAGGTAGTAGTAGTAGTAGTAGTAGTAGTAGTAGTAGTAGTAGTAGTAGGAGGAGGAGGAGGAGGAGGAGGAGGAGAAGGAGGAGGAGGAAAAGGAGGAGGAGGAAGAAGAGGAGGAGGAATACGAAGACGAAGAGGAAGACAACGAGGAAGAGGAAGATGAAGACGAAGACGAAAAAAGAGGAGGAGGAGGAGGAAGAGGAAGACGAAGAGGAGGAGGAGGAAGACGAGGACGCAAACGAGGACGAGGACAAAGAGGAGAACAAGAACGAGGAAGAGGACGAGGAGGAGTTGAATATCCAAGTAGACAGTGTGTTACGCGGTCCCAAGGGTCAGGTGTGGCCGGCCTCAGCGTGTTGCAGTGACCAGACCCTCACAGCGGCGTCTTGTCCCCTGTGCCCGACCCTTGCTGCGCCCTGGGACTCCCTTTGTAAAGCACACTCAAATATTAGTAACCTTTGGCGCCTGGACGGTACAAGAAAGTCGCCGTTGAGTGAACACGAAAACTATACCGACTTCCCTTGTGTGCCGTGTGTCAATATTGCTGTTGTTGTTGTTGTTGTTGTTGTTCTTGATGATGTTAATGGTAATAATACTTGTTGTTGCTCGAATAATTACTATCATAATAATAATAATGATGATACTAATAGCGAAAAACTCAAAATAACTTCATTAGAATTATTACTATCATTTATATTTTATTTCATTACCTTACTTATAGTATTATTATTTACTTATTTACCGTTATTATTATTATTATTATTATTATTATTATTATTATTATTATTATTACTATTACTGCGTTCTTTTCATTAACATCAGGAAAACTCACACATTATAATTTCATTTTTTTTATTATAATTTTTTTTTGATGCCTTCTGTCGGAGCTAATTTAATATTCCATGAGACCGAGCGAACACACACACACACACACACACACACACACACACACACACACACACACACATAACCCCCCACCCCCACACACCCCACACACACATAACGCACCCACCCCCCTCACACGCACAAACATACCCCCCCTCCCCACACCCACCCTCGAGGACAAGCTCTGAACATCGCCGGCTCATGAATAGTAAAACAAGATCGGGTCCTGCCCCATGAGGCCACGCCGTCCTGAGGGTGCTGTGACGAGGGGCAACACGGAGCGGACCCTGCAGGTAACGTGTGACGGGAAAACACACAAGCAGGGCAAAGGAAGTAACAAGCCATGAATTTTAAGCACCATTACCGGACCAACAACCTCGCCGCTCCGGAACTTTTAAACGTGGAATAAAAAAAAATATATAAGTTTACTGTGTTAGACGAAATGTTTGCTTAGTGTTAAACTTTCCTAAACCTTTAATATTTAGTGAACCGTAACACTTAAAGGAAAGCAACTCAATTATTTTTTTCGTATATTAAGGATAAGAGTAAAACTGACCGAAATTGACCTCTTTTTTGGCTACTCTTCTCTACTTTCTTTTTGTTTTAATTATTTTTGCCCTTGAGTTGATTCCTTTACTGTAAAAAAAAAGTAATCAAAATTGTCAAAGTAAGAGTATACCAAACCACACACACACACACACACACACACACTCACACGCACACACATGAGGCAAGCGGATAGGCGCAAGGTAAATCAAGCAGGTAATGCGTCCCGTCACCTGCCGCAGCGATTCCGCACACCTGTAATTAGGCGAGGCATGTGTGCAAACTAGACTTGTATTCTGCCGCCCCGAGACCCCGCCCATGGACCAGCGCTGTCTCCAGGGTGTGTTTCTCCCCACCCTGAATAGCCTCTGTCTGCCTTGGTTTGTCTCTTTTCTCCCCTTTCCTCCTCAGTAACTTCCATCTTATAAAGTACCACCTCCCTCCTAATACTAGTCTCTCCCTGTCTTAGCTTCTCTCCTTCTTTCGTAGCCTCTTTCTTCCTTAGTTTGTATTTTTTCTTTCTCTGCACAACCCTTCCTTAGTCCTTCTCTTTCCTCCTCGGTGACTTCTTCCATCGTTTAAAGTACCACCTCCCTCCTAAGAATAGTCTCTCCCTGTCTTAGCTTCTCTCCTTCTTTCGTAACCTCTTTCTTCCTTGGTTTGTCTCTTCTCCTCCCTCCTCTTAAGTCCTTAACTTTCCTCCTCAGTAACTTCTTTCATCGTTTAAAGCAACACCTCCCTCCTAGGAATAGTTTCTCCCTCTCTTAGCTGCTCTCCTTTCGCATCCTCTTTCTTACTTGGTCTCTTTTCCTTGTCTCAACAGCTCATTCGTTTCCTTCTCAGTCGCTTCTTTCATATTTCATAGCAACACCTCCCAACACCTCTCTTTTTAGAACAGACATCCCCTCTCTTTGTTGGTCCCTTTCTTTCGTGAACAGACCCTCCCTTCCCCCTTCTCAATACCGGCCTAGTTTTTTTCCATAATAGCACCTGCTTTCAAAGTACATCTCCTTCTCCTTCCTCCACCAAGCAACAAAATGATCATTATTCTGCGTTAAGTTCATACCAAGAAGATAAATATTCAAAATATAAAATTTCTCACTATATTTAATAAAACTAAAATTGAGTAATAATTGTAATTGCATTGCAATTGTAATTGACTCCATGAAATTGTAATTGAGTAAGAACTGTAACTGAATTGTAATTCTAATTGACCCCACTCTTGTGACTTCTCTGGGAGTCGAACCTAAACTGTCAGGCATCCACAGATTACAGTGTGAAGTGCTTTACTTCTGAGCAACCGAGACCCCCCAACACTGACAGACACAAAAGTTGTATATCTCACTCACGATTGCTGCAGGATAAGGCAACGCCAGCCGCGTATTCCCGTTCTGTGTCACATTTTTGCACAGCTCTACTTCGCCCCGCCCTTTTCGTGGTCTGACTGCCAATCACACAGTAAAGCCGCGTGTGGGATGTCAGGTTCCACTTTCGGCAAAATTCGTCAAGTTTATCTGTGTTTTCCATGCATAAATAGGTCGAAGATACATAAATGTGTACTATGTGGACGTATTTCTTTTATTATTCCTCATTTGATTTTCGTCGACTTTGATTAAATCCAGTCAGTGAAGAAATAGAACGGGCAGACATAAGAACTGGTGTGTTGACATCGTCACTTGATGTGTGTGTGTGTGTGTGTGAGAGAGAGAGAGAGAGAGAGAGAGAGAGAGAGAGAGAGAGAGAGAGAGAGAGAGAGAGAGAGAGAGAGAGAGAGAGAGAGAGAGAGAGAGAGAGAGAGAGAGAGAGAGAGAGAGAGAGAGAGAGAGAGAGAGAGAGAGAGAGAGAGAGAGAGAGAGAGAGAGAGAGAGAGAGATATTTACATAGAATTTACATAGAAAATCAGACCACACAGACCCCATGGTCCAGACTTGGTGGTCTGTCCTTAAACCTAAGTGATTTTACATTAATCAGAAGACTCCAAAACGTTGCACTTCTACTCTAGTTGAAATTAAGTTGAAGGAAGTGACGGTCGAGCTTATTTTTGAAGGAGTCAATCGTGTTACACTGGACTACTGATGGTGGAAGCTTATTCCATTCTCGCACTACAACGTTGCTGAAGAAAAAAAATTTGCAGTCTGAATTTACTTGTCTACATCTGAGTTTTACGCCATTGTTCCTCGTGCGCAGACTGTCATCGATCATAAACAATGTTGATCTGTCTACATTCGTGAAACCATTAAGTATTTTAAAACATTCGATCCTTTGCATGGTGGGGGGACCAAAACTGTACCGCATATTCCAAGTGAGGTCTGACTAAACTGTTGTAGAGCGGGAGTATTACATCTTTATTCTTGAATACAAAGTTTCTTTTAATGAAGCCCAACATTCTGTTCGCTTTATTTGCTGCATCGATGCATTGCTGTGAGAATTTGAGGTTTGACGCGATTTTGACCCCCAAGTCTTTGACGCATTGAACGCTTTTGAGTTTAACGCCGCGCATTTCGTATTCGAACTTCTTATTCCTCGTTCCAACTTGAAGGACCTGGCACTTGTCTACGTTAAAGGGCATCTCCCATCTATCCGACCAAGCTGAAATTTTGTGCAAATCCTCTTGGAGGCTTTGCCTGTCTTCGTCAGTGAGAACCGAGTTACCAATCTTTGTGTCGTCTGCAAATTTACTAATGCGGTTATTGAGTCCAACATCCACGTCGTTGATGTAAATAATGAAGAGCACTGGGCCAAGGACCGAGCCCTGAGGGACGCCACTAGTGACAGGCGCCCACTCTGAGTTAAATCCGTCAATCACTACTCTTTGTTGTCTGTTGCTCAACCAATTCGCGATCCATTGGTTTACTTGACCGTCAATACCTATTTGCTTTAATTTGTAAAGTAATTTATGATGCGGGACTTTATCAAACGCTTTCTGAAATCAAGATAGACTACGTCCAGTGATTTGGTTACGTCATAAACAGTGAAGAGGTCGTTATAAAAGGTTAATAGGTTTGATAGGCAGGATCTTTTGTTTCGGAAGCCACGTTGTGAGTCCCCAATCAATGAGTGGCTTTCAAGGTAACTCACAATTTTGTCTCTAATTATGCCCTCAAGTAGCTTACCTACAACCGAAGTTAGACTAATGGGCCTGTAATTACCTGGTACTTTTTGTCTCCTTTCTTGAAAATCGGTGTCACGTTAGCCTTTTTCCAATCTGAAGGGACGATGCCTTGTCGCAAGGACATATTGAATACGGTTGTGAGGGAGGAGAGTATTTCGCTCTTCGTTTCTTTCAGCAGAGTTGGATATACTTTGTCAGGTCCAGGACTTTTATTTGTTTTAAGTGAATGGAGAGCTTTAAGGACTTCATCGGTTGTTATTTCAAAATTAGGCAATGCATGCTCGAGGTTTACAATAGTACTGGTGTTGGTGGTAGCGAGAGGAAGACTGTTAGTATTAAACACCGAGGAAAAGTAATTGTTTAAGAGGTTTGCAATGTGTTGGCTGTCAGTCACTAGTGCACCGTCGCTGTTTGTTAAAGGTCCAATACCACTTTTGATCGCCTTTCTGTTGTTTATGTAACTGAAGAAAGATTTCGGGTTATTTTTACAGTTGGCTGCAATATTTTCTTCATATCTACGCTTTGCCTGACCAACTAGTCTTTTTACTCGTCGCCTGGCATCATTATAAAGTCTAATGTTCTCGGGCGTGCTTTGTTCTTTCTTTAACCTGTAAAACAATTTTCTCTCATTGACTGATTGTTTAATTTCGCTATTAAACCACGGTGGGCTTTATTAGTGTTAATTCGCTTCTCGCACAAGGGGACGAATGTGTTCTGCTGAGTGAGTAAGTGATTTTTAAGGCTTAGCCAGGCTTCCTCTACGTTGCCGTCATCTGATAGTTGTATTTCTGTTAGTTTTTGTTTGAGAGAGAGAGAGAGAGAGAGAGAGAGAGAGAGAGAGAGAGAGAGAGAGAGAGAGAGAGAGAGAGAGAGAGAGAGAGAGAGAGAGAGAGAGAGAGAGAGAGAGAGAGAGAGAGAGAGAGAGAGAGAGAGAGAGAGAGAGAGAGAGAGAGAGAGAGAGAGAGAGAGAGAGAGAGAGAGAGAGAGAGAGAGAGAGAGAGAGAGAGAGAGAGAGAGAGAGAGAGAGAGAGAGAGAGAGAGAGAGAGAGAGAGAGAGAGAGAGAGAGAGAGAGAGAGAGAGAGAGAGAGAGAGAGAGAGAGAGAGAGAGAGAGAGAGAGAGAGAGCAAACCAACCCCCATTTTCTTTTAGTTGCCTCCTCGGCAGCCTCCTTCCTTTTCGTCGCTCATCCCATTCCTCGTGCCTAATATTTGCTTCTCTCTCATGAGCAACTTTTCTCGCTAAGGAAAAAATAATGGATCTTAACAAAGCATTCAGTAACTCTCGCACATATTGACGCGAGAGGTTCTTTACCTATTTCTTTCAATTACTGACTATTTGCATTTGAATGAGCCTCGTCTCTTCCAGTCACACAAAACAAAAGGAAACTGTGTGTGTGTGTGTGTGTGTGTAATTCACCTTTTGGTCTGCTGCGGGTCTCTCTCGAGACAGCCAGCCGTTCCCCTACGGAGAAGCACAGTGCTTATAGTACCGATCTTTTGGTAGGGCTGAGATCACTCACACACAACACACCGCGACAACGAGGTCACAACTCCTTGCCTGACGTCGCGTACCTACTCACTGCAAGGTGAACAGGGGCTACACGTGAAAGAAGATAAACCCAACTTATCTTCACCCAAGCCGGGGAATCGAACCCCGGTCCTTTTAGTTGTGAGGCAGACGCTCTACCCACTGAGCCACCGGGCCGTGTGTGTGTGTGTGTGTGTGTGTGTGTGTGTGTGTGTGTGTGTGTGTGTGTGTGTGAAAAGAAGAGGTCATGGTGTGGAAAAAATTCATGTATACCAGCCTAAAGGGATTTGGAGGGGTCATACGCTCTCTCTCTCTCTCTCTCTCTCTCTCTCTCTCTCTACTTCTCTCTCTACTTCTCTCTACTTCTCTCTCCCACCACTCTCTCTACCACTCTCTCAACCACTCTCTCCCCCACCTCTCTCTACCCCTGTCTCTCCCCCTGTCTCCCTCTCCTTCTCTCTCGCTCGCTTTCAAGATGGCACGATAACACAAAGGAAGAGTATTAGCCAGACAAAAGGACGACACAGCAAGCTCGAGTCTCCTTCACCGCCAATACACATTAGGTTACGATGCACTTCGCACACCCCCTCAACACAATAACTCCTCGAGGACACAAGGGAATCGCCATAAACAAATCCTAGGGGAGAGATAATACCGTAAACAGGAAGATAAGACAATAGAAGTCCCCAGAAGAGTGACAAAGAGCAACCCAGTGAGAGAGGAAGGAAGTGTAACAGAAGGAAACATAAACTTCACTGAATGCCATCGTATAAAACCAGTAGAACAATGACTGAAACAAATCCTACGGGAGAGAGATAATACCGAAAACGGGAAGATAAAACAATAGAAGTCCCCGGAAGAGTGACAAAGAGCGAGCCAGTGAGAGAGGTAGGAAGTGTAACAGAAGGAAACATAAACTTGATTAAATGCTATCGTATAAAACCACTTGAACAATGCTTGAAACAAATTGTACGGGAGAGACAATACCCTGAAAAGAAAAAAAAAAAGCAGCCCCCAAAAGAGTGAAAAACAAGGCAATGATACAGAGACGAAGCATAACAGAAGCAAAGAAAAAAAAAACATTCACTTCTACGAGGAGAAATAAAGAAAAATGGAAAAAAAAAGCGTAGTTCCCATATGAGTGACAAGCAACAAGGCAATGGTATAAAAAAAAAAAAGAAGCCAAGTAGAATGAAAAAATAAGCTTCATTAACTGTCATCGTTCCTCTTATTCTTTTGTGTGGGATTGACAATGCAGCGGCAGGTGACGCCCGCTCTGGCCGGTGCGCAAAAAGGTTAATGAACAGGTAGGTCGCAGGTGCGCGGGGGACTCAGACTGTGACCTGTGCAGAAATGTTCATCATCTGATAAGACAAAAATTCGGGGTTTAAGTTACCTAGGATCATGTGTGTTGGGATGGGGGGGTTAGGGACATGTGTTGTGTTGCGATGTGTTGTGTTGTGTGTGTTTGTTTGTGTGTTTGTGTGGGGGGATAATGAAAAGAAATAAGGAAGTGAGAGAAAAATAAAGAAGGTAAGAAAAAATGAAAAAAATAAAGAAATAGAAATGGAATAGGGAAGTAGAGCTCAGAGAAAAAGAAAGACAAGCTACAAATCGAGCAAATCGGGTACTGGGATTTATTTCAAGGAGCGTAAGCAACAGAAGCGCCAAAGTCTTCCTCAAACTATATCTAGCATTAGTTAGACCTCATCTTGATTATGCGGTTCAGTTCTGGTCACCCTACTATAGAATGGATATCAAAATGTTAGAATCGGTGCAGAGGAGGATGACTAAGATGATTCAGTGGTTAAGAAACTTGCCTTACGAGGAAAGACTCAAACAGTTAAACTTGCATTCTCTAGAAAGGCGAAGGGTGCGTGGAGACTTGATCGAGGTTTATAAATGGATGAAGGGCTTTAATAAGGGAGACATTCATAAGGTTTTGTATGTAAGAGAACCGGGTAGGACACGTAGTAATGGGTATAAACTGGATAAATTCAGATTCAACAGGGACATAGGCAAAAATTGGTTTACTAACAGAGTGGTGGATGAGTGGAATAGGCTGAGCAGTCATGTGGTGTGTCAATACAATTGTCACATTCAAAAATAGATTAGATAAATTCATGGACAGCGATATTAGGTGGGGTTGGATTCACGGGAGCTTAGGTTCAAAGGAGTTGCCTTGTACAGGCCTACCGGCCTCTTGCAGACTCCTACGTTCATATGTTCTTATGTTCTTATGTACAAAAAAATATTGCGATGAACATAAGAAAGAAGTAATTAATAGAAGTAAACAGAATGGCAAAAAAAAAGGTGAATTAGACGTGAGATTATGGAAAGAGGTCAAAGGGGAATCTGGAGGGAGTATAAAAACTGAGGGAGGCAGCTGATTAAGAACGAGAAAGGGGATCAAAGGCAGAAAGAAATGACAGGTGACAGGTGAAGGAGAGGGAGAGGCCTAGAGATAGAGGAGGAAAAAGTCCCTCCACCCCATAAAATGAAAAAAAAAAATTATGAACCATCTGGAAAAAGGGAAGAAAACTAGACTAGACGATATAGGGAAGAAGAAATAAATCGAATAAAGGAGGAAAACAAAATGACAAAGAGATAAATTGCTGGAGGAAAAAATAATAACCTTAAAGATGATGGAGGCAAAGGGAGGAAAATAGAGCTGAAAACGTAATAATGGAGAGAAGAGAAGAGAGGGAAGCGAAAAGAAGAAAAGAGAAGGGAAAATAAGAGAGAAGGAGAGGAGGGAAAAGAAGAAGAAAAAGAAGAGAGGAAGAGAGAAGGAAAGGGAAGAGCATAAAGGAGAAAAAATAGAGAAGAAAATAAAAGAGACAGGACTCAAGTGCAGTTTTTCCTCTCCATCGCAGGCACGTCAAGAGAACAGGTGATTGCAGGTGAGCGCAGGTGAGTTTGTTATTAAGCGCTCAGGTGGACGAGGCGGCCGGCGGGAGGTAGGCAGGTAAAGCGAGGTGGATGCCCTTGCACTCTATAATGTTCTTCCCTCCTTACCTACCTTTACCTGCCCGTCCCTTTACTTAACTCTCCTCAATTATCTCTGACATTATTTTTTTTTCCCGACTGAGACATTTTTGCGTACTATTGGGTCAGGACTAATGAACTGTGGGAGGAGGAGGAGGAGGAGGAGGAAGGGAGGGAAGATGAAAGAGTGGAGGGAAAGAATGGGTTAGAAAAAGAGTGTCTGAGGTTAACTGAGAGAGGGAGGGAGGAAGAGAGGGGTCAGAAAGAGGGGAATGGAGGGGAGACGGTGGGGAAGGTAAGAGGGGAGGGGTTAAGAGGCTGTTTGCTAAATTGGAGGAAGGAAAAGAGAAGTGGAAGGAGGAGGAGGAAAAATTTAATTGATTCTTGAGTGTGTGTGTGTGTGTGTGTGTGTGTGTGTGTGTGTGTGTGTGTGTGTGTGTGTGTGTGTGTGTGTGTGTGTGTGTGTGTGTGTGTGTGTGTGTGTGTGTGTGTGTGTGTGTGTGTGTGTGTGTGTGTGTGTGTGTGTGTGTGTGTGTGTGTTCTCTTCTCTCTCTCTAAAAAAAATTACAGAAAGTTTAAAAAAAATAATTCACTCATAGATGGAGAGCAAAGAGGCCAAGAGAGAGAAGGAAGAAGAACGAGGAATCTTAAAAGACATTGATTATCCTTCTTTCTTCCCTTCCTCCTCCTCCTTTTCCTCCGTCTCTCTTTCTTCCTTCCCCTCCCTTACCCCCTCCTCCCTCCCTCCCCCCGCATCCATCATACCTCCTGACACCAACATGACGCACAAAAGATCGGAGGAGGAGGAGGAGGAGGAGGAAGACAGGACTATTCTCTCCAATCTATATCTATTGAATCGTGAAGAGAACAATAAATAAACCAATGACATCAAACCCTGACCATAAAACACACACACACACACACACACACACACACACACACACACACACACACACACACACACACATCAGCACCTCAAGTTTGTACACATATAATGAACCAAACTTCCACGGTCATAAGGCAATCTCTCTCTTTTTCTTTTTATTCTTTCCTTATGAAGCACGATCCTTTCTTCCTCCTTGAGACATCCTTTCGCCTTCCTACACTACACGCTCTCTTGCTCCTTCACCTCCCCACTCCCCATCATTCCCCTCCTCCCCTCCCCCTTCCTCCTCCCTTTACCTACCTCCCCCATCCGTACTCAAACCTCTCCCTTCACTCTACAGGTGGATCAACACACAGGTATACACGCTTGACTTCCCCTTAAGAAAGACGGAGAAAGGTGAAGGGAGAGAAAGAGGGAGAGGGAGGGAGGGAAGTTGACGAGGTAGGGTGGAGGGGAGAAGCAGGGGAGAATAAGGCAGACTGACCACCTGCCGTCACCCCTGACCCTCAATCTCCCTTGATGCTTCCTCTCCCCTCCCTTTCTCCCTCTCTCCTCAAAGCTCTCTCTCGACTTGCTCCCAACCCCACACAACCCAGGCGGACAGGGACTAATGGAGGTGCAGCGGCGGCAATTTGTTCCCTATTGAATGGAAAGATCGGGAGGGGGGATGTTCCAGGAGGAGGAGGAGGAGGAGGAGGAGGAGGAGGAGGAAGAGGAGGAACTTTAAAACGTGGAAGCGCCTTGATACAGAAATTTAGTTGGCTTATAAAGATGATGAATCAGCTGTCGAGGCGTGGCCAGCTTTATAAACCTGCACTGAAAATATTTGAAGAGACCACCGAAGTGAAAACCTCCTTCCCGCACGCTCTCATTTGGCACAGACGGGAGGAAAAGTGCAAGGTCTGTAGAATCCCATTGACCTTGGAAAATGGGAACTTTAAATCTGATATGAAAGACAGACACGGGAATTTTCACACGACAAGAGGAAAAGTTTTGAACCGTTACTACAAGGCGTGGAAAATGCTGCTGCTTCCGTGACGTTGAAGTGAACTAAAACAACAGAAAAAAGTGAAACATTACAGACATCACTGACAAACTGCGGTCACGAACTCCAACCGCTGAACGTGAGTCAACTTTCTATACAACATGAAATCGTGTGACATTCCTTCCCCCTCGCTCATTCAGTCTGACCGTCCGTGAAACTGAGGCTTAAATTCTTCCTTCTTATGTATCGGTTAGACTTTATCTGATGAAAAAAAGTAGCGGATTGCTATACTGCCAAGAATAAACTGCTGCTTCCATTGTAATCGAGAGACTAATCTCCATAGTCGGGATAAAGTTTCAGTAGTTGGTGTACCTCATGTTCCACGATGTTGGCATTCTCGCATAAATACAATTTTGTACGTCCCTAAGTCTTTCGAATTGCTGGTGACGATGACACAATTTGATCATTCATTCCCTGCCTCGCTGGCCGGCGATAATGCTAGGCGCTTACTGCCCAAAGGGATGAAGGATGAGGATGAGACGGAGCAGCAAGTCATGCGCAGCGCGGCCGAGGGCGAGGAGGCGGCGCATGAGAGGACGCAGCGAGCAGAGGTAACAGTGAAGAAAGAGTATGCGACTTCAATGCGGCGGACTGCTGGAGGGAACAATCACTTCACGACGGAAGAAAGATGAAGCAAACAGCTTTCATCTCTTCCTTTCTTTATTACGACGTGCGACATGAATGTATGTTCATGTTTCTTATATATATATATATATATATATATATATATATATATATATATATATATATATATATATATATATATATGTGATGTACTCAATACATAGGGGGAAGAGAGACGAGAAACCCTGAACGAATGAGAGCGCCAGACTTATGTAAAAAGCTAACATGTTGCAGGGGAAAGGGAAGGCAATTCGTTTAGTTATATTAAACAACACATTCCCAGTAAATTATCATAGTACACGACCGTCCTCCCTTCTCGCTCTTACCTTCATGATTTTTGCGCTTATCAACCATTTAGGTGATAGTTTATTTTTGGTGCATAAGCCCGAATTGTGCGTCTCTTGTTCAGCTTAATATAATGATTCCTGACACTATTTCGTCGACGCTGTATTTTGTTTATATTCCTTGCTAGATTATTATTGATTAGGGGTCCACCTCCACGCTCCTTTCTACCTGCATGACGTATAGTGCACAAGGTATCTCCGCCAAGCAATACACTAACTGCCTCACCCGTCCTCCTAACCTCCTTTGGGTAGGCGGTGGCCGAAGTGATAGCGTACTGGACCCACATTCGCCGCGTGATGGACGACGATGCGTTCGACACGCACACACTCGGATTTTTTTCGGTCACCATGAGTGGGTTAAAACCCCCATGCATGCTGTGAACCACACCACCCATCAACCGGACTCTAGAGTCGTCCAAGCGAATCGTACGAGTTTCCGGGGGGCAGAGCCAAATGCAAATAAAGATGGCGCCACTATAAACATTCGCAGAACAGAGCTGGGCCCGACCGACCCCAGCCCCCCTTAAGAAGAAGAAGAGGCCCACCAGCTCACACCCTACCAGCGCAAATAGAACAAATAAAAAATAAAATAAAAAAAAACTCAGCAAGACCCATGACGTTCAACTTAATATAATGCTTCAGTTCGTGTAGCAATACAGTCAAGTTACTTTCACTCACCGCAGGCTATACACTTTACGTTGCCGAGGCCAGATTCCAACAAATAACAAACACTCACAACATACACAATCATCAGCACAACACTCACCATCTTGCCGACTGGTACGTCCTTCACCATCATCAACCGAACTCACCTGAAATAGAAAAATAAGAACTTGATTAAAACTGCATCTAATTAATCACTCGTATTGGGGAAAATCCTTAATAATAAATCTGTCATCATCATAAATTTCTACAATACTAAGAACCTAAATTATTTCAAATGCAAAATTATTTAGTGAATGTGAGTCTGGTGTTTAATTATATTGTTAGTTTGGCTGGCTGGTTCTGTGTCTCTCCGTTGTATGTATGTATGTATGTATGTATGTATGTATGTATGTATGAATGTAAGTATGTAAATGTGCGTGTTTATTTTTCAATGTCCGTCTTTTTTTTATGGGAGAGGGGGTAAGGAAGGAAGAGTGGGAAACGGGAGAAAGTAAAAAATAATGTTATGCCAGACAGAATAAAGAAGAAAACATGCAACTTTAACCCCAGACACAGGAACTTTCGTAAACCCAAACACAAACAAACACAAAAGAACGCTGGAAAAGAAAACAGAATAGTGAGAGAAATGTAGAAAGAAACTAAAAACAGAGAAAAATATTGACGCTACAAAAATAACGAGAAAAACAACATTGGGGGTGGAGAGAGAGAGAGAGAGAGAGAGAGAGAGAGAGAGAGAGAGAGAGAGAGAGAGAGAGAGAGAGAGAGAGAGAGAGAGAGAGAGAGAGAGAGAGAGAGAGAGAGAGAGAGAGAGAGAGAGAGAGAAAGGCAGAGAGAGAGAAAGGAAGCGAGAAAGGAAGAGAGAGAAATAAAGAGAGAAAGAAAGAGAAAAAGAAAAAGAAAGAAAGAGAGAAAGGAAGAGATTAAGAAAGAGAGAAAGGAAAAGAGAGAGGAAGCGAGAAAAGAAGAGAAAAAGGGAAGGGAGAGAGACTCCAGAGAAAAAGTAAAAAAAAAAAAAAGACAGACAGACAGACAAGCAGACAGGTATAAAAGACACACGCCAGGTAAAATTGATATCCTACGCGACCACCTGTGACGCCCCTACCCAGGTGAAGGACGAGGGTGAAGGGGGGAGGGGAGAGGGAGGGGGGTAGGATCAGAGAAGAGAGAGTGAGGGATGAGATAGGAGGGAGGGGGGAAGGAAAGTACTGGGGAAGAGGAAGGAGAAAGAGAACCCAAAAAAATACCGTTAGAGGAGAAAGAAATAGAAAGTGGAATGGAAAGGGAAGGGAGGAGAATGAAAGATGAGTGGAAGAGTAAAGAAGGAGAACCAAGAAATACCGTTACAAGAGGAAGAAACAAAGTGATAGGGACAGGGAAAAGAGGAGAATGAAATAGTTGTGTAGAAGAGGAAGGAGAGACAACAAAAAAGAAAAACACCAATAAAAGAGAAGGAAAAAAAAGTAATATGGAAAGGAAAAGGTGAATAAAGAAAGGTGTTGAACAAGACAGACAACCACAAATACTGTTAAAAGAAACAGAGAGAAAGAAAAAGTAATATGAAAGCGAAAAGGAGAAAAAAAATAACATGAAAGAAAGAGAGAAATAACCAAAAAAAGCTGAGAAAAGAGAAAGAAAAAGAATCATGAAACAGATGGTCGGAAGAAAGAAAAGAACAAAAAATAGTGTGAAAGAAAGAAAGAAAGAACCAAAAAAAGCAGAGAAAAGGGGAAAGGAAAAGAATCACAAAACAGTATGGACGAGAGAAAGAAAAGGAGAACAAAAAAGAAGAGAAGAGAAGAAAACAAGAAAAGAATGAAGAGTTTAAAGTAAATATGCATGAGAGGCGCGCGCGTGTGTGTGTGTGTGTGTGTGTGTGTGTGTGTGTGTGTGTGTGTGTGTGTGTGTGTGTGTGTGTGTGTGTGTGTGTGTGTGTGTGTGTGTGTGTGTGAGAAACTTGACAGCTGAAGATGATAAGAGAGAAAGAAAAGGAACAGCGTAAAGGAGGAAAGTAAGAGAACCCAAACTTATTAATGAACAGGAAAGGCATGAAGAAGAGGGCATAGGAGACATGACAGAGGAAGGCGATAAGGGAGAATAAGGAGAAGCGAAGCGAAAGAGGAATGGGGAAATGGGAGATAATCAAGTTCCAGAGGGTAGGTTAGGTATGGTGAGGGTATGGGCGGCGTGAGGGACATGGCAGAGGCAGGCGATGGGCGGGAGATAAGGGTTTTGACACGGGAGGTGGGAAGGAGGTGAGGGAGACGAGGGATTAGGCCAAAAAAGGTGATGGTTTAACAGATGGAAATGGAGACGAGATATTCCTAATCATTAATTCGATGAGGAGGAGAGGAGAGGAGAGGAGGAGGAGGAGGAGGAGGAGGAGGAGGAGGAGGAGGAGGAGGAGGAAAAGGAGGAAGGGAAGGGAAGGGAAGGGAAGATTACGAGGAGGAGGAGGAGAAGGAGGAGGACGAGGACGAGGAAGACGAGGACGAGGGCGAGGAGGACGAGGAAGAAGAAAAAAAGAGGAGGTAGAGGAGGAAGAGAAAGAGGAGGAAGAGTAACGTGTATTTTTTTTACAGTGATGCCTATTTACGAGATAATCCTGACCCCAACAGTTTCCCGAGGCAGCTTGTCACAGAGCCACATGACAAGAACAACCCTCATCCCCTGTCAACGGTCTACTCATCAAGCTCAAGGGATTCGTCGTTCTGTGTGCCTCGCCTCGACAGGTTTTGCAGGTACAAGCAGACTGATCCGGTGAGTTCTCGTTGTGAGGTTCTCTGAGCAACATTTGGCTACGGTACTTTTGCTCCGCTGGCTTATAAACATCACTGATCTTATCTAGTGACACGCAGCCTACAAAAAAAAATCACGTATCGCGTATAAACAGACCAGTCTTTGCCTTGTCGCTTTGCCTCGGCCAGTCCAGCTTTAGGTTGTTTTGAGGGCTCCATAAATACCGAGGCGGCTTGTCGGAGGAAATATCGACGGGCGAAGCTGTGTACATGATTCATCACGGATTAAACTTGCGCGGCTCACGGCACCACTATCTGATGCCTGACCCTTCCTGCCCACTTACAGCGATATTATGACGCAATATCTCGGTACATTTTTGCTGAGTAAATCATGATATAGAACACATGAATAACCTGGTGTGGAAAATTTAATGATTTTTTTTTTTTTTTTTTTTTTTTTTGCTTAATATAAGACAACATAAACGCCTCCTACCTGTCTATGCTGTCGTTTACTTATTTTCTATTTTTTTTGTGTGTATGTGTGAGTGAAAACTTCGTACCCCATAAATGATAAGTCAGACATTAAGTGATCATCAGTGTTGGTCCAGGTTTCGATAACGGCTACCACTTGCAATTCTTCCTTCCACTTAAATACAATCCATAAATTCATGGCGCTTGGGTATTAAGCTGCGTGCGTTGGCTTATGGGAGAGAAATGTGAGAAATGTGTGTATAAAGGAGGAGCAAAAAGAAGAAGAGGATGAAGATAATAATGAGGAGGAGGAGGAGGAGGAGAAGAGGAGGAGGAGGAGGAGTGGAGACGTATTCCCCAGCATGAATAATGGAGACATTACCTCCCTGTAATGAGAGGTTGAGGAAGATTAGGTAAGCTTCGAAAGACCCTTCACAGCCTTACTTGGACACGCCCCCCCTTCCTCCTCCTCCTCCTCATTCCACCCTCCTCCTGACCCTCCCTCCTCGCTTAACCTCCTGTCATTACCTCCATCACTTCCAGGAGAAAATAAAAAAAATTCTGGAATTACCTCAAACACGTTCATACTTAACATACGTAAATAGAAGAGAGTGGTGATAATATTGGTAGTGAGTAGTAGTAGTAGTAGTAGTAGTGGTGGTAGTAGTAGTAGTAGTAGTAGTAGTAGTAGTAGTAGTAGAGGTTGTAATAAATGTAGAAGTTGGAAGTAGTAAGACAAAGCAGTATCATCGTCAGTAGTAGTAGTAGTAGTAGTAGTAGTAGTAGTAGTAGTAGTAGTAGTAGTAGTGGTGGTGATGGTAGTTGTAGCAGCAGTAGCAGTAGTAATAGTAGAGGTTGTAGTAAAAGTAGAAGTTGGAAGTAGTAAGACATAGCAGTATCATCGTCAGCAGTAGTAGTAGTAGTAGTAGTAGTAGTAGTAGTAGTAGTAACACTCATCAAGTCAACCCAATATAAATAACGATAATACAAGCACACAAGACATTAAAAAAAGCGGACGGAGGAGCATTTGATCAACAGGTGAAAGCTACGGACGGACGGACCAAGAAGAACAGGTAAGAGAGGAGGACCCGCTGCGGACCGATCACCTGGAGACGCTAATCAGGGCCGCCAGGTAAGAGCGGACACACCTGGCATGGGGAAACGATGCCCTCATGCAAGAGCGAAAAATTCCAGAGCAAGCAAAATGGAAAAATACGCAAATACAAAAATGCGAAAATACAAAAATACGAAAATACAAAAATACAAATATACTTAAATACAAAAATACGAAAATACAAAAATACGAAAATACAAATATACTTAAATACAAAAATACGAAAATACAAAAATACGCAAATACGAAAAAACGAAAATACGAAGATACAAAAATACGAAAATACAAAAATACGAAATTACAAAAATACAAAAATACATAAAAACAAAAATACGAAAATACGAAAATACAAAAATACGAGAAAAAAACAAAAATACAAACAAAACTAAAAAAAACTAAAATACAAAAATACGAAAATACAAAAAAATAAAATAGATAATACGAAATACAAAATACAAATATACAAAAATACATATATATATATATATATATATATATATATATATATATATATATATATATATATATATATATATATATATATATATATATATATATATATATATATATATATATATACACAAAAACACGATGATAAAAAAACACAAATAATACAAAAATACAAAATTACAAAATACAAAAATTCCAAAGCAAACAAAGCAAAGAAAAAAAACTCCAACCTCAAAAACTCTGCCTTCCATTTTTTCTCACTCCTTAAAAGCAAAACTAAGCCACGTTCTCACTACACAAAGACGCATTTCTTTTTATCTAATTACACGATGGGGCGAAAAATTACAAACCAACCAAAATAAAAAGAAAAAACTTCTACCGAATTTTCCTCCCATTTTTCTCCTTAATTAAAAGTCAAAATTAAGCTGCGTTTTCATTGCACAAAGACGCATTTCCCTTTACCTAATTGGGCGGCAGACGAAATGGATAGCCACATGATAGCCGTAAATAGGAAAGGGAGAATCACACTTACACACCAAAATCGGAGAAACACGAGGCATTACCGTGATTGGCGGAGACACGGAATTGGCGAGCGTCGTGATTGGCTGAGTGGGGAGCGTCCATATTTCCGACAAAGCGAGATTAAAACGTCTGCTGTAATTGGACATGACGTAAAACACCTCCTCTGATTGGTCGAGGCCTTAGCGGCGCCCTTCCCTGTGACTGGTGGGCGATTTACGGCGAGCAGAACCTGTGATTGGCTTACGGTATACCTGAACTTTGGGCCAGGTGTGTGTGTGTGTGTGTGTGTGTGTGTGTGTGTGTGTGTGTGTGTGTGTGTGTGTGTGTGTGTGTGTGTGTGTGTGTGATTGTGTGTGTGTGTGTGTGTGTGTGTGTGTGTGTGTGTGTGTGTGTGTGTTTATCTGTCTGTCTCTTGTCTTCTATGTTGTGTTATGTTATG
Organism: Eriocheir sinensis; assembly: GCF_024679095.1. Classification (NCBI taxonomy): domain Eukaryota; kingdom Metazoa; phylum Arthropoda; class Malacostraca; order Decapoda; family Varunidae; genus Eriocheir; species Eriocheir sinensis. The sequence continues at coordinate 13,489,158 of NC_066513.1, read as the reverse complement.
TTATGTTATGTTATGTTCCTTTCTTCTCTCTCTCTCTCTCTCTTTCCTACACTCTGAATCCTTAATGATACAAGAGAGCTTCCCATGTTCTCTCCTACCTTGCTCTTTCTTTCTTTCCCTCTCTCTCTTTTTCTCTCTCCATGACCTCCTCTCTCTCTCTCTCTCTTCCCTATAACCTATCATTCCTCCCCTGTCCCCTTTTTGTCGATGTTTTTTTCCTCCTTTTTCCTCTTCGTCCAGATCTACTTTCACTCTTACCTATTTCCCTTTCGCCTATGCTCTCCTCCTCTGTTTCCTTTCTTTCTTTTTCATCATGTGTTCTTCCTTCTCTAGTTTTCATCCTCTCCCTGCTATTCCTCTTCGCTCATACTCTCCTTCTCTAATTCCTTTCTCTCTCCTCAAAATCTTCTTCCTTTCTCTCGTATTCGACCTCTCACTCCTGTTTCCCTTTTCACATACTCTCCAATATTTCCTTTTTCTTCCATTCACAATACTTTCTTTCATCTCTCGCCTTCGTTCTCTCCCTCCTATTTACCTCTCCTCATACTCTCCTCTATTTCCTTTCTCTCCTCTTCACTATATTATTTTCCTCCACTCGTCTCCGTCTTCTCCCTCCTATTTCCCTGCGCCCATGCTCTTCTCAATTTCCTTTCTCTCCCCTTCTCAATATTTTCTTCCTCCTCTCGTCTCCGCCCTCCTCTACCTGGTCAGTATTCCGTCCCTTCCTCACGGTTCATGATACCCTTTCTCTCTTCGGCAGTATATCATTTCCTCTCTCATCCCTTTCAGCCTTTAGTAATCCACCCTCCTGCCTTATCTACCTCTCTATCTAACAGTCTATCTATCTATCTATCTATGCTATTGCCTCCTCTTACATGTTTTCTGCCATGTTCTCCTTACTCATCATCTTTCTCTTCTTCTTCCTATCTTCAACCTATCTGTCTGTCTACCTGTATTTATCTATCTGTCTTTCTGTTCTCCATATTCATTATCCTTCTCTTCTTCTTCTTTCTATCTTCAACCACGTCCTCTTTCTCCCCTATCTCCCTTTTCTTCTCTATTCCCCACTTTCTATCTATCTGTATTTATCTATCAATCTCTGTTATTGCCTCCTCTTACATGTCTTTCTGTTCTACATATTCATTATCTTCCTCTTCTTCTTCTTCCTATATTCAACCACGTCCTCTTCCTCCCCTCTCTCCATTTTCTTCTCTATTCCCCACTTTCTGTCTATCTGTATTTATCTATCAATCTCTTTTATTGCCTCCTCTTACATGTCTTTCTGTTCTCCATATTCATTATCTTCCTCTTCTTCTTCTTCCTATCTTCAGCCGTTTCCTCTTTTTCCTCTCTCTCTCTCCCTCTTCTTCTCTATGCCCCACTTCCTCTTTCTTCTCTCCCTCCTCTCTCTCCCTCCCTCCCTGTTTGAGTTCTTTACCTGGTTTCTTATCGCACTAAGTAATATCCTGCATTATACAAGACATGATGAATGGGAACACGGCGACGCGGGTTTGTAGTTGTGTGTTAGGGGTGTATCAGTCGTGCCTTGGTAAGAGATAGCAAACAAAGGCTGGTCCCGATAAAGCTGAAGCCAGTATATATCAGGGCAGCGGCCAGTCACCCGACCCTCGCCTCGTCCGCCTCGTTCCTCACCCTCCCCTTTCGCCACTCATGCTGCGGACCTTTCCAAACACCTTACTTATAGCCACCAAACCTCAACTGACTGACTGACTACAGGAGCTTAACTTTACCTCTTTATGTGTCTTTACCTCTTTGTATTCTAACTCTCGCCTCGTCCCTCACACTCCCTTTTCACATTCACGCTGCGGACCCTTCCAAGAGCCCTCCTTATAGCTACTAAACCTCACCTTACTGCCTGACTACTGGAGCTTAACTTTACCTCTTAATTTTCTTACCATCGCCTCGTCCCTCTCACTCCCTTTCGCCACTCACGCTGCGGACCCTTCCAAGAGCCTTCCTTTACGCTACCAACCATGCCATACTTGACTGACTGACTACTGGAGCTTAACTTTACCTCTTTATCCTCCACAAGGTACCTTAATAAGATGCACTAACCACTTATTGCTTGATTCTACACCCGCTAACATAATTCACGCTACGGACCCTACCAAGAACCTCCCTTTACGCTACCTACCGAACTTCACTTGATTGACTAACGATATCTTAAATTTACCTCTCTCTCTCCTCCACAATTTACCTTTAATACATGCAAACGAGACTCTGGTGTATATACGGGAGGGGATTCAGGCTCCTTTTCTTAGAGTATTAGACGCTTTAGACTCTCACATCAACCGTATCCTAAGGCAAAAAAAGGAGACCAGTCGGGTTCTAATGAGTGTTTCTGTGGGTTCATGGCAAAAAAAAAAAAAAGAATGAAAAAAAGAAGTGTATCAAGACGCCTCTCCACCCGAAATTGACCTCTCTTTTGCCCACTCTTTACTTTTGTCTGTTGTGGGAGCGGTGAGTAGCGGGCTTTTTTTATTTCTACACTCTTTTTGTTACCCTTGAGCCGTTTCCTTTGTTGTAAAAATAAAAATAAAAAAGAAGAAAAGTTAAACTACCACCAGGGTCATTAAGCTAGCCTTGGAAATGCCCACAACCCATACGAAAACCTTGTCAAATATGTGCTTGGCCGCTGAAATGTTTAAGAAAATTACCCTAACTACTTCCGGCTCTATTCTCCACCCGCTAACCTGATTTTAGAGCCACTAAAAGACGCCTCGGTGGAGTGGGTTAATACGCAGATACGGGAAGAAGAAGGTGAGTCATCAAAGCGGCAGTGATTTAGGTACACCCACCCACTGCTGTACGCCTCAAGACTTACGCCTCGTTACGGCAGCCATTACACCCTCTCGATCCCTCCCTCTCCTGATATGTGGCCCGAGGGAAGCTGATGAATGGGTGATATTGCCATTAAAGGGATGGGTAGGGGGAGGGAGAGAGAGAGAGAGAGAGAGAGAGAGAGAGAGAGAGAGAGAGAGAGAGAGAGAGAGAGAGAGAGAGAGAGAGAGAGAGAGAGAGAGAGAGAGAGAGAGAGAGAGAGAGAGAGAGAGAGAGAGAGAAGAAAAGAAACAGAGAAGGAAAGAAAGCTAAAAAAAAAGAAAGATAGAAAGAAAGAAAAAGAAAGAAAACTGGAAAAGAATGAAAGAAAAGAAAAAGAGAGGAAAAGAAAGAAGGGAAGAAACAGAGAAAGAGAGCGAAAAGCAGAGATAGAAAGAAAGAAAGAGGAAAAAAAGAAACAAACAAAATGAAAGAAAGAAAAAAATAGAGAGAGAAAGAGAGAATGGGGAATTTGTCTGACACGATTACACTTCTAAACATAACATAATGAGCAGGAGCGACATTATACAAAAAAAGGAAAAAAAAAAAGAAATACGAGTCGGTTGAAAAAAAAAAAAAAAAAAAGAAAGAAACACGACATTCAGAACAGCAGGTCGAGTATTGCATTGTCTCGCCCAACATGCCCAGCCACACGTGACGATGACCTTTGCTTCGCTCATTATTATTAGCATTATTACTACCATTATTTTTTTTTGGGGGGGACTACTGGTTTTGTCTTCCCACGCTCCCTTTTTGCAATTATTCTGTTCTGTTTTTCTTTCCTTTTCTTCCTTTCCTCCACCTCATCCTTCTTTTCCTTTCATCTCTTTCTTCTTCTTCTTCTTCTCCTCCTCCTTCCTTTCTACTATTGCTCTTTATCTCCTTTCCTCTTTCCGTATTACTATTATTATCATTGTATTCTATCTTTCTATCTCTCAATCTATTTACCTCTCTTCTTTTCTGCTCTTCATATTCATTATTCTTCTGTTTCTTCTCTTCCCCATTTCCTTTACTAAGTCTTCCATTCTATTGCAACTCTCTTCCTCCATATTTCTTTCCTTTTGCCTCCTCCACTTTCTCCTCTTCATTAATATGCTTTCCCTCCTTCTCCCCCTCCCTCTTTATTGTTATTACTGATATTATTGTACATTATCATTATTGAGATTATTGATTCTTCCCTTTCCATTAGTACACCCTCCAGGCTCTCATATTACTTCCCTCCTCTTCCCTTTCCCTTCGTCTGTTCTTTTCCTTTGCTCCCTTTTGCTTCCCCTTCTCTCCTTCGCTTAATTAATTCCCCTTTTCTGTTTCTCTTTATTCCTGCTCTTCTTTACTTTCCTCCCTCTTATTCCTTCCTCTCATCTTCTCTTTCCCTCATGTTTCCCTTTTGTCTACCTTTCTTTTTTCTTCGCTTTCACTCTTAATTACCCTTTCTCTTCATTTTTCTTTTCTTCTGTTACGGTTCCGCCTTTCCGTTATCCTTTCTTTTAGCTTCCTCCTCTCTTTGACTCCCTTTCTCTTCCGGGTCCTTTTTCTCCTTTCCTCTCCCTTTTGATTTTCCTTTCTCTTAATTTTGCTTTCTCCTTCTCTCTTCTTGCTCCTTCCTTTCGTCTCCTCGTTCCTTCCACTCCCTTTTACTTCCTTCTCTACCCTTTCTTTTCTCTCTCTCACACTCTCACTCTCTACTCTCTCCCTCTTTATCCCTTCATCTCTCTCTCTCTCGCTTCCAATACCAACCCACCTCTCCCTCCCTCTCTTCTTTTTTTTTTTTTTTATCCAAGCACAACACTTTAAACATACCCAAAAAGCCGTAGTATAAAAAAGCATCGTCACCTGAGCCGAGACATAAGTGGAACGTGTACCTGGCCACGTTACCTGCGGAGAGAGCCGTACCTGGGCGTACCTAAGAAGATGAGTAATAGGGAAGGGTGAACCTGGCGACGGGAAGGAATGGGTTCAGGTGGGGGAGAGAGAAGAAGAGAGAAGGGAGGGGAGGTGAAGGGGTGACGGGTGGGGAGATGGGACGACGGGGAGGGAAGGGAAGATCGAAGGGAGAGAAAGGTCATGAAGCGGGGAGAGAGAGAGAGGTGAGGAGATGACGACGGGAGAGAGGAAGGAGGGAGAGGGAGGGGGAGAGTGGGGTGGGGTTGGAGGGAAGGGAGAGAAGGGGAGAAGAGAAAGGTCATGAAGCGAAAGGACAGGGAGATATTAAAGGAAAAGAGAGAGAGAGAGAGAGAGAGAGAGAGAGAGAGAGAGAGAGAGAGAGAGAGAGAGAGAGAGAGAGAGAGAGAGAGAGAGAGAGAGAGAGAGAGAGAGAGAGAGAGAGAGAGAGAGAGAGAGAGAGAGAGAGAGATCGAGAGAGAGAGAGAGAGAGAGAGAGAGAGAGAGAGAGAGAGAGAGAGAGAGAGAGAGAGAGAGAGAGAGAGAGAGAGAGAGAGAGAGAGAAGGGAAGGGAAGGGAAGAGAGAAGAGAGAAGAGAGGAGAAGAGAAGAGAAGAGGAGGAGAGGGTAACCAAAGAAAATTAAACCGCAAGGATAGAGAGAAAAGGAAGAATAGGAAAATAAATCAGAGAGGAAAGATTTATGAGGACAACATAAGAAAATAAGAAGGGGAGATAAAAATTTGCACAGAGGAAAATAAATAAACGATAATTATAGTGGTGATGATGATGATGATGACGCTAAGGAGTAAAGGAGGAGGAATAGGAAGAGAAAGAAGAGGAGGAGAAGGAGGAGGGGGAGAAGGAAGAGGAGGAAGAGGAGACTGCCAACTTCAACCTAACAAGATCACAACCAGATTAAACCCTCATAATTACAATTCACATTAATGGAAAGGAATAAGAGAGATGCATAATTGAATATCGAAAGATGAAAATGAATTAAAATATGCATGGGTAGATAGAAAGATGCAAATAAGAAAAGATAGATAGATAAATACAGCAAAGACATATATAGACAAATAGACAGATGGGAGGTAGATAGATAAATAGGTAAATAAATAAGCAGATAAATGAAGATACACATACATGGAAACAAATACATGATAAACAATGCGAGATAGAACAGTCAGGTTAGAAAAGTGAGAAAGAAACAAGAGAAAAAAGAAAAAAAAAATAGAAAGAAAAAAAAAAGAACGAAAAGAAGAAAAAAGGATGACAAAAAAAAGTAAGAATTAGAGCCAAACAATCGAAATAAAACGAAAGGAGGAAAGAAAGAATGACAAGATTAAAAAAAAAATAACGACGATGAAAAACACAGGTAAGCAAACAAAGGCGAGAATAATTAACGTGGATAAATGAGGTCCAGGACGAGACAGACACACGCACGCACACAGGTAGGCGACAGGTGTGCTTCAGGTGACGTGTCGTGGGTCCGTCTTACTTTTACCTGCACGACACCCACATTACCCCCCCCTCCTTCACCTGTGCCCAACACCCTAAAAAACAGTGATTTATATGCATGAGAAAATAAGAAAACGTAAACCATCTTAGAGAGGCACTGAAGTCACATGGGAAAAAAAATACGAAGATTACCATAAATTTTAAGAATGTATGAATTTGCCCTTTTTTACGTTACACATTGCGACTGGTTTATTTCTTTCGGCGTTATGAAGTAAGTAGAATTAGAAGCATACGATATACCTGCGCGTGCCCCCAGTGCTCATCTCCGTCATATTAGCTTTGGAGACTGACGTAGATTGAAGACTGAACACATGAGCAAAGAAAGAGTCGAAATAGGCCGCTTCCAGAAGGTAAACTGGCAAAAAAAGGATGATAGACTGAATTCCTGAGGTGTCTTAATACTCCATTCTTAAAACAATATTCAAGGAAGGAAGAAACGAAATTGTGGGAAGAAGGTCATTAAAGAGAGCACACACACACACACACACACACACACACACGTTCCCCCCCCCCCCCCCCACACACACACACACATACACACACATTACATTCAGTTAACTCACCACGGTCGTAATCTTTGACCTCTCCCTTCTCCCCCCCCCCGCCCCCTCCCCCCCCTTCCCCCCAAGCAGCAGCCATCCTTCAAAACAAGATTCAATTCCAAGGATATTAAGGAGCTCAGGGAATCCTTACGCAGGGGGGGGAGGGAGAAGAGAGAGAGAGAGAGAGAGAGAGAGAGAGAGAGAGAGAGAGAGAGAGAGAGAGAGAGAGAGAGAGAGAGAGAGAGAGAGACGATAAAAGGAAGGAAGAGAAAGAATGAAAACGATAGAAAGGAAAGACAGGAAGAAAGAAAAGGACAAAGAAAACAAAAGAAAACAAAAGAATGGAAGGAAGAAAGAAGGAAAGAGGGAAAGAAAGTCAACGAAAAAACGAAAGGAGAATGTGAAAGAGAACGAAAGAACGAAAGAACGAAAGAAAGAAAGGAAGAAAGAAAGGAAATAAAGAAAGAAAGGCAGAGACAGACAGAATCAACCGTAATAATAAACTAATCTTAAAAAAAAGCACATACAAGACTAAATAAATAAATAAACAAACAAACACACAAATAAACATAAATATATATAAATAAAAACACAAACACGCTATGGCCCGAGGGATGCATTCACTTTGCTTGATGTTATCGCTTTATCACGCCGGGCGGCAGAGATAACATCACGTCAACCACCGCCCCTTTAGCCCCTCACCCTCCCCCCCCCCAACACACCTTCCCCGCCAGACGCCGCCACCCGCTACACTAACTCCTGAGGGATATGCGACACAACAGGATACGGGGATTACAACAACGCAGGAGGAGGAGGAGGAGGAGGAATGAGGGTGAGGACGAGAAAGAGGAGATAAGGAGAGAAGTACGAGGGCAAGGAGAAGGAGGAGGAGGAAGAGAAGAAAGAGGAGGAGGAGGAAAAAGGGGTAATGCTACATAGAAAGAAAGTATTAGTAGGAGGACGAGAGGAGAAGGAGGAAGAGGAAGAAGATAAGGAGGAAGACGAGGAAAAAGAGTAAAAGGAAGAAGAGCTGGAGGGATGAACAGAAAAGAACTGAGGGCGATAAGGAGCAGAAAGGATGAACACAAGAAATACGAGGGCAAGGAAGAGAAAGAGGAGAGGGAAGAAAAGGAGCAAAGAAAAGATGACATAAGAGAAAGATAAGAATGGGAACAAGAGTACGAAAGGTAGAGAGGAGGAGGAGGAGAAGAGGTAGAGAAGAGGAGGCGGAGTAATGCAAGGGTGGGGAGTGTAAGGGGGGATGAAAAGTTAAAATACGAGGTTGACAACTTTCCCAAACTAACCTCCCTTAATTATTTTCGCCCTCCTTATGGTCGCGGTTCCTGCCCCATAACTTTTCTTGCAATTTAATATAATTCATAAATACCTATTATCATCCCTTCCCCCTTTATCGATGACTAATGGAGGCGGGCTCGTTTCAGAGTACTTCGGACTGCACCAATAGCTAACGTTCCACTTGTTTTCTTTCTTCTAACACAATGAAAACCATCCCCAAAACTTAACACTCGCGGGATAGATGTACACCCACCCAAAAAGGTATCTTCCTACCCTTGAACACGAAACAATATGAAAACGGCAGAAGAAACACAATATCTATACCTTACGACAACATACGCGACCTTTAGTTTTCGCTTATTATCTATACGTATAAAGTGTACAGTCACCCAAAAAATTATCTTCCTACCCTTGAGAACGAAACAATCCGAAAACGGTTAAAGAATCACACCTTTTAGAGAACTACCAATATTCGTACCCTCTAGTTTTCGTTTATCATCTATACGTTTAAAGTATACAGTCACCCCAAAAAAGTATCCCCTTGAACACGAAACGATACAAAAACGGTCGAAGAATCACAACTTTTAGAGCTATACCAACATCCGTACCCTATAGTTTTCGTTTCGCTTTTCGTTAGTTATTATCTGTACGTTGAAAGTGTACACTCATACAAAAAAAAGTATCCCCTTCTCTTCAACACGAAACAAAACGAAAACGGCCGAAGATACACACCCTTTATAGCCACCAACAACTTACGTGTCCTCTACTTTTCGTTTATTATATACGCTATCGTTCAGGTGGTGGTGTTGGGCGGTACTTCTTGGACCCGACAGTACTGGAAGATGATATAAAGTCCAGCCCGATCCATAGCTACAAGTCCTGACCCTCGCCAACAACTTAGCTACTTAATGACGAACACCCTCCAGGGAGAACAACAGCCAAAGGGAGCGTTCCTCTCTTACATAGGGAGATAGGGGGAGGGAGGGAGAGAGGGAGAGAAGGAAGGAGGGAGGGAGAAAGGAAGGGAAAGGAAGGGAAAGAGGGAGGAGAGGAGAGGAGAGGAGGAAGAGAAGGAAAAAATAAAAGAAAGATAGAAAGGAAATAAGTGAAAAAAGGGAAGGCCAGAGAGGAAGGGAGTGAGAAGGAAAGGAATGGAAAGGAAGGGAATACAGAGAAGAGGAGAGGAGAGGAGAGGAGACAAGGAGGAGGAGGAGGAGGAGGAGGAGAAGGAAAAGTGAAAAGGAGAGGAAGGAAGTGAAAAGGCAACGGGTGAGAGGAAAGGAGTGGAGAGAAGGGGAATAGAGAGAAGAGGAGATAATGAAGTTGGAGGAGGAGGAGAAGGAAGGAGGACGCACAGGATGGCGGAGGAGGAGGAGGAGGAGGAGGAGGCACAGGATGGAGGAGGAGGAGGCAGAGAGAGAAGAAGGAGGAGGAGGCAGAGAGAGAAGAAGGAGGAGGAGGCAGAGAGAGAAGAAGGAGGAGGCACAGGATGAAAGAGGAGGAGTCCGCGGGCTGTATATCATTGGAGAGAATGGATGAATAAATCTTTCTCGTTTAATCAAGCAACAATGTGCGTGATGGAAGCGCAACCAAATACTCGTCGATGCATCAGACGCACGTACTCCATCAAACCTCCGCGGCGATGCTAAAAGAACACGAATAAATAAATAAATAATGAAATACACATTGCAATATTTAAGTACGAGAAACCCAACCCACCTTTTTCAACCCCTCCACCAACACCTTTTTTTTTCCTCATCATTCTGTAAGACCTCCCTTCCTATGACTCGATGCTAAAAGAAAAGGAGTAGATAAAGAAGTAAATAAAATACACGGTGCAATATTTAAGAACGAGAAACCTCCAGCCCATTTTTCAGGCCATCAACCAACACCTTTTCCTTCCCCTTCATTTCCTAAGACCTTCCTCCCTTTGGCCCCACAAACAGGAGACTCAAATAAGTAAATAAAATGCACACTTTATTCTTTATCGACGAAATACCCCACAACTTTTTTTTTTCTATTTCTCCATCAGCACCTTCTCCTTCCCCGTTTCCTAAGACCTTCCTTCCTTTGGCCCGAACATACAGGAGACTCAGAGGACCATATTTTCTTCTTCAAGTCTTACACACCCACATTTGATAAGGCTTTCGTAGAGGTTGTTGTATTAGAATTCCCATGGAAAGTTTTGTGAGCCTAGTTATAGTCTGACAAGGAGAGGAGAGGAGAGGAGAGGAAGAAGAGGAGAAATGAAAAGACAGAGGAAAAAAGTTAAATGAAAATAAGGGAAGAGGAGAGGAGTGAGGAAAGAGAAGAGTTGTGGGAATGTCCATGGTAGTTTTGTGAACCTAGTTATAGTTTGAGAAGGAGAGGAGAGGAGAGGAGAAGAGGAGAAATGAAAAGACAGAGGAAAGAAGTTAAATGAAAATAAAGGAAGAGGAGAGGAGTGAGGAATGAGAGTTTTTGGGTATTTCCATGGGTTACTTAATGAACATAGTGATAGTCTGACAAGGCTTCTGCACCATGAATGTCAAAAAACACTCATGAGAACCCTTTCCTTTGGGGGCCTCTGGAAATAGGTGTTGAGAGAGCCGAGAACGTCTAAGACACGGGACGTAAGCGCTCACATACCTAGTTGAACTCCTGTCCACTAGGGGCGCAACGAGGCAAGTCATAAACAGCTAATAGACGCTTGGGAGGCACTATAAGAAGGTTGAAGTAAGTACTTGGCGTGATGCTATAAACGCCCTTCGCGCCGGTGAGAGTAAGACAACAAGGTTTACACTGCAGGAGCCCCATAAAACCCTCTTAGCACCTCGGGAAAGCATTAGAACACGTATTTGTAGGATTGGCTCTTGGGGTCGACAGGGAATGGGGTCTGAATCCTTACGACTCTTAGCGGGAAATATAAGTAAGGAGAACAAAGGATCTAATACGCTATGGTGAAGTGGAATTGGATTTTATTGGCGTCTCCTCAATTAGATATGAAGAAATAGACAGATACATAAACACATGGATAGATAGATGGAAAGAAAGGATGAAGTGGAAAATAGGTAGATAAGAGAGGTAGAGTTATGAAGAAATAGATAGATAGAAAGAAGTAAAGAAAAGATCCAGAGGAAAATAGATAGGTAGAGATAGATAAACAGAGAGAGAGAGAGAGAGAGAGAGAGAGAGAGAGAGAGAGAGAGAGAGAGAGAGAGAGAGAGAGAGAGAGAGAGAGAGAGAGAGAGAGAGAGAGAGAGAGAGAGAGAGAGAGAGAGAGAGAAAGGGAACCTCGATAATCACACCTCTGCACACCTGTCCGCAGCTCCATTTACCTGGCGCCATTAGTCCTGCTCAGACCACTTGCCTCAGACCCACTCAGGAGGAGGAGGAGGAGGAGGAGGGAAGGGGAACTGCAGAGAAGGAAGAAAAAAAAGAGGAAAGATAAATAAAAGAAAGGAGAGGAAGAAGAAAAAGAAGAAAGAAACCACCAGGAAGCAAAGGGTCAGGAAGAAGAAGAGGAGGAGGAGAAGGTAGAGAAGGAAAAAAGAGGAATGATAAATAAAAGAAAGGAAAGGAAGAAGAAAAAGAAGAAAGAAACCACCAGGGAGCAAAGGGTCACGAAGAAGAGACAAAGAAGTGGAGTCGGAGTCGAAGAAGTAAGAGGAGAAGGAGGAGGAGGAGGAGGAGGAGGAGGAGGAGGAGGAGGAGGAGGAGGCGGTCAATCCCTAATGGTGGCTGTAATGAGAGCGAGCAAACTAAGCCAATTCCGTCTTGATGTGTGGCGAGAGAACGGCGAAAGAGTGAAAGGAGAAAGGCATGGACAGGAGATAAAAAAAAAAAAAAGAGAACGGAGGAAAGAAAGAAAGAAACAAGAAGGAAGGAAGGAGGAGGAGGAGGAGGTGATATGAGAATGGAAGGAGAAAGGCATGGACAGGAGATTAAAAAAAAAAAACGAGAACGGAGGGAAGAAAGAAAGAAAGAAAGAAAGAAAGAAAGAAGGAAGGAAGGAGGAGGAATACATAGGAATACATAGGAAGAACAGACACCAGAAGACCTATCGGTCTATGACGAGGGTGTCTGTTTACTACCGCTACTACTAGTAATCTACGTGTGGTAGGACAGGACGGAATAGATGAAGGCTCCTCCCCACCCACCTCTCCCTCCGGCAACGTGCCGGCAGGAAATAGTTAGAAGAGAACATGGAAATTTTACAGTAAAGAGAGAAATAAGAGGAAATTACTACCCTTAACTTACACTACTGGTAACCTAAGCTGTGGGGGAAAATGAATTCAATACATAAGAACATAAGAACACAGAAATACAGGGAGGCTGGAAGAGGCCGAGTGGCCTACACAGGGCAGCCCCAGAATCCCCCCTAATACTCACGATGGGTGAGGTGTAGTTTCAGGGGCACAGGTGGAGGCTTGATCCTCGTTTTACCGGCGGTACTAGGCACGGCACCTGTAACCTGTCACCTTACAGCACCCACACCTCACTCCACCTGTCATGCGGACATTAACTGTTGCTTTACTCTATTGTTGACTTTTGCTACTTGCAATCTAGGTTGTGGGGGAGAATTATATGAATATAGGTTGAGGTCTTGCTGCAATCTGTCTGAAAACATGCGAAAAAGGGTCAGTATAATTTTATATCCCTGAAGTACTTATCCAAAGAAGACTTAAAGCTATTGATACTCTGTGCGCTAACTACTGACGGTGGGAGTCCATTCCAGTGATCGACGACTCTGTTACTGAAAAAACTTCTGCACACCAATGTGTTACATCGATTTTCCTTTAACTTCATACCGTTGCTGCGTGTTCTTGTGTTGGTGTCTCTCTGAAATAGACTATCCGGGTTAATGTTGTCGAATCCATTAAGGATTTTGAACACTTCAATTAAGTCCCCTCTTATCCTTCGCTTTTTTAGGGAAAACATATCTAAACGCTTTAAACGCACGTCATATGGCAAGTTTCGGAGCGCTGGAATTTGTTTGGTTGCTCGTCGCTGTATCTTTTCTAGCAAAACTTGATCTTTGATAAAGTTCGGTGACCAGACCTGAACGGCGTATTCTAGGTGTGGTCTTACAAATGCTAAATATAATCTCTTCATAAGTTCGGGTGATTTGTAATCAAAGTTTCTTGAGATTAATCCCAACATCATATTGGCTTTTTTACTCCCTCCAGAACATTGATCACACATTTTAAGAGTGTTGCTGATAATGACACCAAGATCTTTTTCTTGTTTTACCTCGCTGAGCTCATGTCCTTGAATCTGATATTTAAAGTTAGGATTTTTTTCACCTATGTGCATTACTTTACATTTATCTACGTTAAAACTCATTTGCCATTTTTCGCTCCAGTCGGCAAGTCTTATTAAGTCTGATTGAATGTTCTCGCAACTTTGACTGTTCATTACCGTACCTCCTAATTTGGTGTCGTCGGCGAATTTGGCTACTTTTGATAGAATATCAGTTTCTAAGTCGTTTACGTAAATTATGAATAGTGTTGGCCCCAAGACCGAACCTTGGGGCACGCCACTGGTGACGGGTTGCCAATCCGATGCTTCACCATTAAGAACGACACGTTGTTCTCTGTCGGTGAGCCAGTCATGAATCCACGCACATAGATGGTCGTTAATACCGTGGGAACGCAGTTTTGAAATAAGCCTAACGTGAGGAACTTTATCAAACGCTTTCTGAAAATCTAGGTAAATTACGTCATATGGGCTTCGGGCGTCCCAACGGAGGAGGAGGTGATATGAGAATGGAAGGAGAAAGGCATAACAGGAGATAAGAAAAAAAGAACGGAGGGAAGAAAGAAAGAAAGAAAGAAAGAAGGAAGGAAGGAGGAGGAGGAGGAGGAGATATGAGAATGGAAGGAGAAAGGCATAACAGGAGATAAGAAAAAAAGAAAGAAAGAAAGAAGGAAGGAGGAGATATGAGAATAGAAGGAGAAAGGCATAAACAGGATAAAAAAAAGAACGGAGGAAAGAAAGAAAGAAAGAAGAAGGAAGGAGGAGAAGGAGGAGGAGGAGGAGATATGAGAATAGAAGGAGAAAGGCATAAACAGGATAAAAAAAGAACGGAGGAAAGAAAGAAAGAAAGAAGAAGGAAGGAGGAGGAGGAGGAGGAGGAGATATGAGAATAGAAGGAGAAAGGCATAAACAGGATAAAAAAAGAACGGAGGAAAGAAAGAAAGAAAGAAGAAGGAAGGAGGAGGAGGAGGAGGAGGAGATATGAGAATAGAAGGGGAAAGGCATGAAGAGGAGATAAAAAAAAAGAACAGAGGAAAGAAAGAAAGAAAGAAAGAAAGAAAGAAGGAAGGAAGAACTGAGAAGAAGATAATGAAACTGAACTACACTAATGCAAGAAAGAAAAAAGAAAGGCATGAGAAAAGAAGGAGAAAGAAATTAAGAAGGAAAGAATTAAGAAAGATGAGGGGACGATATAATAGGTTGACAGGAGAAGGAAATGAGTGAAAAATAAAGAAAGAAGGAAAAATTAAAATAGAGGAGTAGAAGGAGGCGTTGAAATTAAATGACACTAATGGGCGAAGGAATAAGAAGACAAAGGCATGAGGATAAAAAAAAAAGAGAAAGGAAGAAGAAAGTAGGAAAGATTAAGAAAGAGGAAGAGGAGGAGATGATTAAATTGGATGACAGTAAAGTGAGAAAGAATTAAAAAAAAAGAGAAAAGCATGAGAAGGAAAAAATCGAGAAAGAAAAATAGAAAACAAGAAAAGATGAAGAGAGATGAAGAGGCGATAAAACAGGATGACATTTAAATAAGCGAATATCTTTAAATCTCTTCACAGCTTCACCAAATTAATATAATGCCTTGGAAATAAATCGTAGAAAATATATATTAAAAAAAGAATGTGGTTTTTAATTTTCCACAAGCAAGAAGAGAGAGCGAGACCGAGAGCAAGAGAGAGAGAGAGAGAGAGAGAGAGAGAGAGAGAGAGAGAGAGAGAGAGAGAGAGAGAGAGAGAGAGAGAGAATCAGTTTCCTAACCGACCACATTCTCGTTCTGCATAATCTGATAGCGCATTCAACCTCTTCCTTCTCTCCTTTCTTCCTTCCTTCCTTCCTTCCTTCCTTCCTTTCCTCCCTTTCTCTTCTTTCATCCCTTCCTATCCTCCCTCTTTTTACTTCTATCCCTTCTTTCCTTCTTTCTCTCCTTCCTTCCTCTCATCTCTTCCTCTATCTCAACCATCCATTGTTTCCTTTTCTATTTCCTTCCTTCTTTCCTCCCTCTCAACCTTAAATTATTTCTTTTATTCATTCATTCATTCCCTCTTTTTTTTCTTTCCTTGCTTTCTTCCTTCCTTTCTTTCTCTCCTTCCATCCCTTTCTTTTCTTTTTCCATCCCTTCCTTCCTACCTTCTCTCCTTCCATCCTTTCCTTCCTCCCTTTCCTTCCCTTCCCATGACCCTTCCTCCGTCTCTCCCCCCCTAAAATAATTCAATACACCACAATGACACGCCGAAACTTAAAGGGAAAAAAAAAGTTCTAAATTCCAATCGGTGGGAAAGAATAAAGTGATCATTTTCCTCGACTCGCCTATAAATTTTCCTTACATTATTGACTGGTTTGAAGGACGGGCTTGGCAGGAGAGGAGAGGGGGGAGGAAGGTGGCAGCAAGAAGGGAAGGGTTGAGGAGGAAGCGGGCGGGCGAAGAGGAGGAAGAATGGTGAAAGGAGAAAAGGAAGGAGTGAAGAGAAGGGATGGAAGGAGGAGGAAGGAGAGGGGGTGAAGAGGAAGAAGGGATGGAGGAAGGAGAAAGGGGAGGAAAGGATGAAGGAGAGGAGGGATAGTGAAAGGAGGAAGAGGAGAGGTGAAGGGGAGGAAGGAAGGGAAGGGGTGACGGGGGAAAACGAAATTGGAAAGAGGGGAGGGAGGGGGGAAGGAAGGTGGTAGAAGGAAGGGAAGAAGGGTGGAAGGGAGGAAGGGATAAAGGAAGCACGAAGGGGGAGGGGGAAGGGGAGGATGGGATGAAGGAAGCAGGAAGGGTAGGGGGAAGGGAAGGAAGGGATGGAGGAAGCAGAGAGGGGAAAGGGAAGGGGAAGGGGAGGAAGGAAGAGGAGGGATGTAGGCGGATTTGTGGTTGCAGCGAGGAGGAGGAGGAGGAGGAGGAGGGAGAGGGGAGGGGAGGATAATAGGAGTTGAAGGGGTGGTGCTGGTTTGTGGAGAGAGTGAGAAACAGAGGAGGGAGAAGGGAGAGAGAAAAAAAAGGGAGAAAAAGGAGTAAAGAACAAGAATTGGTTTCACTTTAAAAATATGAAAACACTAATTAGAAAATGTTTAAGGCGAACCCGGAAAAAAATAACAGAAAAAGGGATATAAAAAAAAAGTTAGACAAGAGAGGCAATGAACATGATAGCGCAGCAACCTTAATAATACTGGACGTGATGGTGTAATGATGATGATGATGGTGGTGCTGGTGACGATGAAGATGATGATGATGATGATGATGAAGGACATGAACGAGAAGGAAGAGAGGAGAGGAAGAGAAGAAGGAAAAAGAGAAGAAGAAGAAGAAGAAGAAGAAGAAGAAGAAGAAGAAGAAGGGAAATAGGACAAGAACGAGAAGGAAGAGAGGAGAGGAAGAGAATAGGGAAAAAGAGAAGAAGAAGAAGAAGAAGAAGAAGGGATATATAAAAAGAAAATAGTGACAGAGAGCTTGAAGACTAGACAGCCTGATTTACCTCACCATTTCATTCTACGTCAAAATTATAAATATTACTAATAGATAACAAAAAGAACAGTATAATAAAAGGCTAAGAAAACTATTACACTCCTAAACACCTTCCCCTTCCTCCAAAGCATTCAGGCAATTTATGTTGTGAAAGACATATGCAGACCTTTCCATAGTATCAAAAAAGACATTATTTACATTATGCACAGTTGAAACGTTAGCGGAGGCGGCGGGGGCGATGGTAGTAGTAGTAGTAGTAGTAGTAGTAGGAGGAGGAGGAGGAGGAGTAGGAGGAGCAGCAGTAACAGTAGTACCAAAGGACACAGCGGATAAAAGAGTTGCGGTTTTGGTGGTGGGTGTGGCGGTGGAGGCGGCGGGGCTGCGGGGGTGGCGGTGATGTTGTTGGTGGTGGCAGGAGAGAGGATTAATATTCCCAGGGGCGGGTAATTAAGACCTTGCAGCCCGACTAAGGTTACGGCGCCGCGACCCGTTCATTAGAGGCTCCGGTGTGCGAGTCGTGAAGCCCACCTATACTTCAGAGCTCCACAGGTGAACGTGAGTGTAAGCGTACGTAGGAGTAAGTATAGTAAGTGTAGTTGGTGTAGGTAGAGTGTAAGCGTTAGTGTGTTAGTGTAAGTGTAGGTGTAAGTGTTAGTGTTTGTGTAAGTTTAGGTCCAGGTATAATGTATAGTGCAAGTGTTAATAATATAGTGTGTTTGTGTAAATGGTGGGGATGGTGGTGATGGTGGTGGTGATGTTGGTGATGGGAATGGATGCAGTGTTAAAGGTGGATTTGTGAAGGAATGGTGTAGGTAGTTGTGGTGACAGTGGTGGTGGTGGTGGTGGTGGTGGTGTGTGTGTGTGTGTGTGTGTGTTGATGAATTAGCTAAAAAAAAATCTTAAAAAAACATAAACAACGCCACCTAGCATAAAAAAAAATCTTCCTATCTCGATTACCCTTCCAACCGGCTTGCAGATGACGAGGTGGAGCCCCCCCCCCCTTCTGCCCCCCCCCCACAAGCCGCCTACCTCTGCCCCCCTACACAAGCTCCCCCCTCATACCCCGGCAGCCTACCTCTCCGTCTAGCTTGCGCCTTCAACGGATATATATATATATATATATATATATATATATATATATATATATATATATATATATATATATATATATATATATATTTTATACATATTTTTTCCGTGGTGTCATGCATGGCTTCCTTCATTAATATTAATTTAGCTCTAGAATGGCTGCTTGCTTGGCCTCCTCTTCCAATTATAATCGCAGTACTTAAAGAAAAAAAAACTCTCCCACAGCAAGAACCTATAACCTGATATTCTGGTTTAGATGCATCCTTCATTAGCGGTGAGAATATTAATAAAAAAACTGTGTATGTATGAATGTGTGCGTGTGTGTGTGTAATTCACCTCTTGGTCTGCTGCGGGTCTCTCTCGAGATAGCCAGCCGTTCCCCTACGGAAGGAGCACAGTGCTCAGTGACCGATCTTTGGGGAGGCCTGAGACCGCTCACACACAACACACCGCGACAACGAGGTCACAACTCCTCGCCTTACGTCGCGTACCTACTCACTGCTAGGTGAACAGGGGCTACACGTGAAAGAAGATAAACCCAACTTATCTTCACCCAGTCGGGGAATCGAACCCTGGTCCTTCTGGTTGTGAGGCAGACGCTCTACCCACTGAGCTACCGGGCCGGTGTGTGTGTGTGTGTGTGTGTGTGTGTGTGTGTGTGTGTGTGTGTGTGTGTGTGTGTGTGGAAGGAGGAGGAGGAGGACGACGACGAGGAGGACGAGTGAGAGGAAAAAACAGGAAAAAGAGGAAATGGAAGAGTAGGAGGAGAGGGTAAAGGAAACAAAAAAGCAGACTCATTTCTATTCAACTTAAAAAAAAAGAGGATCTATACAAAAGCCGAATCGGTGTTCATTCTTCCAGTCCATTGTTCATCCCTCTAATGCTCTACGCGGCAGCACGACTCCATCCAAAGGCACTCCTCCCTCTCTCCTTCTCCTTCCTTCCTTTCTTCCTCCTCCCCTCCCTTTGTCTTCCTCCATCAGAACTGCACAGGTGATATTAGAGAAGAGATGAGGGAGAGCAACACAGGTAAATTCAGTTATGAAGGAGGAGGAGGAGGAGATGCAAAGTTAGGGAGGAAGGTAAGGCGGAAGGGTGGGGATGAAGGGGGTTAGGTTGGGGAGGGAGAAAAAGTGCTAGTTGGGGAGGGGTGAGAGACAAGAGGCATGGAGGGCCGCGGAGGGCATGAAGGTGTACAAACAGCTAATGGGGCAGGTGAGGGACAGGTACTGGCCGGCCTTAATACACGTGAATTTACACCAATTTATGAGGGTAATAAGTTTGAGTCGTGGCGGGAGAAATGTGGAAAAAAAATCTGCAACTCATGACACCAGTGATTATGATGACGATGTATTGATGCTGATGGTGATGATGACGATGAGAAAGCCCATGACAACAATGACGATTAAGATGCTAATAATGATGATGATGACAACCATAAGGAAAACTATGATTAAGTTTTTTTTTTTTTTTAGCTGCCTATAGCGCCGGTAGGCTCTCTTGAGGAGCCTCTTGGGCGGTCCCAGCCCGTTAGTGGTGCAGGCGAATTCTATTTATAGTGGCTGCCGTGATGAATGACTCTTGCTTGGCCTAAGCTGCCCTCGGCGCTCCTCTTGACCGAAGTCGCTGAAGTTAGGGTTGGTTAAGATCTGGGCAGCATGTGGGTAATCTTCAGCCGCTCGGCGATGGTTTTTGAAAAATGTCAGCGTTTATCGGTGGGACCCGAGCCTACGCCCTCGGGCTCACGACGCCCGCACGCTGACCACTTGACTACTATGGTGACGATTATGGGCAGGCCCGTCATAACAAACGTGACGATGATGATGGAGATGAAGATTCTTGTCAATATAATGTTCTAATTCTTTTTGTTATCGTTATTGCGACTGCTAGTATGCTGGTAGTAATACTGTTCCTGCGACTGTTGACACTACTGCTACTACTACTGCCGGTATTACTACTGCTGCTGCTACTACTACTACTACTACTACTACTACTACTGCTGCTGCTGCTGCTACTACTACTACTACTACTACTACTACTACTACTACTATTTTTTTTTCTGTTGTTGATACTGCTAATAATAAAACTTATAATGATCATTCTAATGCTGATAAATATTAATTATATTATCATTTTTGCATTATTAGTATTGTTATTATTTCTATTATTATTATTATTATTATTATTATTATTATTATTATTATTATTATTATAATTCCTAGTAGTAGTAGTAGTAGTAACAGCAGCAGCAGCAGCAGCAGTAGTAGTAGCCCTGGTAGTAGTAGCCTCACCGTCATAAAAACGATAACAGCCCAACAACCAGCAAAAAGCACAACGCCAACATTCACAACACCGGCACCAACACGGGTCGACGCGGCTCCCGGCACGGCCCGGCGCCCTGAGAGGCTCCGCGGCTCTCGAGATAAATTTTACGGCTTAGTTTATTACCAGGATTTTGACCTCGTAGTGAACCCCAACCCCCGCCCCACCACGAGCCTTTGTAGTCCTACTCACCCCCTCCCTAGCCCCCCCCCCCCCCCTCCCTCCTCAACCAATACACAAGGGGGACAAGCTATTTTTACTTCACGACCCTCTCCTCCCTCTACGACACGACCCTCCTGCCCCCCATGCAATAATCGACCCCCTCTCTTCCCCCCCTAGCTCCCACTCCGTATTGAAGCCATCAGGTCATCCGTATCGGAATGAACCGCTCAGGAAATTAATCTTGAAGCGAGCGTGGCGGGAGGCTCCTTTTAGCTGAGCATACGGCGCCTACCTGGGAAGCCTCTCTACAGGTGACGGGCAAGCACCTGTGTGAAGGGGGGGATGGAGGTGGTGGTGGTGGAGGAGAGGAGAGGACAGGAGAGGAGAGGAGAGGAGTGGAGAGGAGAGGAGAGGAGGAGAACAAGAACAAAACCGAAGGAACCAGAACCGGAACAAGAACTGGAACAAAAAAAAATGAAGAAGAAAAAGATAAACAACAACAACAACAACAACAACAACAACAACAACACAAACAACAGCAAGAAGCACAACAACAAAAACAATAATTCGAAGCATAGGAAAAAAATAAAGAGGAAAAGAAAATGGAGGAGGAGGAGGAGGAAGAGGACCACAATGGCAAATAGACTAACAACAGCAACAGGTGAAGGAGGAGGTGGAGGAGAAAGAAGAAGGAAGAAGAACGAGAAACCGGAGAACCAGATGGAGCATAACCAAGCACTGTCGTCTGGTATGTGGAGTGAAACTAATGACGGGGTGTTGCTGGGGCTTCGGGGGCTGGACGGGGTGTCTCCTGAGCTGCGGGAGGGCGGTGGGTGCTGCAGGTGACACTCAAGCTTCTATTTTTAACGTCTCGGCGCCTCAGTTCTCCCGTTTGAAAAGTCTCGAAGTTGCTGGGATTTTCGTGGATACTAATACAGTTTTTCACCTTAAGATTAGTTTTTTTATTCCATGGAGGCGATCTGATCTAAATTATAAGCCTTTGCAGCATCGCCAGGAGCCGCAAAGAGTGTTGCAAAGCTTGTATTTGTAAACATCTCAGCACCTAGTAGAAGTTGTTAAGGTTTTCCATGGACTGTTTGTTGATGATAGTGATAGTTTTACACGACCTCTGTACCATGAACGGGAAAATCACCAGCAGGAGGGCCGTGGGTGTTGAAGGTGACACTTCAGTTTCTATTTTTAAACCTCCTCAGAGTCGCCAGTTTAGAAAGTCTCTCCTAAAAGTTGTTGGGATTTTCATGGACTGTTTCTTGATGCTTGGGATACTTTTACACGACCTCTGCACCGTGAACGTGGAAATTACCCATGAAATCCCGGCTAATCTTCGCTGTTGTGGCCCTGGAAAATAATCATGACGGGAACCTGATACGTTTAAGAATTATAAGTATTTTGTGATCCTAGTGATACTTTTACACGACTTCTGCACACCATGAACCGGGAAATTACCCATGAAAGCCCGGTTAATCTTCGCTGTTGTGGCCCTGGAAAATGACCATAATGGGAACCCGCTACGATTAAAACATGGACTATATATTTTGTGATCCTAGTGTTAATTTTACACGACATTTGCACACCATGAATCGGGAAATCACCCATGAAAACCCGGTTAATCTCCTCTGTTGTGGAATTGTAAGATAATCAAATAGTAGTAATGAGAGAGCCCGATATGATTACGAATATGGACCTGAGCCTCACCTGTGTCCCGAGGGCGCGTTACAGTTACATATGCGAGGCAGGTGTGTGGCGCAAAGACCTCCAATCAAAAGGTGTCCACAGGTGTGCTGAGTATGTTGGAGATCAATAAAACTACCGCTATGAGGATGTGGTGATATTTTTTTTTTCTTTACAGTTTTGTCCACACGAGGTCAAACGAAAGCTTTCTCCTGCCTGGTTTATTTTTTCGCGCATAAATACTTTTCTGCCACATAAAACTCCGGAGTGAATATTTACTCTGCCTGAGCGAGCGGCCTTTCGGGTTTTAGTGGGGTCGGCGCACCTGGGGCCCTGAAGGATCACCTGAACACATAAACAACCACCTGGACACATAAACAAACACCTGGACACATAAACAACACCTAGACACATAAGCAGACCCTCGCCGACTCACCTGAGGACGAGGATATTACGCTAACTGTATATAATCGTTTCCAGTCATCAACTTTCCTTCGTCTGTGTTTCCCCTTGCCTATGATTTTAACTTCTTTTTTTTTTTCAAGAGGAGAATATTAAGACACCTCTCCCCCCGGAATTGACCTCTCATCTGGCCTCTCGGTTTTCTTTTGTTGTTGTTGTTGTTGTTGTTGTTGGAGTAGTGTTATAGCGGGCTCTTTTGTTATTATTTTTCCCTTAGAGTTGCCTCCCTTGCTGTATATAAAAAAAAAAACACTGAACCGGCAAGGACATAAGGGCCTCTTTGGCTTCTTCAATTACAATTTTTAAAGGAACAACAATTTTCAGGTTTTATTTTTCTTTGTTTTTTTTTATTTATCTTGCTTCATCTACTGCTTGAGACTATTCAGTTAATTGTGAATAATCTTTTTTAAGCCAATATCTAATGAGCCGGCATGGACATAAGGGTCTTCTTGGCTTCTTCAATTACAATCTTTACAGGAACGACAATTTTTAGGTTATATTTTTCTTTGTTTTTTGTTTATCTCTTGCTAAAGCTACTACTTGAGACTATTCTCCTAATTGTGAATAATCTTTTTAAGCCAATATCTACTGAACCTAGAAGGACATAAGGGTCTTCTTGGCTTCTTCTGTTATAATCTTTACAGGTGAGGCAATTCTGTGGTTATAATTTCTTTGTATTTGTTTATCTCTTGCCTAATTTACTACTTGAGAACATTTTGCTAACTGTGAATAATAATTTGAAGTAAACGTCAACTACTAAACCTGGAAATACATAAGCTTTTTTTTATTTATTTATTTTTAGTTTCTTTAATTATAATCTTTGCAGGAACGACAATTTTCGGGAACGGCATTTTTCGGGTTATTTTATTTCCTTTGTCTGGTTTTGGCCTTTGCTTAATCTACTAACTGCTTCACGGTACGAAAATCATGCGACAATAAAAGCAACCAAAAAAAATATCACATCGTCACAAGATATCGAACACGAACAATCACTTCAAAACAGAGATAGTTACGTCGCACCCCCAAAAAAATCGTACGTAACCTGAGTCCAACGCTTCTTTCTCCTCTCAACAAACCTTAAAAAAATAAAATAAAAAAGCATCATTATTCGCTTTAAAACTACGAAACGTCACCGGAAAGTCTATATCGATTTATCTGAAGGCTCCGAGACGCGCCGGTGAGCATGATTAGTGGAAATTGAACCCGGACACCTTCGGCAACGTCTCTTGGCCGTATTCTTAAACATTTCTGCGCTCAAGTACACATATTTGACAAGGCTTTCCTAGGATATGTGGGTATTTCCAGGGGTACTTTTATGACCCTGGTGGAAGTTTGACCCTTATTCTGTACCATGAACCTAAAAAAAGACTTGTAAGAACCAGACTGATTTTCCTTTTGGCCTCTAGAAATTGTTGATGGGAGAGCCGGAATATACTCGTGGACGCGGGTGAGAAGATTGGCGGGAAAGTGTGCTGAGTTTACGGCGGCGCGGCGGGAGTGGAAATTTGGCGCAATGAAAGTGTGGAATTGCCACTGTGTGCCGACGTCGTTACAGATTTTCACTTGTAATCCGGGTTTGTACATGTGTTGCGATGCTCTATTCTCTTCTCTTTCTCTTTACTTTACTTTACTTTACTTTTCATTACTTTACTTAGCTTCAGTTCTCTTCCTTTCCTTTCCTTTCCTTTCCCTTCCTTTTCTTTTCCCTTCCTTTTTTTCCTTCTTTTCCTTTTCCTTTTTTTATTTTCTCTCTTTCTCCTTCCTCTCCTCCTCCTCCTCTCTCTCTCTCTCTCTCTCTCTCTCGACTCCTCCCTTTCTCCTTACATATCATACACATTTATCATTTGGTCTCACTCCCTCATTCCCTTTTTCCCTTTCCTTCCCTTCCCTTCTCTTCTCCTCTCCTCTCTTCCCCCTTCTTAATACCCATCTCATCCCTGTCCCACTCATGTCCACGCTATGTTACCTCTTTACAGGTGTGACAGACAGGTATGGTGTCCTCTCTCCCTTGTCTCTCCCGTCACACGTACCACCCTCTATATAAGTCTCCTGCCCCCTTCACTCCCTTTCTAAATCCCATTATTATTCCCCTTCTTTTTCGCCTCCTGGGTTGTACTTTTCTCTTTTGTCCTCATTCGTGGGCTCATGTACCGTACCTATTTCTATATAAGACTTCTATATCCTTCATCTCTCCTCCTCCTCCTCTCTCTTTCTTCCCATTACTATTCCCATTCTTTTTCTCCTTCTGATTGTACTCTTCTCCTCTCTCTCTCTCTCTCTCTCTCTCTCTCTCTTCGTGTTCTTTTGTACCGTATCTGCATCTATATAAGACATCTATCCCCCTCTCTCCCTTTATCCCATTATGGTTCTTCCTGTTTTGCCTCCTCCTCCTCCTCCTGGTTCTCCCTCTCCTCACTCCTAACTTTTCAACTTCTCCCTGCCTGCTCTCCCTCCCCTCCCCACTATGGTCCTCCTGTCTTTCCTCCTTCTCCTCCTCCTCCTGGTTCTTCCTTTCTCTCCTAACTTTTCCGACTTCTCCCTGCACGCCCGCCTCGCCTGCCAACCCTATCTGCCTTTCCCGGTCTTGTTGTGTCACTTTGTCTCGTGTCTATCTCCCGTTCCTCGCTCAGTCCACTGCTCCGAGGATGAAGGGAGAGCTGGAGAGAGAGATGAAGGATAGGAGGATGGAATGGATGGTAGGTGAGACGGAGGGGAATGAGATAGCAAGTAAAGGATGGTGAAACGGCAGGGAGACTTCATCAAAGGGTTCATTAAGCAAATAGACTAAAAAAAGAATCCTTGTGTGCGTCTGTGTGAGTAAATGAGGAAGAAAGGGATAGATGAAATTAAAAAGGGTGAGGTAATGATGAGATGATGAGAAACCAGGTGCACAGAAATGATTATAGAGAGGCTAATGAAGGGGGTCTGAGGGTGAAAACAATGCAAGGGATATGAAAAGAGGGGAAGAAAGAGACAAGAGAAAAGTGTAAGAGGAAGGGAGTGGAGTAGTTTACAGGTAGAAACAAGGGAAGAGATGTGAAAAAAAGTGGAAGAAAGAGAAAGAGAGAGAAGAGAAAGGAGTAAGAGAAAGTGAGTGGAGCAGTTTACAGGTAGAAACAAGGCAAGAGATATGAAAAAAAATGAGAAAGAGATAGATATAGAGAAAGAAAGCGTAATAGAGAAAAGGAAAGAAAGAGAAAAAGAAAAAAAAGATACACAGAGACAGACACACAGATAAAGAGACAGACAGAGACAGACAGAGGCAGAGATACACAGAAAGAGAGAGGGAGGAAGGAAGTGGAGCTCAGTGACTTTGCTATCGGGGCTTGTGACGTCAGGGAAGGGCAGGAAGATCAGGGTGAGGCGGAGCAGAAAATGGCAATGAAAGGAGGAAGATAAAAACATGTACACGGATTGTTGGGCAGAGAGAGAGGGAGAGAGAGAGAGAGAGAGAGAGAGAGAGAGAGAGAGAGAGAGAGAGAGAGAGAGAGAGAGAGAGAGAGAGAGAGAGAGAGAGAGAGAGAGAGAGAGAGAGAGAGAGAGAGAGAGAGAGAGAGAGACGAAGAGCGTGATGTTATTTATGAGGAAAATTCTGGCAACTAATAATTTTGTTTCATATTCTTACGAGTTCTCTCTCTCTCTCTCTCTCTCTCTCTCTCTCTCTCATGGTTATAAAAAGCTGACTTCGTTGTTCACCCCACCTCCTCCTCCTCCTTTCTTCTCCTCCTCCTCCTCCTTCTTTCTTCTTCCTCTTCCTCCTTCTCCTCCTATTCCTCCTCCTCCTCCCATTCAGGCTATCATTTCCTCCCATTATGCCCCTCCCTCCACGCTCAGTAAATCCCCCATACCACAGTTGTAAAATTTGCAAAGTCAGGGAACGAAGAGGAACAACACGCATTACTGGAAACAAGAAAATGGCAAAAACAAGGAGCAATGAAGGGACGAAGAGAAAGGAAGAGGAGAAATAAGAGGAGGGAGGGGTCATAAAGAAGAAATATATAGGGGAGTAAGAGAATGTTGAAGAAAAACAACACGAGTTACGGGAAACAAGAAAATGGCAAAAACGAAGAGGAATGATGGGAGGAGGAGGAGGAGGAGGAAGAAGGGGAGGTCATAGAGAAGAAGCATAAAGGGGAATAAGAGAATACTGAAGATGATGAACACGAACAGTAGCAAAAAAGGAGAAATGAAGAAAAGACGAGGAAAGAAGAGGAGGAAGGGGAAGAAGAGGAGGAGAAGGAGGGAGCATAAAGAAGAAAAGAAGAATAAAGGAGAACAGAAAAATGTTAGAGATAAATAAATAACATACAACAAAGAAATACTGAAAGTCCTGGCGAGGTTCAAACGCCATGAAAAACAACTTACAAGAGAAAAACAAGACGAAAAAAAATAGCCGAACACAATAAGAGATAAGAAACATGAGATAAGAAACACGAGAAACAAGAGAAAACGCGACGATAAGAACTTGGAAACATGAACACGAGGAGCACCACCACAAAGGCCTGGCGTGGCTCGGCGTCCCTCCTGGCGAGTGTTCCGTTCCGCCGATCTCTTCCACCGATACGAGAGAGAGGAAAGAAGAAAACACGAACTCCTTTTTTTTCGCAGTATCAGAAAGCGTGCATATTCTTATAAGGAGGCTGCTTGCTCCGGGGACAGTCAATTATGCGGATAAACTTAACTTGTATGAGATAAGAGGATACAAGATGCGGACTACCCCCCCCCCCCCCCTCCTTCCTCTCCACACCACCAACCTGCCTTACAAATACACCGTTGGCAAAGAAATATTAAAGGAATTTGAATTATGTTCATGTGGAAGATAAGAAAGTTCACGGTCCTTATTCTTAAACGTAACAAGATCCCATTATGACGATTTTGCAAAGCCACAAACTCCTTTTTTTTCACGAGCTCCTCTTTTTTCAGTATCAGAAAGCGTGCATACTCTTCTTATGAGGACGCTGCTTGCTACGGTGACAGTCAATTATGCGGATATACTTAACTTGCATGAGATAAGAGTCGTACGAGAATGCGGACATCTACTCCCCCCCCTCCCCCTTCCCCCACCATCAACCTGCCTTACAAATACACCGTTGGCAAAGAAATATTAAAGGAATGTGTATTATGTTCATGTGGAAGATAAGAAAGTTCACGGTCCTTATTCTTAAACGTAACAAAATCCCATTATGACGACTTTGCAAAGCCACAAACTCCTTTTTTTTTTCACGAACTCATTTTTTTTTTTTTTTTCAGTATCAGAAAGTGTGCATACTCTTCTTATAAGGACGCTGCTTGCTACGGTGACAGTCAATTATGCGGATATACTTAACTTGTATGAGATAAGAGTCGTACAAGAATGCGGATATCTACTTCCCCCCCTCCCCCATTATCACCCTGCTTTGCAAATACACCGTTGGCAAAGGAAATGTTAAAAGAATTTATGTGATGCTCAAGGCAGAAGATAAGGAAAGAGTTCACGTCACCTCACAATAGGTTTACAGATAAGAAGACCTAGTTACTTCACTTTTTTTTTACTCTTACGGTTATGACACTCTGGTTTATTTTTTTTAAGTAAAGGAAGCAACTCAAAGGGAAAAATAAAAATAAAATAAAAAGACCGCAAGACGCTGCTCCTGTAAAGAAAATAGGAGAGGACGAAAAAAAAGTTAATTTGGGATGGATAAATAACGTGTGTGATAAAATAAAACTAAAATACGTGCTAATCAACGCGGGAATAATTTTTAACTGGTAAAGGAAGCAGCTCAGGGGGATAAACCAAAACAAAAAAGTCTGATAGCCGCTGCGCCTGTAAAGAAAATAGAACGAAGCCAAAAAAAGAATGAATATCGAGTGGCTAAATAATAAATGTAATAAAAAATAAAAAATAAAGTAATGTATGTGCTACGTATCAACGAGCAACTCATTTTTACTTTTGCACGTCATCAGGAAGCTTATTTCAGTGACTAACAACTTTGAAAAAAATGTTCGTGCCAATGTCAGGAATGTTGCATCTCTTCGCACATCGCTGCACCCGGTTGATGGTTTAGTGTTAAGTATAAAATAAGAAAAAGAAAAAGGAAGAAAAAAAAAACATTGTCGTCCTTGTATGTACAGGAACGTGAAGAACAAGAATAAGATAAGGTGGAGGAAGAGGAAGCAGAAGAGGAAGAGGAGGCAGAAGGGAAGGAAGAAAAGAAAGACAGGAGGAGAAATTGGAGGAGCAACAGGAGGTATTAAAGTGTCTCTGTTTCTGTCTGTCTGTTTGTCTGTGTCTGTCTCTTTCCCATCTTTTTTCTTGTCTTGTCATTTTTTTTCCTCTCCTCTCCTCTCCTCTCCTCTCCTCTCCTCTCCCGCTCCCTTTCTCTAGTCTCTTCATCACCCCTCACATATGCAATAAATTTCCATAAGCATTAGATGGCCGAGGCAGAAAGGGTAACCAGGACTGACAGGACGTGGCGGGAGAATGAAACATAAAGACACGCGGGGCAGAGAGAAAAGAAAAGGTGGCGGAAAAGAAGGAGGAAGAATGTAGGGAAGAATTCTGTTTACGTGGAGAGCCAGAATTATTACCATACGACCTTATATGGAGAGAGAGAGAGAGAGAGAGAGAGAGAGAGAGAGAGAGAGAGAGAGAGAGAGAGAGAGAGAGAGAGAGAGAGAGAGAGAGAGAGAGTGAGAGAAGAGAGAGAGAGAGAGAGAGAGAGAGAGAGAGAGAGAGAGAGAGAGAGAGAGAGAGAGAGAGAGAGAGAGAGAGAGAGAGAGAGAGAGAGAGAGAGAGAGAACAATATGTATCTTGATAATTCTCGACATTTTTCCTAAACTCGAGATCTCTTCTGCAAGCGTTCCAGGACTGACCCGCGACATTTCTTCCTCATTCCCCATTTATCGTCCTCCTCCTCTTCCTCCCTCATTCTCTTTTTGCTCTTCTTATTCTCCGTTCTTTCTTATCCACCACATCATCACCATCAGGCCAGAGCAAATGGTAAGCACACACACACACACACACACACACACACAGGGGCTGGATAGAGGAAGACTTATGAGGACGTGAAAAAACTACATGTCAAAACTCGATTAGGAAGAGGAGGAGTACACGACAGGGAAGAAAAAGGAGATGATAATAAAGGAAAAAAAAATATGATGTAGAAGATGAGGTGATGCAGGAGGAGGAGGAGGAGGAGGAGGACGGGGATAAAGGTGAAGTACAAGAACGAGAACAAGAAAGCAAAAATAATAACTTGGAAAAAAGAAAAAAATAGAGAAAATAGCAAAAAGAGAAATATAATAAAATAACATGGAAGAAAACGGAAAAGGGAACAAGAAACGAAGGATTACAAGATAAGAACATAAGAACATAAGATTACAGAAAGAAAAGAAAGAAAATAAGTAAAATAACATAAAAGAAATCGAAAATGGAACAAGAAAAGAAGTGCAACAAGATATACGAGAATAGAAATGAGGAGGAAGAAGATGAGAAGAAAAAGGAAGAGGAAAAAGAGGAAGAAGAGGAGGAAGAAGGAGCAGAAGGAGGAGGAGCTCATGATGGAGGAAGAAGAAGAAGACGACGAAGAAGAGGAGGACGAAGGAGCAGGAGGAGGAGGAGATCATGATGGAGGAAGAAGATGAAGATGACGAAGAAGAGGATTAAGAAGGAGCAGAAGGAGGAGGAGGAGATCATGATGGAGGAGGAGAGCGAATGACCTCCTAAATCACTCCCGGCGACCTCGGGGATCATCTAATCACATCCCGACAAAGGTTCGACTCTGATTGTGATTGGCCTGGTCGACTGCCAATCACCAGTCTCTGAGGGCGAAGGAAAAAGTCTGTTCCGCGAGAAATGGACACCCGTTTTTTTTTTTTTGTGTGTGTGTGTGTGTTTATGGATTCAGAAATGGTAGTGGTGGAGGAAGAAAGAGGAAAAGGAAGACCAGGAGAGGAAATGAGAGGAGGTGCAGGAGGTAATCGTATGTCTGTCTGTCTGTGTCTGTCTGTCAAAGTGTGTGTGTGTGTGTGTGTGTGTGTGTGTGTGTGTGTGTGTGTGTGTGTGTGTGTGTGTGTGTGTGTGTGTGTGTGTGTGTGTGTGTGTCAAGGTGTGTGTGTCTGTCTGTATCTCCCGCTTCCCTCAGTAGTGACCTTTTTTTTTGCCTCCTCAGTTACATGTAAGAGCCTAGATGGAGGGGTCGGATGGAGGAAAGGAGGGGCAGAGAGAGGCAGGAGAGGTGGTGCTTGGTTTCATGTATGGCAAAGAAGAGAACCGAGAGAGAGAAAAAAAAAGTTAATATTGAGTTATGTAAATCCTGGAGGAGGAACACGCTTCGATAATAGCTGCGGTGATGTGATGTGATGTGGAATGATGTGGTGTTTGGTATGCTGTGGTATTGTTTCTTATGGTGTAGTGGGGTGAGGTGTAGGAGAGTATGGTGTGGTGTAGAATAGCGTGGAGGTTATGGGTATGATGTGATGTGGTGTATGGTATGGTGTGGTCTCGTGTTATGGTATAGGGTGGTGTGGGAGGGTGTGGTGTTGTGCAGAATATCGTAGAGTTTGGTGATATATTCATTTCTTCTCCTTTTCCTCCTCCTCCTCCGTTTTCTCCTCTTTTTTTTTCCCTCCGCGACCCCTTCTTCTTCTTCTTCATATTCCTATTATCTATTTTCTTCGTATCTTCTTTCTCTTATTCCTCCCGCTCTTCCTCCTCGTATAATTCATAGATGAGGCCTCGCTTCAAATATGCAGCGCCGTCCTGACCTCCCAATTATCTTAAGGACACGGGTTATCGAGCGAGTACAGCCGTGCACCTCGAAGCATTGTTGCCATCGTTGAGAGCACGAAAGCCGTGGGAAAGATGACTCCAGTTTCTCAGCCCATCTACCTTGGAAATGAGATGACAATTGGGAGACGATAGAGGTTTTCAAGTAGATCAATAACGTCGATCATCCCATGTTACTTGACCTACAAATTCCCCGTCAACTAGAAATAAGTCTATCGATTGAACTAAAGCGAGGGTTGAGTTCCGAGGCCACGCGAAGCTAGACACAGTTCACGATAAATAGAATACAGACAATACATAGACATAATACAGATACACAAAGGATTAGTTTATCACGAACAGCCATCGGTTACTGCAACAAACTTCCTGGTGATGTAGTTATGCGAAGACTATAATCTTTAAGTTCGGCTCAGGTGCTGGTTAACATTCAACTTGCCTTGCTCTTGACTTATAAGTGTAGTTTTAAGTGCCATATCGTGTCGTCACTGAGATTGAAGTGCATTAAACGTCCCCGCCTCTGCGTTGATCAAGTGCTTTAACCTGTTCTTGAAGCCGCAAACACGCCGAGCGAAAAGGTAACATTGCGAAAGCAGCCAACCTCGTTATCAGCCAACTGCCTCTCTGTTACCAACTCATACCTCTTTCCTCCGCCTCCTCGTCTTGTTATTCTTGTTCTTGTTCTTCTTCTTCTTCTTCTTCTTCTTCTTCTTGTTCTTCTTGTTCTTGTTCTTCTTTTTCTTCTTCTTCTTCTCCTTCTTGGTCGTCGTCTTCTTCGAACTCTCTTTCTCCTCCTCCTCCTCCTTTTTTTTTCTTTTACTCCTCCTCAACCTCCTCTTCTTGCTCTTCTTTCTCCTCCTCCTCCTCCTTCTTCTTCTTCTTCTTCTTCTTCTTCTTTTCCTCCTCCTCCTCCTCCTAGCACCGATCCCTCTCAGCAGGTAATGGGGCGGCCCTCAGGTGGGGTCAGAAGGTGAGTCCGGTAATTACATCACCTGAGTGTCACCTGCACGTAATCTTCGGGTATCGAGCAGCTATTGCGTTCCTCCTCCTCCTCCTCCTCCTCCTCCTCCTCCTCCTCCTCCTCCTCCTCCTCCTCCTCATTCTCCTCATCATCACCCAGGCAACGAGTATAATCTTCCCACTCCTGCTACTCCTCTTTTTCCTCCTCATATTTTTTGCATTATTTCTCACACTGCTATTTCTACTACTACTACTACTACTACTACTGGTTATGTTGCTTGTTCTCCTTTTTTCATTTTTTTTCATCATCTTATTACTTTTAATCTACTTCTATTACACCTTTCGTAGTCGTATCTTCTTTCCACCCTGGGTTTTTTTTCCTTCTTTGGTCTCTATCTCTCTCCCTCTGTCTATCCATCTATCTACCTTCTCTCTATCTATCTGAATATTCCTTTGACTCGGTGAAAACTACTTACACTTTCTTATTATTCATATCTCCTCCTCCTCCTCCTCCTCCTCCTTCATTTTATACTAGTTTTACATAACCTTCCCCCTCCCTCTACCCCAACTTGTCTATTTCATATTACAACCCTTCCTCCTCCTCCTCCTCCTCCTCTTTCTATTCCTCCTTCCAATGCTCTGAACTGTCATTACCGGCCATAAAGTCGCCCAGATGCGCCATAAGTGGAACCGAACCCTGGAACACCTGCATGCTCAAACAGGTGCCAAGCCAACTCTCTCTACCTTCTCTCTCTCTCTCTCTCTCTCTGCTCTTCTTTCCTCTTTTCCCTTCTCTTCTCTTTCCTCATCTTCTCTTTTTTTTTGCTTTTCTTTCTCCTTTTCTTTTCTTTTTTGTTCTTTTCTGCTCTTCATTTTCTTGTTATTCTCTTTTCCCTCCATTATTCTTCTCTTCATTTTGTCTTTTCTGCTCTATTCAATTTTCTTTTCTTTACCGTTATTTTCTGTTCTTTTACTTTTATCTCTCTCTCTCTCTCTCTCTCTCTCTCACACACACACACACAAACCCATGATTCCTTAGTACAAGCAAAAGACACGTTCGATTTCCCAGTAGATCCTTTCCATTAAAGTCTTCTGAGCATGTACCCTTTATTTCAACATGACGAGGCTGCCTTCTGCGCAACTCCCGCCTCCCCACCCCCGCGCCAACCCACAACAAGCCAGACCGTTACTCGCCCACGCCTGACCTCTGACCTTTGCTGCGAGACCCGACGAGACACAAGATCATCAGTTAACGTGTTCTCTCGATGACATCCCGCCCTTACTAATGTGGGTGTGTTGGTGTGACCCTTACACACCCCACTTCTATATATACCCTCACAGAAACAACTACTACAACTAACATTACAACCTCTACTACATCTACTACTATAATCACAACCACTACGACGAGATTCATACAAGCACAACAACAACTATTATGACAACCACTACTGTTACTGTCATCAGAATCACTACTACCCCTACCATAACAACTATAACAACTACTACTATCATAACAGCCACTACTACAACTACCATCCTAACCATTACAATCACTACCACTATCATTATGACCTGCACAATTACTACTATCATCACAACTACTACTACTACTACCACTACTACTACTACTACTACTACTACTACTGTTACTGTCATCATAATCACCACCATCGTTATCACCATCACAGCAGCTTTCACTATCACTATCATCAGTATTTCCATCGTCACTATCAGCGCAATCACTATACCGCCATCAAAGCACTTCGGAGTTTATTAGTGCTATCTTCGATTAGTGGGGGAGATAAGAGCTCTCTCTCTCTCTCTCTCTCTCTCTCTCTCTCTCTCTCTCTCTCTCTCTCTCTAATTACCTCCTCCTCCAGGTAAATAACGTATACCTGTCCCCGTAATTAGGTACAGGAACACCTACGTAAGATACCTGGTGAGTTCGGTTTCGGCGCACGTAAACCTTCTAATTCCTTTCCTTTTCTTTTATTCCTTCTTTCCTTACTCTTTATTCTTACTCTTTTTCTTATTATTCTTTCCTTTCTTAATCCTTACTCCTCTTCTTTCCTTTTTCCTTTTTATTTTTATTTTTTTCCCTTCATTAGGCTTTATCCATTATTCCTTTCCTTTCCTTATTATTTCTTTGTTTTCCTTATCATTCTTTCCTTTCCTCTTATTCCTTCCTTTCTTGTTCCTTATTTCTCTCCTTTCCTTATTATCCCTTCCTCCTTTCTTTACTTCTATTATCTTTCTTATGATTTTCTTTTCTTTTATTCCGAGCTCTCAGAAACATGTCATTCCGGTTCGTCTTTCGCTCAGGATATTCTCGCAATCCTGTTCCTCGATTGCTTGCCACGGCCGAATATATTGGTAGGATTGAATTCCCCTTGCAAGCCCGAGTCGAAATCAGGCGAAACGGGCTTTTCAATCACGCCCCAATACTAGAACGTTTTCCTGCACGCACACACATACACACACACGGACCCAATGCAACGTCATCTCTCAAGTAATATGGGACTTAAAAGCAGGTGAGTGTGTGTGTGTGTGTGTGTGTGTGTGTGTGTGTGTGTGTGTGTGTGTTAGTGAGAGACAGACTGATCAAACACACACACACACACACACAGACACACAGACAGACAGACAGACAGACAGACACACACACACACACACACACACACACACACACACACACACACACACACACACACACACACACACACACACAATGAAGATAATCGAATGCTGCACCTCTAATATCCAACCCTTTCTACCTCCTTCCCTTCCATTACTCTCCTCGTAACCTTCCCCATCACTCGGTCATTTCGGCGCAGGCCACAGGACCGGCGCCGGCACCCAGGCTCGGAGGATCGGATCGCCCGTTATTAGCATCGGCGCCGAATAAGGAATCGAGGCCGAGGAGGTAAGAGCAAAATTATGCACATCCCTCCGAGTTATCTGGAAGGCATGCTTTGGCGGGGAGGAGAAACATGGAAACATAGAAAGGTGGAGAACAGTAAAACACGCAGACACTTAGAAACACGGAAACATTGAAAAGCAGACACCAGAAAGGAAATACGAAAACATGAAGAAAACATGGAAACACAGAAAGGCAGACACAAAAAAGGAAACACGGAAACATGGAAAGGCAGATACAGAAAACCACACACAGAAAGGTAGAAACATAGCCAGAAAAAAACAAAGAAACACAGAAAGCCAGGCAACAGAAAGGTAACACGGAAACATAGAAAGGCAGATACAGAAAACCAGACACAGAGAGGTAGAAACATAGCCAGAAAAAAACAAAGAAACACAGAAAGCCAGGCAACAGAAAGGTAACACGGAAACATAGAAAGGCAGAAACAGAAGGCCAGACACAGAAAGCTAGAAACAGTCAGAAAAAACATGGGAACACAGAAAGCCAGGCAACAGAAAGGAAACACGAATACATAGAAAGGCAGAGAACAGAAAACCCGATATAAAAAAAAACAGACAGAAGGGTAGAAATATAGACCGGAAGACAGAAAAAGACAGACAATATAAAGACCACTCCCCACACGGATTGTCTCCCCCCTTGTCAGCCACGAAGCTCTCCTGAAGACCCTCGTTCGACCCCCTTTCCCTCCACCTTCATTTCAACTTCAACGTTAGACTCCGATTAACCTCGTTCTCATACCAAACTCCAGGAAGAGCATTGCATTGATAAGATTAATTAAAGTTTGGCCCTTTACAAAACGCGTGTGTGTGTGTGTGTGTGTGTGTGTGTGTGTGTGTGTGTGTGTGTGTGTTATCGTTGGTATGCTATTTAAATAACTACTTCAAGCGTTTAAATCTATATAAAAAAGAAGCGATCAGTCTCATCATTGTTATAATTTTAATCCATCACTTCCACACTGACCTGCTTGCCACTCGAGTTTTATTTTATTTATTTATTTATTTATATCTTTATTTTCATTTTCAATTTTATTTATTTCATTTATATTTTTTTCTTCTTCTTTACCACAATCCTTCACAAGTAATCCTCACATACTTCAAGAGTCACCAGATACTTATAAGCAACACAAGCGAACATTCCTCAACATTTTATCAATTACCATAAACTTTAGTATCACCCGAGCATTGCTATATATGCTTTCAAATACCGAACATTCTACATTTGGACACCACTAATATATCTGAAGTTTCCCATTTTTTGCACTCGCCATTAAAATAAGAACAGTAACACATGTCAGAATGAAGAAATAAAAGATAAAAGCATCTATATATAGAGAGAGAGAATTTTCAGGTCAAGTCGTGATGTGAATAGGAAATAAACATCGAGGTATTGTTCTTCTTCTTACTTATCGAAATGCGAACCAAAAAGGAGAATGAGTGAAGAAATTGATGAGGAGAAACTTTAAGAAATCACGCAGGGAGGAATTTTGAACGAGACATCTAACCTTTCGTCTTATCTTCGTCTCCCAACCTGTTCTTTCTCATTCTTATCGGTTATTGTCCTCGTTATTCCCTTCTATTTTGGTTCCATTATTCTCTCTCTCTCTCTCTCTCTCTCTCTCTCTCTCTCTCTCTCTCTCTCTCTCTCTCTCTCTCTCTCTCTCTCTCTCTCTCTCTCTCTCTCTTTATTTATCTATCTATCGTTTCTATCTCTTCAAATCTATCTATGTCTTTCTTTCTATGTATCTTTCTATCTATCATTCTATCTATTAATCTTTATATCTATCTATCGATCTACCTATATATTTTTCTTTGTCACCTTTCCATCACCTATTTATCTACCTATATTTCCCTTTCTCCACACCTGTACAACACCAGTCTATCTACCTATCAACCTATTGCTCTCACCTTTCCAACACCTATCTATCAACCTATATTTCTCTTTCTCTACACCTTTACAACACCAGTCTATCTACCTATCAACCTATTTCTCTCACCTTTCCAACACCTATCTCTCCCTGTCTCTCTCTCTTTCGCACCTTTCCATCACCTGTCCGCCGCAAGAGGCTCCTTAGATGGCGCACCGCCGGCGTAAGGGCAGACTCGGGCCATTATCGGACGCACGGCTTGGCTAACGCTGCTCCACTTTGCATCTTAATTACGATTCTTTGTCGGATGCTGCGAGGGAGAACGAGGTAGAGGCGACGGGGCGAAAGAAACAAAGGCGAAGAAAGGAAAGCGAACGGGAAAAAGGACTGGGGAAGAAAAATGAAGTACGCTTGGAAAATAAAATAAAAAAGGCATAGAGAAACGAAGGGATGATAAGAAAGGGAGAAAGGGAGGGAAGAAACAAAGACGAAGAAAGGAGAGCGAACGGGTGAAAGGACTGGGGAGGAAAAATGAAGTACGCTTGGAAAGGAAGACAAAAAAAAGCATAGAGAAACGAAATGATGGCATGAAAGAGAAGTAAGAATGAGTGGGAAAAAAACAAAGAAGAAAGGGCAGCGAACGGGACTTGGAAGAAAGGACTTGGAAGGTATGAAAAATAAAGCTAGGTTAAGAGAGGAAGACAAAAAGAAAGGCAAAGAGAAACGAAGTGATGGCAAAAAAAGAAAAAAGGGAAGGAAGACACAAAGACGAGGAAAGGAGAGAGAGCGCGAAAGGGACGAAAGAAAGGACTTGTAAGGAAGGAAAGACAAAGCACATTAAGAGAGCAAGATAAAAAAAAAATAGCATAGAGAAACGAGGAAATGACAAGAAAAAGGATGTGAGAAGAGGTGAGAAAAGACAAAAAGAGAAAACAGGACGGAGAAAGGACTTGAAGGGAAGGAAAAATAAAGCAGATCAGAGGAGCAAGACAAAAAATAAACACAGAGAAACGAGGTGATGACAAGAAAGAGAGATGCGAGAAGAGGTGAGAAAAAGATAAAGATACCGCGCGTGGAGGTACGAAGCAAGGCAGGTTAAGCGGACAGGTAAAGTAGAGGAACGACAGGTGTAAAAATAATCTACCTGGTCGTTGCGTAGAGCGATTATGATAGGGAATGGACGTACGGGTAAGTGGAGCTACGGGCCGAAAACTGATGGCAAGGCGCTCCGGCAGGTAAGGAGATAATTAGCTTTGTGGGTAAACAGATAGACAGGTAACCCGGTGGGGGAGAGAGAGATTCCTGCAGGTGCTGAAAGGATGAGACGCTTTCTGAATGAATTATTCTCTCTCTCTCTCTCTCTCTCTCTCTCTCTCTCTCTCTCATCTCTCATCTCATCTCTTCTCTTCTCTTCTCGTCTCGTCTCGTCTCGTCTCGTCTCTTCCCTTCCCTTCCCTTCCCTTCCATTTCCTTGCCTTTCATTTCATTTCATTTTCATTCCTGTCCATTCCTTTCCATTCCTTCCCTTCTCTTCTTTTCTCTTCTCTTAATTTTTCTCTTCTCTTCTCTCTCCCCCTCCCTCTCTCCCACTCTTTCCCCCCACTATAGCCCCCCTCATCACCAACACACACACACACACACATCGTCTACACACGGAGCGCCTGACGAAAGGGAGCACCCGACGCACCGTATTTGGATTCGCTTAAAAATCCCGCGATTGCTCGGCGCCCAGAAAAACGCGACGCCTCCGACAAAACTAAGCCGGAGACACAATAGGGCGCAGGGAGGGAAAGGGAGGAAAGAGGTATGAGGAAATGTCGAGGAGAGGGCACTGGGCACGAAAAATAGACACGGAGAGATCGGGTAATAAAAGATGGGGACAAAGGAGGTGAAAGGAGGCAGGTAATAAACAGAAGTAATGAGAAAGTAAAAGTAATAGTAATGACAATAGTGATGAATAGTAATAACAATAAAAGTAGTAATAAAAATATCAAGTAAGAATAAGGTAAAATACAATCGAACCTACTAATAAAACTTTTCATAGTGGTAGTAGTAGACGTAATAGTAGTAGCAGCAGCAGTAGTAGTAGTAGTAGTAGTAGTAGTTTTTGTTGTTGTTGTTGTTGTTGTTGTTGTAGTAGTAGTAGTAGTAGTAGTAGTAGTAGTAACAGTAGTAGTAGTACAGGTGAACAGCAAGCACAGAAAATAACGTTCAACTCTGAGAAATGGCTGTGTATGTGTGTGTGATAGGGAGGGGGGGAGTGCGTGTGTGTGTGTGTGCGTGTGTGTGTGTGTGTGTGTGTGTGTGTGTGTGTGTGTGTGTGTGTGTGTGTGTGTTAGTGTGTGTGTGTCGCCGTGTCCTCACCTAATTAAGACACACCAGGGAACTACTGGAGTGTGCCGCCGCTGACAAGACAAAAAACGAAGGGTGTTTAACCCGCTACGTGAGAAGGGAAGGGCGAGGAGGCGGTGCGGGGTCGAGGAAGGAATGGGGTGAAGGCAGGGAGGGAGAAATGGGTACGGAGGAGTTGGGAAGGCAGATGAAAGAAGAGAGAATACCTGAAAGTAGAGTAGAAATTTATAGAAACGAAGAAAATGCAGGTATCTAGATAAGAAAGGTATGAAAGAAGTATTAGTGAGATGATAACAGTCGAACATCATTAAATACATTGAAGAAAACAAAAAAGACAGAAAATTAATAACAAAGCAAGAAAATAAATGAAAAATAAGAAAGAAATAAGAAAGGTGGAAGATAAATAAAAATGAGACGATAACGGTCGAGAACTATCAAATATATAAAGGAAAATGAGAAAATGAAGAAAATGAGAACGTAAATAAGAAAATAAATGAAAGGAAAATTATAAAAAAAAAAGAACCAGCAGCATCACTGAAAGAACATTATTATGGTCATTCATATTTATTGTGATTCATAAAGTTGCTATGCTGAAAAAAAAAGACTATAAGAAATATATTTAGTGTAGAATTCACATATCTACGAAGAGCGAGAGAGAGAGAGAGAGAGAGAGAGAGAGAGAGAGAGAGAGAGAGAGAGAGAGAGAGAGAGAGAGAGATAAGAGCCTCGTCATCAGATAAGACAATAAAGAGCGGGCAAGTCAGCGTCCCATGCAAGGTACCTCCCTATGGCCCGTCCCTCCCTTTTATTCCCTCCACCTTCCCTCTCCTCCCTTTCCTCCACCCTCACTCTCCTTCCTTTCCTCCACTCTCCCTCCTTTACTTCCCTCCTCCATCTGTAATCACGCCCCTCCACCTCCTCCACTTTTTCATACCCTCACCCATACTCTTATTAGTATCCCCAATATTGACTTACGTTTTCTTTAATATTTTCTTTTTATTATTCCATATTTGTTATTTCATTTTGTTTTTGTTGACTGTGATTTGATAGCTATTAATAGAGGGCATAATAACAACAGTAACAGCGATTATAATAGAAATATAATAATAATAATAATAATAATAATAATAATAATAATAATAATAATAATAATAATAATAATAATAATAATAATAATAATAATAATAATAATAATAATTGCGATAATAATAATGGGAACAAAAATAATAAGATTGATGACAGCAACAACATAAACAAACAAAAACAATTTATCTTACCAATTATCATTAACTTATCACCAATTAACCCTTTCACCTACATGGGCAACAAACATCCCCCCTCCTGTTACCCCCGTTAGTTAATTTATCTTCGGTAACTCCAGCGCACCAGATGAAAACACCTATACTTACTCTGAAACACAAACACCCAACATATTACAATTTCTAAACTGCATTACTCAACACATTTCAGTAATATATTCGCTTCAGACGAGAGAATATGCCCTGGAATACCTTATGTGCTACCCTGCCATATGAACGTTCAAAATACCATAACTACAATATCCAAACTACATTACATATATCACTGATTTTTACACTTTTGAGGAGAGATAACGGAGAAATATGGACTGGAATACCTTATGTTCTGCTCTGCCATATGAACGTTCAAAATACAATAACTACAATATCTAAACTACATTACATATTTTATTTATTTCTACGCTTTTGAGGAGAGATAACGGAGAAATATGCGCTGGAATACCTTATGTTGAGCCCTACCATATTTACAGAGACGTTCAAATACAGCAAATTATAAAAAGAAAATGAGAGTATTGCCAATCGGAAAAGAAATAAATCACAGGACAATAACTACATGGCATTACACATTACATTAATATTTTCGTTTTAGAAGAGAGAGTACCAGCAGTGAACCTCAAATCCCTTTCGCTCACTCCTGCCACTTGGAAACATTCACACACAACTAGTCTGAAAATAAAAGATAATACTGCCAGTCATAAATTGGAAAGTACTGGGCGAAAACTATATTGCTTTCCACATTTTATTATTTTATTACGTTTTCGAGGTGAGAATACGCACGAATATGCACTCGAATACCATATGTAGATGTTCAAATACAAAAAGCAAAAAAGAAAAAAAAGAAATGGAAGGAAGAAAAGAGGGGACGAGTAAGGAAGAAAGAGGAAATGGGAGGGAGAAAGAAGGGGGGAGGGAGGGAGGAATATAGGAAGGAATGCAAGAGAAGACGAAGAGGGAAAAAGCATGAAACAGGAAAGGAAAGGAAGGAAGGAAGAAGAGGGAGGAATATAGGAAGGAATGCAAGAGAAGACGAAGAGGGATAAACCATGAAACAGGAAAGGGAAGGAAGGAAGGAAGAAAGAAAAGGAAGGGAGGAATATAGGAAGGAATGCAAGAGAAGACGAAGAGGGAAAAAGCATGAAACAGGAAAGGGAAGGAAGGAAGGAAGAAAGAAGAGGAAGGGAGGAATATAGGAAGGAATGCAAGAGAAGACGAAGAGGGAAAAAACATGAAACAGGAAAGGGAAGAAAGGAAGAAAGAAGAGGAAGGGAAGAAGATAGGAAAGGAGGTTAAGAGGTACAAAGAAACGCGAAACAAGAAACCATAATACAGAAACCACAGTACACAGAGAGGAGAGGAGAGAACACGAAGATAAGCACTGGGATAGGTTACATTCACCCCTGTCATATAGAGACGTCGAAATATAACAAGCAATACAGAGGAGAACACTACCAATCAGAGAAGAGAAAAGTGCTGGACAGGAGGAGCACAAAAGACGTTCCCTTTCCACCTCGAGAGCACGGAGCCTCGCCTATGGGTACGAACCTTTCAGCGGGACTTCAAGCATAGACATTATCTCCTTACACGATGCAGATTCAAGTCAGACTATAATTGCTTTTTCATTCCCTCTGATCGTCCCTTCCTATAATTCTCACACACTTTTATTTCCTCCTTCCATTTCCTTTTCCTTTTTTGTCTTATTTTTTTCATTCTACCTTTTCTCTTGCATTCTTCTCTCTCTCTCTCTCTCTCTCTCTCTCTCTCTCTCTCTCTCTCTCTCTCTTCTTTCTTCCTTCCATTTCTTTCTTTTCTTGCCATTTTCCTCTTTATTTTCTTTTGCATTCCTTCTTCTCCCTTCCTTACCTCTTTCTTGCTTATTTTTACCCTCTTCCTTCTCCCCTATTTTCTCCCTCGTTCTTTCTTCCTTCCATTTTCTTTCTTCCTTACTCGTTCCCTCTTTCTCCTTCATTTCATTTCTTCTTCTTGCTTACTTTCCCTCTTCCCTCTTCCTTGCATTCGCCCCTTCTCCCCTACTTTCTCCCTCGTTATCTACCCCGCCAGACAAAGGAACATTTAATAAAGGGTCCAATTCAGTCCACAAATCAAAGGCAATTCAGAGTGCGACAGGCCAAGCGGAACACCTCTACCTTTATGTGGCCGAGGAGGAGGAGGAGGAGGGGGAGAGAGGGAGAGAGCGAGGGGAAGGTAACAACGGAGGAACAGGCGAACATTAATCATCCCGCGGACCAAATCTGTCTAGTAAGTGCGGGTTCCCTTCTCTCACCTCATGAATGGTAAGTGTGTCTTCATTGCCGTGGCACTAAACACTCCTTTTCACTCTCCGTCCCTCCCTCCCTCTCCCTCTCCTTCCTCTCTCTCTCCATTCTCTTAGTTTCTGTTCCCAAGGTTTTCTGCCCCCAGACTCCCTTCTTATGTGGTTTTGTTTCTCTCTCTCTCTCTCTCTCTCTCTCTCTCTCTCTCTCTCTCTCTCTCTCTCTCTCTCTCTCTCTCTCTCTCTCTCTCTCTCTCTCTCTCTCTCTCTCTCTCTCTCTCTCTCTCTCTCTCTCTCTCTCTCTCTCTCTCTCTCTCTCTCTCTCGTTAAACTCACAAGTGTTCAATGCGTTAAGGACCTGGGGATTAAAATCGCATCAAACCTCAAATTCTCACATCAATTCATCGATGCAGCAAATAAAGCGAACAGAATGTTGGGCTTCATTAAAAGAAACTTTTTATTCAAGAATAAAGATGTAATACTTCCGCTCAACAATAGTTTAGTCAGACCCCACTTGGAATATGCGGTAGAGTTTTGGTCTCCCCATCATGCAAAGGACATTTCTAAACTAGGTGTTCAGCGTCGAGCAACAAAAATGATCCCTTCCTTGCGCAACAAATCCTACGAAGAAAGGCTTACCACCCTTAACATGTTCTCTTGAGAAACGTCGCCTCTGAGGAAAACTGATCGAATGTTTTAAAATATTTAATTGTTTCACGAATGTAGACAGATCAAAATTGTTTATGATCGATGACACTTTGCGAACGAGGAACAATGGCATAAAACTCAAATGTAGACAAGTAAATTCAGACTGCACCAAATTTTTATTCACCAACGTTGTAGTGCGAGAATGGAATAAGCTCCCACCATCAGTGGTCCAGTGTAACACGATTGACTCCTTTAAAAACAAGCTCGATCGTCA
Organism: Eriocheir sinensis; assembly: GCF_024679095.1. NCBI lineage: Eukaryota > Metazoa > Arthropoda > Malacostraca > Decapoda > Varunidae > Eriocheir > Eriocheir sinensis. The sequence continues at coordinate 13,445,281 of NC_066513.1, read as the reverse complement.
CTTCCTTGAACTTAATATTAACTTGAGTAGAAAAGCAACGTTTTGGAGCCATCTGATTAATGTAAAATCACTTAGGTTTAAGGACAGACCACCTAGTCTGGACCATGGGGTCTGTGTGGTCCGATTTTCTATGTGAATCTATGTAAATCTCTCTCTCTCTCTCTCCTTACCTCTTCTTCCTCGCTTCCTGTACTGTCTCTTTCTTCTTTCATCATTCCCTAATCTCTCTTCCTTCACTCCTTCCATGCTCCTCTTCCTCCCTTTGTCTCTTTCCTTCCTTCATCCCTCACTTCTTCTTTCCTTTCTTCCTTAACTGTCTCTCTCCTATTCCATCGTCCACATTTATCCTCTCTTTCATCACTTTTCTTCTTCCCTTCTTCATATCCTGTCTCTCTCCCCTTTCCATCGTCAACATCTCTCCCCTCCTTCCTTCACTCTCCTTTACTCTCTCCCTTTCCATCGTCCACCCATCTCTCTCTTTCATTCCTGCATTCCTCACAATTCTTCCCTCACTCACTCCTTCCTTTCTTTCTCTACTGTCTCTCTCTCCCATTCCATCGTCCACTTCTATCCCCTCATTCCCTTGCCCTCTCCTTCCTCTCTTCCTTAACTCTCTCCCTTTCCATCGTCCACCCATTTCCCCTCCTTTCCTCTGTCTCCCATAAGGCCTATAGTGACAACCCCGTTAGTACACGTTCTCCTCCCTAGGGCTGCTCGGGTATCCACTTACTGCCCAGCGAACAATGAGAGGATACAGAACTGGGTGGCCCGTGCGCCGACACACTCAGAATGGGCACGAACCGGGGCCTGAGGACACGTCGGTAGGCATGCTAACCACCACGCCACGTCTACGCTACCTTGTGGGGTGGTAGGCCGTGATTAGCTGATTTTTCACCTGCTACACCTGGTCGTTTTCCTATTTCTCTAAAGTTAAAGGCAGTGATGAGAGGCTGACTGCGCCCCCTGATGCTATGTTATTTTAGTGTGTGTGAAAACTGAGCGTATACTTAGTTATCTTAAATACGAGTTCAGTGAGGCCTTCGCTGTGTTCATGATTTATATATATTTGTTGAAGTCTGTTTTTTCGCTTGCTAGTTTGTCTGTCTGTCTGCTTGTCTGTGTGTCTGTCTGTCTCTCTGTTTTCATGTATTTTCTTGCTTTTAGTGTTTTTGTTTCTGTTTGTCTATATATATATATGTGTGTGTGTGTGTGTGTGTGTGTGTGTGTGTGAGAGAGAGAGAGAGAGAGAGAGAGAGAGAGAGAGAGAGAGAGAGAGAGAGAGAGAGAGAGAGAGAGAGTGGCTGGACGGATAAATGGATGAAGGTGGATGGAAGTAGACGCTCTCTCTCTCTCTCTCTCTCTCTCTCTCTCTCTCTCTCTCGACTATCTATCCATCGGTTTGTCTTTCATCAATCTTCACTTACGCTCCTCCTATCTCCCCTTTATCTGTCGTGTTGCCTTAATATTCACATTCTGTCTTCCTCGTTATCTTTCCTTGCTCATAAATAACAAAAAACAAATAGCTCTTTCATACATTCCGATTCCCCCTCTCCCTCTCTCTCCCTCTCCCTCTCCTTCTTCCTCTCTCTCTCGTCCTCTCTCTCTCTCACTATCCTCACCTCTGTTGTTTTTATTTCTTTAACTTCACTGTTCAAAATATTCTAACTTCATAACTTCTCCTTTAGGTCTGGAATACGCCGTGCAATTCTGGTCTCCTAATTACAGGAAAGACATTGAATTACTTGAGAGAGTACAGCGCCGCGCCACGAAGATGATACCATCACTGAGGACGAAGCCCTATGAAGAACGACTCGAGCGACTCAACCTCTTCACGTTGGAAAAGAGACGACTGCGGGGAGACATGATACAAGTCTTTAAGTACCTGAACAAGCTCAGCAACGTTGATCACTCCAAACTCTTCACGCTACAAACTAACCTGAGAACAACAACGGAAAAACAATTCAAGCAAAGCGATGCAATACCGACATCGGCAGGAGTTATTTCTCAAATAGAGTTGTTCGCCACTGGAACAGCCTTCCTTCAGAAGTGGTTAGCGCAGACCATCAACTCCTTCAAGAAACGCATTGATCGCCACTTTGCTGCAACGGGTGTGAACTGAACGTTCCCAAGAGTAGGTACACAAGTGCTTTAATCCTTCCCTGCAAGCCACTCCTATGGCAAACGGATTGATTAAATCACTGAACGCAGGCAGCCTAGTAATGAGCCAACAGGCTTTCTGCTGCCTGCTAGTCCATGTTTCCATGTTTCCATGTTTCCATGTTTCTCCTCTTCTCTACTTTGTTCTCTTCTTTCTTCTTACTCATCCAATTTAATTTCTGTCATTCCTAATTACTCTAAGCACGACCTATTTATATTTATCCTCCTCCTCCTCCTCCTCCTCCTCCTCCTCCTCCTCCTCCTCCTCTTCCTCCTCTTTACTTTGTTCTGTTCTCCTTTCTTCCTGCTCACCCTACTTAACTTCTGCCATTCCTAATTGTTCTAAACACGCCCAGAGAAAATGTCATTATCCATCAGATCTCAAAGGTGAGGGCGGCGGCAGGTCATTAGCTCTCATTAGCCCTCATTACCTGCCCCGACCCACAGGTAACAATGCTAAGGTAATGACGAGAGTACCTGAAGACAAATAATTAACCTTCTCGTCGCCTGTTACTTTATTTCTCCAGTCTGTTAATTTTTTTTTACGGGGGTGCTAGTTTGTCTGTATGTCTGTTTGTATGTCTGTCTGTATGTATGTATGTATGTATGTCTATGTGTCTGTAATTGTTTTTTTTTTCTCTTCTCTTCCAGTTTCTGTTCTCTCCCTTCTCTTTCCTCTTCTCTTCTTCTTCATCCTCTTCCTCCTCTTATACTGTCCGCGTGTCTTTATGTATGCATGTGTATGTCTCTCTTTGTATATGTCTGTTTGAATGAATGAGTGAATAGCCATTTCCAAGGGTAGTTTTATGACCCTGGTGATAGTCTGACCCTTCCTCTGTACCATGAGCCTAAAAAGAAACACACGAGAACCCAACTGATCCCCTTCTCGGCTTTATATTTGACAAGGCTTTCGTAGGAATTTGGGCCATTTCCAGGGGTACTTTTCTGACCCTGGTGGTAGTCTGACCCTTCCTCTGTACCACGAACCTAAAGAGAAACACCCACGAGAACCCAAATGATCTTCTCAGCTTTATATTTGAGAAGACTTTCGTAGAAATTTTGGGCATTTCCAGGGGTACTTTTATGGCCCTGGTGGTAGTCTGACCCTTCCTCTGTACCATGAACCTAAAGAGAAACACCCACGAGAACCCAAATGATCTTCTCAGCTTTATATTTGAGAAGACTTTCGTAGAAATTTTGGGCATTTCCAGGGGTACTTTTATGGCCCTGGTGGTAGTCTGACCCTTCCTCTGTACCACGAACCTAAAAAGAAACACTCACGAGAACCCGAATGATCTCTTTTTCGATCTTATATTTGACAAGACTTTCGTAGATGTTATGGGCATTTCCATGGGTACTTTTATGACCCTGGTGGTAGTCTGACCCTTCCTCTGTACCACGAACCTAAAAAAACACTCACAAGAACCCGATTGATCCCCTTTTCGGCCTTTGGAAGTAGTTGACGTGAGAGGTGAAAGCGTCTGATAATATGGACCTTAGTCTCATTCAACCCCGGACTCCATAAGAGGACAAAGCCGCGCTAATTTTAACACTAATATAGTCACGCCAGAAGCACTTGTTTTTTTGGACCTTTCCTTTATTCTCGGTAGGAAAAGAGAAAACGTGGGCGATGTAACGGGGATGGCGAATTTACATAAGGCTTTACCTGGAACGAGGGAGCATAACAGGTGGGGAGGGGGGGAGGAAGGAGGGAAGTGAAGGGAAAGGGAGGGAGGATATGATGAAGGAAGGAAGGAAGGGTAAGAGGAGATGCCGGCTTGTCTAACCTGCCCGTAAACTCTTCGGAAACAACCTAACGTGGGCAAAGTTTGTGACGGGAGGAAAGGAAGACTGAAGACTGAAGGAAAAATAAGAAGAGGAGGAGGAAGAAGAGAGGAGAGGAGAGGAGAGGAGAGGAGAGGAGAGGAGAAGAGGAAAGAGAAAGGAGAGAGGAGAGCAGGGGAGACAAGAGAAAAGGGAAGATAAGAAAATAAAATAAAAGAGAAAAAGAGATGAGAGGAAAGATGAGAGGAGAGGAGAAAGAAGTAAGAAGAAAAGAGGAGGAGAAAGAGGAAAAATGAGGGAGAGCAAAGCCTTGAAATGGAATACATGTTCATCAAAGAGGCTCATACAAGGACAGAAAGAGAGGGAGAGAGAGGAAAGGAGATAAGGAAGAAACAGACGAGACACGATGCATGGAGGTATGAGAGAGAGAAAGAGAGAAAGGAATAAACGAAGGGGTGAAGGGGGTGACGAAAGTGGGGTGAAGGGGGGACAGAGGGAGGGAAGGAGAGGAAGGGATGAACGGGGGAAAGGGTGGAAGGGGTGCCGGTGGGGAGGTGGTGACGGAGGCAAGGGGGGAGGGGGAAAGGTGAACACATTAACTTTACTTCTCACGGAGCCGAGATGGGCCGCCGCAGCCTCCGTGCCCCATGCCAACGAGATGCTGGACGCCAAATACAGACACACATACTACCGACGGGCTCTCCACCACGCCGCCACCACCACCGCCACCAGCAACAAGAATAACAATAGCAACAACAACAGTAGCAAAATGACCATCCTACTCCACCCATTGCAAGAACTACCTCTCCATCCATACCACCACTGCTACTTCCACCAACAACAACAGCAAGAATATAATTACCAATAACAACAACAGCAACAACCAAAGTGACCACCAACCACCACTAACCACATTCCTACTCTACCCATTGCAAGAATTACTAATATCCCTTCTTTTCCCTTCTCTTCCCTTCCGTTCCTATCCTTCCTATCCTTCCCTTTTATATCCTTTCCCTTCCTACCTTACCCTTCCAATCCTTTCCTGTCCCTTCCCTTCCTATCCTTTTTCTTCCTCTCTTTTCCTTTCCCTTCCTTTACTTTACTTTCCTATTCCTTCCCTTCCTTTCCCT
>NC_066513.1:13422709-13435209 GCF_024679095.1 Eriocheir sinensis | reverse complement strand
AACTCCCCTCTGTTCTTGTTCTTGTTTTCACTTCCTCACACTCCCTCATACTTCTTCTCCCTCACTCTTCCTCTCCCTCACACTCTCTTACTCTTCTTCTCTTTCACTTCGTTCTTTCTCTTCCTTCATCCATAACTTCCTCGATTCTTTCTTCCTTCACTCCTCCAACCTTACTCTTCTTTAGTTTCTGCAGTTCTTATTATCTCCCTCATTCTCTTCACTTCCCCGATCACTCCCTTTCTCCTTCCTTCCTTCAACAACTTCCTACATTCTCTCTTCCTTCATTCCTACCTCCTTCATCTCCTCTTCAAACAGTTTCTGCAGTTTTAATTCTTTCCCTCTCTTCCCCTTACTCCATGCCTCCCTCTGTCCTTCCTCTATTCCCCTCCTCCCTGATTACTCCCCCTCTTCCTGTCTTTCTCTCCCTCCCTCCTCTCTCCCTTGCTAAAAGAGTACCCGCCCACCTTCTTACCTGTCCTCATACATCTACCAATCCAATTTATTCAGACAGGACTCAGGTTACAGGGTGGAAGAAATAAACAGGCCAGCTCCTACTCCACCCTCCTTCAACTTCTTCCACTCCTCTCTTACCCCTTTATGACTCACCTCGTAACACGCTTAAACAAAGAAGCATCAGCCACCCAGCACACCTGTCGTATATACTTAATAATGGGTCTTTAATTAACCTATTCGGGTGTAATTAGGTTCGAGAATACAACCACCGCAACCCACCACCACCACCACCACCACCACCACCGCCATCACCGTTACAGCCATGGTTATTAGTTTCAGCGCACTCACCATCATCACCATCACCTCCACCACCACCTCCGAAAGCATAACTGCCTCACCATCACCACCACCACCACCACCACCACCACAACGGGCTGCCTCGCCAAAGGGTGGGCATTAATGCGTCCCTAACCATAAAGAGATTGCTTTCATAGTTTACTGCACAATAAAAGTGACAATTAGGATGAGAAATTATGAAAGTTGCTTGACGACTTTGGGAATAGGTATCTTGGCTTTACTGTGAACCTCGACGCTATAGAGAAGTGATGGTATATGTTTTTTTTTTTTTCTCTCACACACTCTCTTTTGCCACATCTACAATCGTGTCACTGTACAAGGTCGTGTTGATTGTTCACGGGTCATCAACGTTGGAGAAGAAATAGAAAATTAACTTAGGTATATTTTTGTACAACTGAAAACTGGCCCTTTCTCTTGGCCACACAAACTATCTTATTTTTTTACAGGAGCAGCGATTAGAGATTGGTTAGTTGTTTGTTTGTTGGTTGGTTTATTCCTTTGTCTTTAAGCTGCTTCTGTTACAATAAAAAAAGAAGTAAACCACAATTTTTCGCTATAAAAAAGGAAGTTTGAACCAAAATTTTTGAACTGTCTAACAATAAGAAATTAGAGAAAAGAAATACAAATCCTTCTTTTATAAGTTAACATTTTAGGGAAGCAATTTCATACGTATTTTCATCTCAATATAAAAATAAAAAAAGGTTATTCTTCCTACTTAGCTCTATGTGTGTGAGAACTCTAATGCAGGTAACCTCAACTCACTCTCTTTACCTCACACTCTAATACTCCGCCTCCAAAAGCTCCTCTAATACTCCATTAAGTCCATTATCTTGAGACCCCTTCTGTGTGACCCTTGCTTGCTTGAGAGGTGCCCAAAACAGTGACTTGCGATAACAATAAATCATTCCGTAACAAGAGTCTGCAAAGAACCGTTGGCCACATCTCAAGCAGGCGCGGATCAAGCCAGCAGTGCCTCAAGAAACAGGTTCGAGGCGTGTTACTATGTAGTCGGTGAGCGCCAACACTGAGGGCATATTTGGTGCTGGACCGCCCTTCCTGAAAGTCAATCCTCCTCCTCGGGCTGAATCTGACTTTGAATTCCCACGACTGAACGAAAGAAGCTTATTTTTTTTATACACACACACTGATACACTTGACAGTCCTACAATAGATGAGTTACCGAGACAATGAACACAAGGCAAAAGAAACTATCAGTCACAAAAACAATACATAAATTACCTTACTTTATGAAGACTTCGAAAATAGGTATCTTGGTTTCACTCCTAGACACTATAGAGGAGTGATTTATTCCCTCTTCTACCAAACCAGCAATTATATCATGTCCCAGTACAATGAAAGAGTAAAACAACCCTACAATGCATAATTACAGAGATTACCTGATAACTTTGAAAACATGGCTTCAATTACTCCATACCTTTGTCTGTTCTTCCTTTATTCCCCTCTTTCACTTCTGGACACAATGTAGGTATGATTCTATTCCTCTATTACCGTCACAGAAACAATCCTAACCCCCCCCCCCATACCCCACAATGCATAATTACATAGATTACCTGATAACTTCCAAAACATGGCTGCATTTACTCCATACCTTTCCCTGTTCTCCCTTAACAATTCCCCTCATTCACCCCTGGACACTATATAGGTATGATTTTTTCCTCTATTACCGTCACAGAAACAATCCTAAAAACACAGAGTACCAAGACAACGAACACGGAACAGGAGGAATTATAAGCATTACATGAGATTGGAAGACGAAGGTAACTCGATTCAAGATAAAGGACAGACCAAGAACATCTACCTCTCTTTTTGGCCACTCCTTTGACCTCTATTCAGGGGCAGTAAGTAGCAGGGTGGTTTTTTTTTCTTTACGCCCTTGAACTGTCTCCTTTGCTGTAAAAAAAAAAAAAAAAAACTATCTCACCCATACACCTGCGTTCCTTGCTTCCACTGGGGTAAAAGAATAATTTGAAGGAACACCGTTTGGAAGTTCAGTCGCAGGAACACTCAGGAATAAGACCCGGCTGGTAGCTAAGAAAAAAAGGAGCCCACGGATAATAATACAAAAGAAAAAGATGAAACTATTCTCAACAGTGTAATTCGTCGCACATTACAAGCGATACACAGTTAATATCCAGTAATTCTCCCTTCAAATGTAAAAATAATCTCAGGAACATGACAAGACAGTGCGAAAGGAATCAGAACCCGTTTTCTTCGCGAGTATTAGATCTGCACTTTTTTTTTTTTTTTACTTTTTTTTATGGTTCACACAACTTGATGACGCTGAAAGAAAGAAAAAAAGAGGATACCGATTAGATTTCCGAGACCGTGGATGAGGTACATGAAGTTTGGGTATATATGGACACACACACACACACACACACACACACACACACACACACACACACACACACACACACACACACACACCATCTGCATCCTTTTCTCTCACTCGCAGCATCATCTATCTTCTTCCCCCTTCTCTTTCACATCTGCAACACTCCCATTAACTCTTCCTTTAAACGAGAGCCACGCAATTCACGGTCCCTTCCTTTAATAACTTTCACCTGTCTAATCAATGCTCTCTCTCCCTCTCCCTCTCGCTCTCTCTCTCGGTGGTCGTGAGATGGGAGTTCAACGGGACAAAGGGAGTGAGCAGCGCCGGGGCTTCTGTGTTCGGGCCGCGGCGGGTCGTTACGAGGGGACAGGTGACAAGTGACTCTCCCCTACGCCTCCCCCTACCTGTCCCTACCTGCCTCCCCGCCCCCTTTGCCGCTCTTGCATAGGTCGGGTTGTTCTTCATGTGCCTACTGGGAAGACCTCCGGGTATTCACTTAATGCAGGGAGGAGGAGGAGGAGGAGGAGGAGGAGGAGAGATAGAGTAGGGTCACACACCTCTTCTCTAACTCTTAAACCCACTTCTGCAATGAGCAATAAGGGTCTCAGACAAACACACACACACACACACACACACACACACTTGATGGATAACCCCCTACCCTAATCCTTTTCCCCTCTGACTTCTTACTTTCTCTCTGTCCCAGCGGTAGCCACATGAGGCCTAGACAAACCTATTCATCTCAGTGACACACACACACGCACACACACACACACACACACACACACACACACACACACACACACACACACACACACACACACACACACACACACACACATTCAAGCATCATAAATCACGGAGAGGCTTAATTATCCTCAATGTGGCTGCAATGTATTCACGCGAGTTATTAATGGGATGAGAGCCATTACGAGAGAGAGAGAGAGAGAGAGAGAGAGAGAGAGAGAGAGAGAGAGTTATATATAAACACTGGTCGTATATAATGAAAAATATGCTTTCCTGTACTTCTCCTTAAGGGCAGAACACACACACACACACACACACACACACACACACACACACACACACACACACGAACAGACAGACCGCCTATGGACAAGGGAGAATTATTATAAAGCTTACGTAACCTTCGGCCTAGAGATGGAAATGTTAAAGTAAATGATGGATGGAATGAATTTTAAAGCCGTGACGCCATTATGTTGTATGGATATTTAATCATTTATATTAACAATGGGGTAGAAGTAAGGTATGTGTTTGTTTGGTGTTTGTCTGTCTGTTTGTCTCTCTAGATACTTGTAGGTCTTTTTTTTTGTATATTCTCTCTCTCTCTCTCTCTCTCTCTCTCTCTCTCTCTCTCTCTCTCTCTCTCTCTCTCTCTCTCTCTCTCTCTCTCTCTCTCTCTCTCTCTCTCTCTCTCTCTCTCTCTCACACACAATCACACACACACACACACACACACACACACACACAGGTGAGGTCTAATAATTACTCTACCTGTACAGGTGAGATGCGCGCTCCCCTCCCTCCCTCCCCTTCCCTTCCCTTCCCCCCACCCCAGACCCCCCGCCCCCGCCCCCTTTCTCGACCCCTTCAGACCCCCCTTCGGCGCCGGGTGAGTGGCAATGAGGTTACCTGAGCGATACCTGGCGAGGTGAGCGACGCCCCATGAACTTGGAAGAACGATGACCGGCCGGCGGGATAATTTGTCATGTCGAGGAAGAAGAGGAGAGGGGGGGGAGGGGGAGGAGAGGAGAGGAGAGGAGAGAGGAGAGGAGAGAGGAGAGGGAGGAGAGGAGGAGAGGGGGAGGAGAGGAAAGGAGAGGAGAGAGGAGAAGGAGGTGAAGGAGGAAGAGTAGACAGGATAAGGTTCAAGTGAGAGAAGATGAGAAGAAGAAAGAAATATGATGAAGTTGATGTAATAAAGATGGAGAGGATGAGAAAGAAATGTAATAATAAAGAAGACGAGAAAGAGGAGACGAAATTTATGTGAGAAAGAGAGAATAGGAAGGCGAAGGAAATGTGAAGATAGTGTAACGAATAAGATGGTGAGGAAAAGAAATAAATGTAAAAAAAAAAAAAAAACGAGGAGGAATAGGAGGCAAGCTTCAGGTGAGAAAGATAGAATAGGAATGAGAGAAAAAAATATAAAGCAGTTGATGGAATAGTAAAGAAGATGAGGAAGAGAAAGAAATGTGGAAAAGTATAAGTAATGAAGAGGAGAAAGAATGAGGAAGAAATGAAATGAATAAAAAGTTGACGTAATAAAATAAAAGGAAATATGAAAGAGTATAAAAAGGAGCATTCGGATAAAAAAAGAGACTGGTAATTAGAAAGAGGAAGGGATGACTAGATAAGGTGAGAGAAGGGAGGAAGAGGCAAAGATCAGGAGGGAGATAAGGGCGAGAAGTAACATTGGATGGGAGGGGTGAGAGAAGATGGAGGGAGGGAGGGAGGGAGGGGGAAAGATATTAGGTGATATTAGACACTGATGGACGCGAGAGAGAGAGAGAGATGGAAGGGTCGCAGTGGTGTTAGTGGTGTTGGTTTAGCGGTGTTGAATGACTAGTGGCTGTGGTGGTGATGGTGATGGTGGAGGTGGTAGTGACGTTGTTGTTTTTTACAGTAAAGAAAGCAGTTCAATGGTAAAAAAAAAAAAAAAAAAAAAAAAAAAAAAAAGTCCTGTAGTAAAAGTAAAAAAGAAAGTAAAGAAATAGCAATTATTACATAAGTTAATGGTGAAGTAAGTATAATCATGCAATCGGTAATATTCAAAAGTACAATGAGAAGAAAATCAACTCAAAAATACACAATGAAATACTCAAGAATCAAAAATGCAATCATCAATAATCGAAAGTACAATGAAAAGAAAAACAATCACAAAAGCTTAGAAATAACAGAATGAAGGAAGAAACCATAATGGATTCAGAACACAATTAAGCATGTAAAGATCACCTAATACCTTTCAGCCTCCTTCCCTCCCTCCTTCCCTTCTTTCTCTCCATCCTCCCTCCATCTTCTCGCGCCCCTCCCTCCCAATGTTACTCCCCTCCCTTATCTCCCTTCTCATCTTTGCCTCTTCCTCTCTTCTAGTCTCTCTCTCTAGTCTCATTTTCTCCTCTTTTCTAATTACCAGATCTTATTTTTATACTCGATTGTTACTTTTTTATACTCTCATATTATCTATTATTTTATTACTCCAACTTTTTTTTTTCTTCCTCATTCTTTCTCTTGTTTTTCTTTCTTCACCTTCTCTCACTCCCTCCCTCCTTCCCATGGTTACTTCCCTCCCTGATCTCCCTACTATTTTTTTTACTATTGTTATATTATTCCCTTTTTCCATCAGTCCTAATCTTTTACTATATTATTCTCTATTTCCCTCCAATCTTTAACTATCTTATTATTCTTTTTTTTTGCACTAATCTTTTACTGTTGTCTTATTATTCTCTTTCTTCCAGTAATAATAAGAGCCATTTGGGTGATGGACGAGGAGAGAGGAGCAAGCTGTGCCTGTTCTCGCCTCAAATACGTCGCGCTATCACGAAATCCACCTTCCACCTGACGCCTAATTAATTCCCAGGTTTCCCTTATCTACCTGACGAGTTTTTGCTCCGCCTCGCCTCCCTCAGCAGCAGCAGCAGGACCACCACCGCCACCACATTCATTACCTCATCATCATTTTCATCACCACCACCACTGTCATTAACAATAGAAAGAAAACGAAGCACCACCACTAACATCACCACAAACAACAACAACAACAACACCGCCACTTCCACCTCATTACCACTACTAACAATAGCAACATCACATCATAACAACGAACTGAGATAAAGGAGGGTGAGGAGGAGAAAGAAATGTGGAGAAGCTGGTATAATGAAGAAGAGAAAGAGAATGAGGAAGTAAGAGAAAATTAAAAAATAAAGTTAGTGATTAAGTAAGAGCTAATATGAGATAAGTAACGATGAATATGACAACAATAACGACGACAATGATAACTATAAGAAAAGACTCCACAACGACGACAATAACAAACTATCACCCTCAGACAAAAATTAACTTACAATACCGACAACAAAATATATATATAAAAAGAAGAGAAAATACATAAACAACAAAAGCAACCAAAAATAAACACAGCGGCGGACAGACCCATACATCATCACCACCACCACCACCACTAACCGTCACTACAACCAACAAGAACAACAACATCAAAAACAACAACTTATACATCATCAAAGACACCACAAACACGAAAACAACAAAAAAACAATACCCAGAGCCTCCTCCTTCTCCTATTACTATTACTACTACTACTACTACTACTACTACTACCACTACTCCATACAACCAAAACAAACACCGGCCATAACAAAATCCGGGAGAGCGTGTCTATGTTTTTTTTTTTTCTCTTTTTTTGCCGGCTTTCATAAACACGCTAAATAGGGGTTTGCCGGACGGATAAACGCTACTTACTATCACCGTCTGCTTCCTACCTGTATATAAGCTACCTGTAACCCCCGTGCAGTGCCTCCCCCCCATACCCCTTACCTTTCCTCTTGCCTTCCCTAACCCTCCCGCTCTCTCCTATATCCTTTCACCCCTCTCCCCTTTTCCAACACCCTCCATGCACTCCCTCCCACCTGTTGCCCTGTCTTGCCTTCTCTACCCCTCTCTCCCTCTCTTCTCTCATGTCCCTTCTCCCCTCTCCATCCTTCTCTCCCTATCTCCCTTATGCCTTCTCCCTGACGTCTCCCTCTCTCCTATACCCCCTTCTCCCTCTCTTCCTCTCTTCTATGCCCCTTTCACCCCTCTCCCTTCTCTCCCTTATACCCTCCCCCCCCCTTTCCTCCTCCTCTGCACTCCCCGCTAAAGCCCATAAACTTTATTCAGATCACTGCTATTAACATATTAGCCTCGGCCCTAAAGTCTGGGGGGTATAGGGTGGGAGGTAGGGGGGTTGCTGTGTGTGTGTGTGTGTGTGTGTGTGTGTGTGTGTGTGTGTGTGTGTGTGTGTGTGTGTGTGTGTGTGTGTGTGTGTGTGTGTGTGTGTGTGTGTGTGTGTGTGTGTGTGTGTGTGTGTGTGTGTGTGTGACTCCGCCCTTGCCCTCTTTGGAACCCACACAAAGATAGGCATGCTCAACGTTCTTTCTCTTGGTCTCTCTCTCTCTCTCTCTCTCTCTCTCTCTCTCTCTCTCTCTCTCTCTCTCTCTCTCTCTCTCTCTCTCTCTCTCTCTCTCTCTCTCTCTCTCTCTCTCTCTCTCTCTCTCTCTCTCTCTCTCTCTCTCTCTCTCTCCCTCTTTTTTTTCTTCTTTTTTCTCCTCTTCCTCTCCTTTTTCGCTTTTTCTTCTCTTTTTTCTTCTACTTTTTTGCATCTTCTCTTTGTCTCCTTCTCTTTTGCATCTTCTCTTTATCTCCTTTTCCTCTGTTCCTCCTTCTCCTTCTCTTTTGTTCCTCCTTCTCCTTCTCCATCTCCTCCCTCTCTGTCTCCTACTCCAACTCCTTCTCCTTCTCCATCTCCTTTTCTTTCTCTCTCTCCCTCTCCATCAGGTGGCTCTCCTCACCTGCCGAGCCACACACACCTGGGGTTGAGTAGTAATCACAGGAACACAGGTTATTTTTTTCCCTGTCATAATGCACAGGTAAGTAGGGCCTTCGTACATCACTTTCCCGTGCAGGTGGTCCCTTGATGTACACCTGAGAGAGAGAGAGAGAGAGAGAGAGAGAGAGAGAGAGAGAGAGAGAGAGAGAGCGCATGAGGGTATACGTAAGATCAGCCCGCGGCCCAAATACTGGAGTCCACGAGATATCAAGTCAACAATAACTCTTCAGACACAGCCCCGCCATTAGGGTCGTCAGCCGCACGTAGACACGGTTGGATAAAAAATATAATAATTTCGCAATCTGTCTCAAGCAACGCCACATTATTTTGTTTTCCTTAATGTTCTTTCTCAACGGCGAAAAAATAATAATAAAATAAATGTTAAAAAAAAAGTTCACCAACCCCAAAAGAACAACCTCTCTCTGACAACCGCACATTTTACTTTTCTTAATGTTCTTCACACCAAATAATAATAATAATAATAATAATAATAATAATAATAATAATAATAATAATAATAATAACAATAATAATAATAAAAAGCTGAAATAAAAGTAAGTTCGCAAGCTCTATCAGGCAAATGCACATTTTTTCTTAAGTTTCTTCATGACAAAGCAAAAAAATTAAGTAATGGAAAAAAAACAATTACACAGCCTTTAACGCATGACGCCATATATGCATGACGAGACAGACTAACATTAAAACAGCTTATGATGATGGATATGTGAAAAAAAAGCGAATTAGACAAGCGATAAAAAAAGAAAGAAATATTAAAAAAAGAACGTATTCCTTATAAGGGTGAGAGCCAAACAGACAGTGAGACAGATGACAGACAGGCAGACACGCAAACAGACGGACAAACAGGCAGACAGAAAGACAGACAGACAGACGGACACACCCAAACACACAGACAGACACAACCAAAACAAACACACAGAGACAGGCAGTGAGTGAGTAGTGAACCTGAGCGGACAAGGGGTATCAGTGACCGTGTGTTCCGCTGACCTGCTCTGCTGCCCACCCTTCGGACACACCCAAGAGCCCAGGAAACACCAACCCGCCCCGCCCTCATTTTGGCATAAGGTCGGACCGGTGACAGAGCAATCGTGGAGGCCCGGACACAAGACTAACACGCTGAACACCGCCCTTCTCTAAACTATGCAGAGGCCTTCCCAAGCACGTTGTATCCACTCTCTCCCACCTGTAAAGTCCTCCTCTATACACTACCCTATAATTACCTTCTCTTCTTTATCTCACCGGCTAGGAACATCACAACAGGGTACTAAGTCGGGTTACATGAATGACCTAACAGCATCACTCCACATGCAATGCCATAAAACCCACGGAGCGACCAGTGTGGGTTAGGTTAGTATTTTCAGACGCTTCCACCTCTCACATCAATTATTTCCAAAGGAGGCCAGAAAGGAAATCAGTCGGGTGCTCGTGAGTGTGCTTTTAGGTTCATGGTACAGAAGAAGGGTCAAACTACCACCAGGGTCATTACACTACTCTTGAAAATGCCCACAACCTCCCACGAAAGCCTTGTCAGATATGTGTGCTTGAGTCCATAATACCGACCTGACCACCTTGATATTCTGCCCTATCTTAGCTTCGCCGACACGCTATAGTCTCCCCTAAACCACTACCGTCTAATCAACACTCTCCAGCGTTGCCAAATTATCGTACTCAGCACATTGCATTTTTGTATAGTTTCTGACCGATAACTATATTAGCAAAAAGAACGAAACCTATCAATATTTAACAGTTTTAACGCTAACTTTAATTTCCTATCGTTATTTGTGTGGTTACGACAGCCGTGGAGCCTAAAAATGATAAATGCAATGTTCAGTGTACGACAATTTGGCAACGTTGACACCCTCCCTCATATGCCGCAATCAGACACAGTAGCTCTCACCTCTATTCATTTGTTTTATGTATTCAACTTGTCTGTCATTTGTAAGCATTAGGTCTGACAGCCGAGAGGAGTAAATTAGCCATTTCTCTCTCACCTCCCACCGACATTCAAACAGGAAAATATAAGGGCTTAAAACAAAAGAGTGTCACGCAAGCTGTAAACTTCTTCTTAAATTGTTCTCTTCCTCCTCCCCTCCTCATCCTCTTCATAGGGGGGACAATAAAAGTCTCCTTCAGGAAATATGAGTTCGCGGCGGGGATTCACACCGGAAATTGCGAAGATTATCACGACAGATGCTTGAGGCCGTCTCTCTCTCTCTCTCTCTCTCTCTCTCTCTCTCTCTCTCTCTCTCTCTCTCTCTCTCTCTCTCTCTCTCTCTCTCTCTCTCTCTCTCTCTCTCTCTCTCTCTCTCTCTCTCTCTCTTTCACCCTCTACGTTTCCTTCCCACCTTCCTTTCCGAACAACTGTCTCCTTGTCCTCTTTCGGCCATTAAGTCCCTCAATGTGCTCGTTATCTCTCATTCTTTTCTACCTTATCGCCTCCCATCTTTCTCTTCTCTCAACCTCGTGCCCTTTCTTTGTTTCTCCCGGCGCCCTTCCACGATCCCTTCTCCCCTCCTCCTCCTCCTCTTGATACATCCTTTAATCTACTTTCTCTTAACGATCTCAACGCGGGAGTCATCTGTTTCACGCGGCACCAGAGATGAAAATATAAGAACACCGGAGCAGGATGGAGTACACTAATATCAAACAGAGGAGTAAAACGTTGGGAAAGCTCTTTCTTCTGCAGTGAATCAGTAATGGGTGTAGATGATATTACTCGAGCAAATTCAGACCTCTGTTAGGCTCTACCGATCCCCAGTAGGTCGGAACTAAAGTGGATAGGTAGGAACGAAAGTGAGTAGGTAGGAAGAAAAAGGGGATAGGTCGGTAGAAAAGTCGGTGGGTAAGAACGATAGTGGGTTAGGTAGGAAGAAAAGTGGATAAGTTAGATAAAGTCATATTCCACCTGAGCAGAGAAGTGTCGGCCGCCCATTTGAATATTTAAATCTGGATGTCACTTGCTTGATATCTTAATGTGCAGGCCGTGCGACGCGAAACATTCCTATCCGCTTTGTTCGCGTGTCAAGGCGGTCTGCAAGTCACCGAGGCAGAACTCTAAAGCCATCCACGTTCACCGCCGGATTAAGTCATGTTGCCGTTCAGAGTGACTCCACCGCCCGTCTTGGTATGATCATTAACACGCTATTTACATATCACCGAGTTGGATTAAATTACTGGTTTGGTATATATTGGATTTGTGAAGACTTCCTACGCTTCTGCCACGTCCACTTTTCAACTCTGCAGTGCCTTAGATCATCAGCTCACGCCCTATAGATTGTTTAGTTCATTCTTGCAGTGTGTGTGTGTGTGTGTGTGTGTGTGTGTGTGTGTGTGTGTGTGTGTGTGTGAGAGAGAGAGAGAGAGAGAGAGAGAGAGAGAGAGAGAGAGAGAGAGAGAGAGAGAGAGATAGAGAGAAATAATTATATGTATAAAGAAATGTTGAAAATATAAATACATACACAGAGAAACAGATGTAGTGAACGAGAGAGAGAAAACAGGTGAAGACAGTCGGAAAAAATAATTCATATCCCTTCAGCTGCAGCAAAGGTCAATTCTCTGAGTGAGGTTAGCAAGCCCTCCAGTCACTCAGTCGACCACTCACACCATCAGTCAGTAAGGCAGTCAGCCGGTTACTCTGTCCATCAAGCACTCAGTTGAACACTTTGTTATTCAATTAATATCATATAGAAAAAA
>NC_066513.1:13415209-13417709 GCF_024679095.1 Eriocheir sinensis | reverse complement strand
TGTGTGTGTGTGTGTGTGTGTGTGTGTGTGTGTGTGTGTGTGACAGATTTCTCTATGCAATTATTTTTTCTCCTCTTAGCAATTTTTCTGTTCCTTATCGAGACATGAGTTAACTGGAGAAAGGAAAATAAGGAGAGAAGGGAAAGGAGGGAATGGAGACAAGAAAGGAATAAAGAGAGGAATAGGTGGAAGAAGTGAATGAGGAAAGACGACAAACATACATAATGGGCACACACACACACACACACACAAAAAAAAAAAAAAAAAAAAAAAACGTGCGAGGGAGTCCAAGGTCACAAGAAGGGAGGGGGGGGGGAAGGGGAGAAAACTGTCAGTGGGGAGGATGAAGTGGAGGAAAGGAAGAGCAAAGAAAGGAGAGGAAAGATTAGGAAAGGATAAGGAGGACTAGGAAGGAAGGGATGGGGTCGTGGGAAGGCAGGAGGGAAGAAGGAAAGGAGAGAATGGAGAGAGGAAAGGGAAGGAAGGAAGGGATTGGAGAGAATGGAAATAGGAAAGGAATAAAAGCAGAAAAAGAAGGAAATGTGGAAAGCAGGAGGGAAGGAAAGAATGGAGAGAAAAAAGGAATAAAGGAAAGGAAAGGAGGGAATGAAGACAGGAAAAGCATAAAGGAAGTAAAAGAAGTAGGAAATGAGGGAGGGAAGACGACAAACATGCATAATAGGGACACACACACACACACACACACACACACACAACCACCCCTACCCCCCTTCCCCCCACCCCCAAATACACAGAGTCATGCCATCAATGCCTTACACGTGACCATTAAACCCCATTGGACCGGCCTGAGTGTCTGAACCAAGGGGGACACAACGCACGAAAAGCCTCACAGCCTTATCGAATTATTGGCCCAGCTCCTATAGCCGAGTCAGGGGCCGCCGCGCACGCACTCCGGTAATGGCTTTTATGACGACGAAGAGGGACAAGACTGCAGAGGGAAATGTCTTGGAAATGTCTGTGGAATGAAGATGCTGTTTTGTGTTGGGGGAGGGGAGTCTGTGGGGGAGGGGGGGGTCTGGCTTTAAGGGTCCATTGTATGTTTTGTTTTGTTTTTCTTTTACATATTAATTCATGTTTAGTATTTTATCTTGGACCATAGACTCAATTAAATGTAGAGAATTGTATGGACTTGTTTTATAGAACTTACAAATTTGAGGTTAAAAATGCTTCTGTCTATCAATCAATCTATTTATCTGTGTGTGTGGGGGGGGGGGGGGTTGTTTGTTTGTGCTTTTGTTTGATTTGTTTTATTGTTTTTTTCCGTCTCATCACAATTATCCTTTTTCTTTTTTCTCATCTCTTTCATCACTAGCATCATATGTGTGTGTGTGTGTGTGTGTGTGTGTGTGTGTGTGTGTGTGTGTACGCGCGCGCGGCACACAGGAGGCATGTCGGTACGTACGTAGGCATAGAAGGCGAAGACCGGACTGTAAATTAGGCCCGGGTCGCACTAATCCCGATACTTGTATGCGGCGGAGGTAATGGCGGGGAGCAGGTAATTGCCGGTGCGAGGAATTATGGGCCAATATTTCTCGGCTTTGTCAAATTACTCTTTTCTTCTGCGCTGCTCTCGCTGTTACGAATTATAATGTTTCCCGCTTCTTAATAAAATACAACTTCTCATCCACAGTATAATTCAGACAGCTCGTAAACTCATCAAATATCAAGTTTACATCAAGCAGCATATGATATTAAAGCTTACCTAATAATGATAAAGAGAAATATGGACGTAATATCACAAATTCAACACGTCTTACACTAGTTTAATAAAAAGCTTCCTAAAACAAGCAGCACGAAAACAAGGAAAATTTAATGGGGCAAATTCAACACGTCTTATACTTGTTTAATAATAATTCTTTCTTAAACAAGCAGCGCATGACAAAATTTAGTATCTCCTTTGAAACGAAAACGCCAGTTACAAAATAAAGACTTAATAAAGGAGATGAAGCCCCGAAAATAATCCGTGGACATTGCTTTGCGGGGAGAGTTCCTGAGTGGGCAGCGCGCGGCATACAGAGCAGTGCAGGCCCTTAGAAGGAGACACTACGAGGGTTACACAAGGCAAGGAATAGCTGAGGAAAAAAAAAAGGAGAGGATGAAGAGGAGGAGGAAAAAAAGAACAAGAAAACAATGAACGCACTTAGGAGACTTATACTGAGGCTGGAGGAGGACAAGGAAGGAGAAAAGGAGGAGGAGGAAGAAGAAAAAAGAGGAAGAACAAGCAGAAAAAGAACAAGAAGACGGAGAAATTTAAAAATAGAAGAACAAGAAGAACAAGAACAAGGAAAGGAACAAGAACGAGAAAAAAACAAGGACAAGAACAAGAATAACAAGAACATGAACTAGGAAAAGAGGAAATATAAAGATTAAAAAAACGACGATGATATTGACGGTTTCTTGCAGACTCCTTACGTTCTTATTTTCTTATGTTCTTAAGACGAAAACAACAAAACATCAAAACAACAAACAAGTCAACAAA
>NC_066513.1:13315209-13412709 GCF_024679095.1 Eriocheir sinensis | reverse complement strand
AATCCAAGTTCACTAAAAAAATAGAAAAATTAAGTACCGACATGAATGATAATGAATGCAAATAGGAAAACAAAGGTAATTATTGGGAAGTTAATTTGCCTGTGAGTGCGTGTAGTGTCGATACTGCTTGTGATTTTCGAAATATTGTTCTTATTTCGGAAGTGCAAGTTATCTACAAAAATAAATTAAGTACTTACACGAATTATAATGAATGCAACTAAGAAAACACAGGTAATTATTGATTTGCTTGTGAGTTCGTGTAGTGTAAATATTGATTGTGATTTTCGAAGTACTATTCTTATTTCGACAATGCAAGTTCACCACAAAAATAAATTAAGTACCTACATGAATTATAATGAATGCAAATAAGAGAAAGAGATATTATTGAGTATATTTGCCTGCGAGTGCGTATAATGTCGATGCTGATTGTGATTTTCGAAGTATTGTATTTATTTCGACAGTGCGAGTTCACCACAAAAAAGAACTAAGTACCTCCCCGAATGATAATGAATGCAAATAAGAAAACAAAGGTAATTATTGGGAAGTGCATTTGGCTGCGAATACGTGTAGTGTCGATACTGCTTGTGATTTTCGAAGTATTGTATTTATTTCGACAATGCAACTTCACCACAAAAAAAATTAAGTACCTCCCCGAATGATAATGGATGCAAATAAGACAACAAAGATATTGGAAACTAAATTTGCCTGTGAAAGCGTGTAGTGTTGATATTGACTGAGATTTTCAAAGTACTATTATTTTTTTAACAACGTAAGTTCACCTCAAAAAAAAATATAAGTACCAACCCGAATGATAATGAATGCAAATACGGAAACAAAAAAAGCGCATGTACTGTCTATATTGATTGTGATTTTCGAAGTATTATTCTTATCTCAACAACGCAAGTTCACCACACACCAAAAAATCAAGTACCTACACTCTTAAAAGAATAAACCATCAATAATTTCAAGGCGGGTGAGAATTAAAAACAGGAAAAGACTGCGACGGACTTTTAATTTGATCAGGACGAACTAACTTAATTCACATATCCAGTAATTAAACGACTGGCACATGCAATTTCTTTCCGAAGCAACGAGGAGGCGGAGGTTCATTACGCGGCTGCCTGGGAATGGCTTGCTGGATTGTCTTGTATTACGAAAGACAGTATAATAAAAAAAAGTCATAACGGCTGATCAGGCTTCTAGGAATTATCAAAACTAACTGACAACTCTGAACACACGAACACACACAAAAAAAATTAATACACGTCTATCTATCTATCTATATATGTCTATCTATTTATTTCTCATTCCATCTAGCCTATATATTTAAGTCAAGGAGATGTAAGTTGCTTTTTATCCATCGCTCTCTCTCTCTCTCTCTCTCTCTCTCTCTCTCTCTCTCTCTCTCTCTCTCTCTCTCTCTCTCTCTCTCTCTCTCACGCCCTTCCTGCCTCAACTCGGGGAAAGCTGAACTAAAACAAAAGGAAGAAGGAAAACGTGCCTTCCGCCAAGAACAAACTGACTCCCGGGAATGCGAAAGTACAATATTGAGAAATCTGAAAAAAAATATATATATGGAAAAACTTTTAAAAAATCACGATTCTCCCACCACGCAAAAAAAAATGAGGGCACTAAAAAAAAAACGCCCAAATTTGAACCACAAATCAAAAACAACCGCCCACATTTGAGTACCTGAGTAGCATGAATTTCCTCGCATTAAAGTTTCTAAGTGTCACGAATCATGGGAAAAAGTACGTCAAGGGAACCCAAGGAAAAGGGATCTAAGCATAACATGACCTTCAGCGTGCACCGGGAATAAGAACAAGTCCTGAACGAGCAGCAAGAGCAAAGGTGATCACTAGAAATAGGTTGGGTGGTAGTTGTGATGGTGGTGGTGGTGGTAGTAGTAGTAGTAGTAGTAGTAGTAGTAGTAGTAGTAGTAGTAGTAAAGCCATAATTATCGTAACGGGATGCGGACGAGGACGAAGACGATGAAGAAGAAGAAGAAGAAGAAAAAGAAGAAGAAGAAGAAGAAGAAGAAGACGAAGACGAAGAAAAAGAAGATGAAGGACAAGAAGAAGAACAAGAAGAACAGGAACCAAAACAAAAACGAGAAGAGCAAGAACAAAAACAAAAACTGAACCTAACAAAAAAAATAAGAACAAGAGAACAAGAAGAAAAGGAAGGAAAAAATAATAAAAAAAGGAATATGAAAAAGCGGCGGAAGAGGCGAAACCACCCGCAGAGTAATAGCCAAAAATTCTAACGGAAAAATGCAAAAGAAACACGAAAGAGGAAGAGGAAAAGAGAGAGAGGCGTGACCGAGACTCCAATAAGCTGCTCTTCCTCACCCTCATTCAATATTAATATAAAAAAAAATATCGAAAACCCGATTCTGCAATATTCCATTTTTTTCTCCTTTCGTCTTTTTTTCATGCAAACTGGTGAGCCTGTGTGACCCCTTCATTCTTTTATACGACTATGGCGCCGCATTTTAAAGCTTGCGATGGAAGGAGGAAGAGGAATAGGAGGAGGAGGAGGAGGAGGAGGAGAAGGAGGAGAAGGCAGTGGTAGTAGTACGCCGCATTTTGAAGCTTGGGATGAAAGGAGGAAGAGGAATAGGAGGAGGAGGAGGAAGAAGAGGAGAAGGTAGTGGTGGTGGTGGCGGTGGGAGAAAGAGAGGAGAGGGAGGGAAAGAAAAAGAAATATAAAACTTAGGCATATAAGAGTATGTACATAAGTTTTAAAACGAAGATATGACCACAATTTCGGGCCATAAAGCGAGTCAGCAGGAAATGAATGTAAAGTGAAATTACTGTTGGGAGATGTGCATGCTAATAAACTTGAAGAAAAAAAAGGACAACGAAAAACATTACAATAAAAGAAACAAAAGGTAATAAACATAACCAAACCTGAAAGCATAGCAAGATTAACATAACAAAACATCGGTACACATTGCCAGCGACTTAATGCAAATGTATGTGTGTGTGTGTGTGTGTGTGTGTGTGTGTGTGTGTGTGTGTGTGTGTGTTTTGGAGGGCAGCCCTAACCATCACTTGACCGTATGCACCGTCACGTAAGGAAAGACATAAAGAAGGAAAAAAAATGAGGAACACGAGGAAAATAATGAAGAAGAAGAAAAGAAGGAGAGCGAGGACGATGATGACGACAAGGAAGGAAAAAGGAAGAGGAAAATGAGGACAAGGGCATGTACTAGCGAAGGCGCGAAATAGTATAAGGAAAAGACAATGAAAATATGAAGTAAAAAGGAGAAAAAAGTTGAGGGACACTGAACAAGACAGCAGAGAAAGAGTAACACAAGAATTAAAAGGAAGAGGAAAAGGAGGACAAAAGCAACACTATATAACGAAGGCGGAAAACAGTACAAGGAAGAGAAAGGGCAATGAAAAATATTAAGTAGAAAAGCAAAATTTGAGAAACACGGAAAAAAAAATGAAGAGAGAGTAACACAATGAAAAATGAAGAGGAAAATGAGGACAAAGGCAAAACTACTGAATTAACGAAATATTATAAGGAAGAGAAAATGACAATGAAGAATATGAAGCAGAAAGGTAAGAATTGAGGAACGTCGAGCAAAATGTAGGAAGAGTAACAGAAGAATGAAAAAGCAATAGGAAAAGGAGAAAGGAAGAACTACCGAATTAGCGAAATATTATAAGGAAGAGAAAGAGACAATGGAAAATAAGAAGCGGAAAGTTAAAAGTTGAGGAACGCGGAAAAAAATAAAGGGAGAGTAACGCAGGAATGAATAAGTAAAAGGGAAAAGGAGGACAACGGTAATACTAGAGAAGGCGTGAAATAATATAAGGAAGAGAGAAGACGATGGAAAATTATGAAGTAGAAAAGGTAAAAATTGAGGAACGCGAAAAAAAAATAAAGGGAGAGTAACGCAGGAATGAATAAGTAAAAGAAAAGGAGGACAATGATAATACTAGAGAAGGAGTGAAATAATGTAAGGAAGAGAGAAGACGATGGAAAGTTATGAAGTAGAAAGGCACAAGTTGAGGAACGTCGAAGAAAATGAAGGGAAAGTAAAACAGGAATGGATAAGGAATAGGAAAAAGAGGACAATGGACTAGAGAAGGCGCTAAATAATATAAGGAAGAGAGAAGAAGATGGAAAATTATGAAGCAGGTAAAAGTTGAGGAACTCGGTAAAAATATAAAGGGAGAGTAACGCAGGAATGAATAAGCAAAAGAAAAGGAGGACAATGATAATACTAGAGAAGGAGCGAAATAATGTAAGGAAGAGAGAAGACGATGGAAAATTATGAAGTAGAAAGGCACAAGTTGAGGAACGTTAAAAAAGTGAAGGGAAAGTAACACAAGAATGGATAAGGAATAGGAAAAGGTGGACAGTTGTAATTCTAGAGAAGGCGCGAAATAATATAAGGAAGAGAGAAGACGATGGAAAATAAGAAGTATAAAGGTAAAAATTGAGGAACGCCGAAGAAAATGAAGGGAGAGTAACAAAAAAATGAAGAATGTGAACTAAACATGAGAAGCAGGATGATAAAGAAAGAGAATTTACGGCGCAATAAAAGAAATATGAAAGAAAATGTTAGGCGACTAGAGGGAGAAAATAGATAGCTGAAGAAAATTGAAAAGAAGTAAAGTTAAAAGTACATTAATCTGACGACCTAAAAAGAATGTTGGAAAGTCATGGAGAGAAATGGTCAGCGCGGCATTTAAGGAAAGGAAACATTACGTGCAGTATGATAAAAAAATAAATGGCAAGTTCGAAATATAAGATAAATATAATAATGTGTGTATGTGTGTGTGTGTGTGTGTGTGTGTGTGTGTGTGTGTGTGTGTGTGTGTGTGTGTGTGTGCGCTGGAATGGAACAGGCGGCGCCCCAACAAACACTTGGCTACCCGCACCGTCACGCTCCTTCACCCCGGAGAAGAAAGAGACGAGAGCGTGGAAACTTAAAAGATCAGGCAACAGTAAGGAAGCATGGAAACTTGGAATATCCGGCCACAAAAACTGACTTGGCTTTTACGAGGCTGCCTACTATTAGTCAAGCGCTTCAATCACTTGCATAATAGTAGAATATAATAAAAGTACTTGATTTATGTGCGTGCGGAACGGTCAATTCACTCCTGCCACAACGATGAAACTGTCAACGCGATTTCACATTGACTACTTCCGCATAATCGTTGTTCTTGCTAATGTCCATCTGCATCTCCTCGCTTGAATCGGTAGACCCTTGTTTCTGGTTAACGAGTTGGTTTAAAGCGTTATTGACCTTGTTCCGGTATCTGGGGACCTGTATCAAATCACAACGTGGTCGTTTTCCCAGCGTACAACAGTTGAGTCACCCGGGCCGTTCTTCATACGTCAGTCCCCTTAACGATGCTATAATTCTCACGACGTTACGTTAAATTCTTGAGTGCCTCTACGTCCTTCTTGCATCTGGAGGACCAAAAGTGCACTGCATATTCCAGGTGAGGTCTTACGAACGAGACTGATATTACACCAGTTGTCTTAAACTCAGAGCTGTTGAGATGGACCCGAACATGATATTAGATTTTCTTTAATGCAGACTTTCAGCTCTTTGTACATTTTAGGTCACTACTAATGGTGACCCCGAGATCCAATTACTCGTGTGCGACCTGCAGAGGACTCCCACCCATGTTGTGTGCATGCTCACTATTTCTGGACCCAACGTGCATGCATGAGTAGTAGGAGGAGGAAGAAAAGGAAAAAGAAGAAGAAGAAAAAAAGAAGAAGAAGAAAAAGAAGAAGAAGAAGAAGAAGAAGAAGAAGAAGAAGAAGAAGAAGAAGAAAAAAAGAAAAAGAAGAAGCAAAAGAAAAAAAAGAAAAAAGTAAGAGAAAGAAGAAGTAATAGAAGAAGAAGAAGAAGGAGAAGAAGAAGAAAAGAAGAGGAAGAGGGAGAATAAGAAGAAAAGAAGAAGAAGAAGAAGAAGAAGAAAAGAAGAAGAAGAAGAAGAAGAGAAGAAAAGAAGAAAAGAAAAGAAAAGAAAAAGATGAGAAAGAGAAAAAAAAGGAAGAAGGAAGAGGAAGGGAAGAGGAAGAAAAAATAATTGTAATGATGAGAGAAGGAAAGATAAAGAGAATAGCAAACAGGGCAGAAAATTACATAAGTGAGCATAAAATGACACAGACGAGACGGGCGAAGAGGACGTGAAGTGAAAGTAATGAGAAAACAAGGAAAAGAAAAAATGAAAAGTTCGGAAAAACGAGGAAATGTTGCGATTAGTTTCGTTTCTTTAAAATAAAAATTCCGCTTAGAAGTTTCTTTCTCATTGTCTTTGATTTTTTGCCCTTGCACGTCTATTTGACGCTCTCTCTCTCTCTCTCTCTCTCTCTGCAGGCGGAGTTAACGAACCGCATAACACACACACACACACACACACACACACACACACACACACACACACACACACTAACACACGCACACAATTAGCATACGATACACCTGAGGAACGAAGTAATTAGGTGAACACCCGGTGCTTAATGACCTTCAGCCGCTACCTGTGTTCTCCTCGTTCATATTAAAGGTCGCCATTGGGATTCCCGAACACGTCTACACTAAATACCACAATCTGCGCAGTGGGGGACTAATTAGAATCCCACTGCGCAGGTTTTTTACACTCAGCATTGAACAAAATACACGATGAGAAGAAATCGAGACCTCACTTTCAAGGAATCAGACCACACACACACACACACACACACACACACACACACACACACACACACACACACACGCACACGAAGGAGAAATCGGCTCCGGACTAAACCAGGAGAAAAGGTTCATTTACTTGCTCTAGTTAAGCTGGGGTCGTGTGTACTTGCGTGTGCCTTTGTTGACCTTTCCTTCCAGTACTCCTTCTTGCCCTCTGTTCTGCCCATTACCCTCCTCCTCCTCCTCTTCCTTCTCCTTCGTTCGTTATCTTCCTCCTTTTCCTCATCTTTCTTCTCCTCTTCTGTCCATTATCTTCCTTCTCCTATTTTTTTCTTCACCTCCTCCTTTTCTTCTTCCTCTCCGCTTCATTCTCTACCTCCAACTTCATTTTCACTTCCATCTATACCTTCCACCTCTCCCTTCATTTGCACTTCCACTTACGCCAGCTCCTTCCATGCGAGACATCTTATTATCGCTAAAATCGGTACTACTGAAGCGCGCAGCAGCAGTAGTAATTGTTTTAGTAGATGGTGATGATAATGATGATGATGATGATGACACAAAGGTAGGTGGAAAAGGGTCACCAATAAAAATAAATTCAGTACTAAGCATACATACTTTCTATTGCCTGTTATTCAATGTTTCTTCTATCACTCCCTCAACTTCTTCTTTTCCATTCACCTTCCTTCATTTATTCATTCTGTCCCTTCCCCCTCCCTCCCTTCCTTCATTCCGCCCATTCATCTTTGTTGCCTGCTTGCTTGCTACCTGCCTGCCTGTTTGCTTGCCTCCCTGCCTCTCAACCTGCCTGTTTCCCTACCTGCCAACCTGCCCCTCACCCTGCCACCCAAGGTTCGCCATCTCCATTCCTCGCAAGACACCCCGGCATTGATATTCATGACTGTCGCGTGCTGTTATTAATCACTCCTGCATACGCATCAACCCGGGCGCTTAACCTTTCCATCCATCACCCGCTCCCTTCCCTTCCTGCGGTTATTCAGGCTTGACTTTTCACTCATTCACCGCCATGTTTCCCGTCGTTGTTAAAGTAATCCCCGAAAATGCGACTACCTCTCTGATTACAGGTGTATTAAGGGGCGTTTCAGGTAACCCTCAGATGATGAATGTAAGGAGGGGAATTGGGTGAAATGGAAGGTTAATGGAGGAGTACCTGGAGGAGAGGGGAAGAGAAGGAGGAGGAGGAGAAGGAGGAGGAGGAGAGGGGGAGGGGGTAGGATGTAAATTTGAGAGAGAGAGAGAGAGAGAGAGAGAGAGATGGGGGGTAGGGGTATAGAAGGTAAAACAAGTGGGGAGGTTAGACAAACGAACCTCCCCCAGATACTCCTCCTCCTCCTCCTCACCCTCCTCTCTTTCTCCTTCCCCTCTTACTCATCCTACTTTTTTCCTTACTCTCTTTTCTTCCCTTTCTCCCCTTATTATTCACTACTCTATTTCCTCTTTCCCTTTACTTTATCTTCCTTTACTTTTCTTCGCTTACTTTTTCTTCTTTCCTTACTCTTTCTCCTTCTCTTACTCTTTTTCATTACCTTCCTTTCCTTACTCTTCCTTCTTCTTCCTTCAGTTGCTCTTTCTTCCTTTACTTTTTCTTCTCTCATACTTTCGTCACCTATACTTTCTCCTCCTTCCCTTACTTTTTCTTATATCTTTACTTCCCTTACTCTACCTTCTTTTCTTACTCTTCCTTCTTCTTCCTTCAGTTACTCTTTCTTCTACTTTTTCTTCTCTCATACTTTCGTCACCTATACTTTCTCCTCCTTCCCTATACTGACTCCTTTCCTTACTTTTTCTTATATTTTTTTCTTCCCTTACTCTACCTTCTTTCCTTACCCCTCCTTCCCTCACTCCTCTCCTTCCCTAAGTCATCCATCACACCTTCCCTCATCCCTCAACAGCTTAGTAATAGCAATAATAAGCCTTCGTTTCCATCACCCGTCCTTACCTTTTCACACACCTCTCCACCCTCGACCCTTTCACTTCATTTTTTTAAGAGATCAGTGAGACAGCTATTTTCTACTGACTATTGTATCGGTGGTAGTAGTAGTAGTAGTAGTAGTGTGGGAATCCAATATATTCGTTTGGGCATCATTTTTTTTGTGTGTGTGTCTGTCTGTGTGTTAATATTCGTGTGTATGTACGTGTAAACTGACATGAATAAACAAGTGAAAACCAAGACAGATGGAAACATAAACATGAGCACAAACAAATGGATATTAACAACCAGCCTCAGAAATAAACCCCTTGGATAATTTACGAGCCAATGACAGCAGTGTAACCCAATATCAATCCACAAAAGACCGTAATCACGTGACTTCCTGTTCCCACCCTTAATGGCAGGCCCGGGAACGTAATTTACACCTGAGAGCACAACGATTACCCTTTCTTCTTCCCTACACCCCCATACCTTTCTCTATACCCTTACCTTCCCCTCCCCTTCCCCTTCTCTTTCCTCTTTCCTCTTTCCCCATCTACCTATATTTACACCTGAGAGCACAACGATTACCCATTCTTCTTCCCTACACTGCCATACCTTTATATACCTTTACCTTCTCTCCTTCCCCCTTCCCCTTCTCTTTCCTCTTTCCTCTTTCCCCATCTACCTATATTTACACCTGAGACCTCAACGATTACCCTTTCTTCTTCCCTACACTCCCATACCTTTATACCATTACCTTCCCCTTCCTTTCCCCTTCTCTTTCCTCTTTCCCCATCTACCTATATTTCCCTCCCTTCACCTCCCTATCTCTTCCCCATTCCCTTCTCTCATGATAGTTCGATTTTTCTTAACCATATTTTCTTTCATTCCTTCTTACTATTAGTCTTTCCTCCCTTTCTTTTCCCTCTTCTTCCCCTTCTCCTTTTTATTCATCATATTCTCTTTTCTTCCCCTTATCCCTACTTTTCTCTATGCCTTTATCTTTCCCCTTCGCTCTATTTTACCCCCATTAACAACTACCCATTCTTCTTCCCTACACTCCCATACCTTTCTCTATACCTTTACCTCCTCCCCTTCCCCCTTCCCTCTCCTCTTTCCCCATCATACCTCAATTTCCCCTCTTTCCTCTCCTCTTTCTCTTTCTCAACATACCTCCATTTCCCCGCCCACATTCCCTCCCCTTCACTTTCCCGCCCATAGCTCTATTCACACACACACCCCTATTTTCCCCTCCCCTTCTCTTTTAGCATGATTATTATATCTATTTTATTAACCATATTTTTTTCCCCTTTACGCAGCCTATCATCATCCACTTATCCCTTTCTTTTATCCTCTTTACCTTCACATTTTTTTTCATTCCTCCTTTATACAGTCTTACATTGCATACTTTTCTCCACATCTTTTCCCATTTTCTCTTCCTTCTCTTTTTTGCAACATAACTTTATTTAAACCTTATTTTCTTTTATTCCTTCTTATTTAAACAGTCTACCATCGCCTGCTTATCTCTACATCTTGTCCCTTTAACATTCTCTTTCCCAGCAAACAATATTTTTCTTAACCTTATTTTCTTTCCTTCTTCCTTTCCCTTTACGAAGGAGAGACAAGTAATGTTGGGTAAGCACGCGGAACGATGTTTAAATATTTTCTTCCTTTGTCTTGGTGCAGTTAATGGTCCTTAAAACACAGGTATGAGAGGAAGCTTGAAAATGGTGATCAATATTTTCTTTCGAAGACGGCAATCAGGAGGTTACGGTATACTTGCAGTGCTGTGTGTGTGTGTGTGTGTGTGTGTTTATATATAAAGATCAATTAATAGATAGCTAAGTATGGATAAATTTCAATCTAGAGCTGTGAATGATGATTAGGAAGCTCTGCCAGAATCACACCTCACACCGAGAAACTACCTTGGGCTACTGATAACGGCACACAGATAGATATATAAAAAGATAGAAAAAATAGATAGACAGTTTGACAGATTGGTATATAAATGCAAATAAATAGATGAACAGATACTGCAGATGTTACAGAAATCAAGAAATATTCGACATTCTCGCAAGAACTCCAAATTCGGACCAAAACGATGACAGAAAACAAGATTAAAATAATAAAAGCAAATATATCTGAGCTAAATCTTGCCCTTCATACCTAACCAACGAACACACACACACACACACACACACACACACACACACACACACACACACACACACACACACATTCACAACAAATTACTGCCCCTTTCCTTCCATTCCGGTTCACCTCTAAACGCGGCGGGAGTCACTGAACCAACACCACCAACACCACCACCACCCACCACCACCACCACCATAGAACCCACCTGTCCCTTCCTTCTCCTCCAGGTGGCTCATTAAAGCTCACCTCAGCACCACCGGCCGGGGTATTAAGGCTCATTCTCCCACCTGTTACTAATTAGGTCCGCTTCATCCCGCAGCGGTTAGCCGTTGATTTACGCTCCCCTGTTTTGTACCTGGCGGCGTCAACAGGTAGCGGCGGTTATCAGGAGCAGGGCGGCGCGGGAGTTACGAGCGAGTTTATGTTATTTCACGAGTCAACAAATAGGGGTTCGTAAAAGCGAGAAAACGTGTGTGTGTGTGTGTGTGTGTGTGTGTGTGTGTGTGTGTGAGAGAGAGAGAGAGAGAGAGAGAGAGAGAGAAGGGTAACGTAACCAAACACCGGACGAGGCTAACAAAGGTGACAGGACTAGATGGAAGGCTTAGTGGTGGTGATTAAGGCAGTGAATTAAGGGGACGGAAGGTGTACACTGACGAAGGTGCACAATTATATCTCGTCTTTGTTGTTGTTGTTGTTGTTGTTGTTGTTGTTGTTGTTGTTGTCCTACTCTTTCTCCTCCTCCTGCATCTCTTCCTTCTCTTTGTCACACACATACAGACTAACAAACAAACACAATCACAGGACACACTACTATAAAACGGGAAGCAAAGGTAAGAGGGAAATTGACCTCTCTTTTGGCCGCTCATTACTTTTGTCTTTGTGGGAACAGTGATTAGCGGGCTTTTTTTTACACCTTTTTTGTTGCCCTTGAACTGTTTCTTTAACAGTAAAAAAAAAAAAAAAGAAGAAGAAGAAGGATTGGAAGGTGACGGGAAGTGAAGGGAAGTAAATGAGTTGAGGGAATGAAGGATGAGGAGGTGATGGGAGGGGAAGAAAAGGAGTTAAAGGATTGAAAGATTGGGAACTGGTGGGAAGCGATGGGAAAGAAGGGAAGGGAAAATTCATCATATAATATAAATTTTCTTGTTTGCAATAGTTTCTACGCTTCGATCTCTAAAGAATATCAACCACTATATACTATTTCGTCCCACTCTCCTCCCTTTCAACCCCCTCCCCTCTCGTTTTACCCCCTCCCATCCCTTTGTAGTTCCCTCCTCCTCCCTTCCCTCTTTTCATTCCCTCCAGTCACGAATATGGTATAGTGAAAAATAAATCCAAATACGGTAACATTGAAACAGGTGAGAGCATTTATATACCACCCTTATCTAACGCCTTTCTAAATCAACCATGAAAAAAGAAGGAAAATTGGCCTTCACCTCATCCCTTAAATATCACATAATAATTGGCCCATTAAATAAATCCGTTAATAATGCCAGATTAGATTCGGGGAGGGGAGAAACCACTCTACGTAATGTCTTTGATCACGCTTATCTCCTTCCCTCACCCCTTCACCCCTTCACCTGAGAACAATGGGGGGCTGAGAGGGGCTTGAGGAGGAGGCCTGAGAGGGGCGGGGAATGAGGAACATGCTGAGGAAAGGAAAGGGGGAGGGTTAACGAATGTACCACTCCGACACGACCCACCACCGTCTTCCCCTCCCTCCCTACCTCCCCCCTTCTTTCCCCGCCTTCCCCTCCCTCCCTACCTCCCCCCTTCTTTCCCCGCCTTCCCCTCCCTCCCTCCTGCTCCTCTCTCCCTACAAGTCTTTAAATCATTCAATTACAGTACATCCCCTTCCGCCGCTGTTACGTGTCGTCTCTTCTCCTATCAAAGTGTAATCAACATGGTCGACCTCTTCTTCCTCTTCCTCCTCTTCTTATATACACTACTTCTCCTTTTCCTTTTCCGTTTCCTCTTTCTCCTCCTCTTTTACTTTTCCTCACTTTCCCTTTTTTCTACTTCTTTCTCTTTTTGTCTCTTTCTCTTCTTCTTTTCTCCTTTTCGCTTATTTTTCTTCTTTTTTTTCTTTTCCTTCTTCTACTGTCTTTTCTCTCTTTCTTTCTTTTTTTCCTTCAACTTTCTTTTTTCTCTTTCTTCTTTTTTTCCTCGTTCTCTTTCTTTCTCTCCATTCTCTTTCTCCTCCATCACCATCACCACCTCCTCCTCCTCCTCCTCCTACTACTACTACTACTACTACTTCGACTACTACCACCCACCCCCCCCCTGCTTTTCCATCAGTCAATTAATCATGGTTTTCTTGCCCACTTCCTCCCCATTCCCCCCTCCCCCCCAGCCCCAATCAAGCCACTGGGTAATGGAGGGTAATGCCGCTCCCCATTACCCTCCACCGCAACATAAATTTAAGAGGAATGGCGCCGCATTACCAACACGTGAAGTCCTCGACAACACGAATGTTTTCCAGCGTTTTTCCTGTTTAGTCTTTGGCAAGGTGACGCTTTTCTCTGTTCCCTTTACCCCGCCACCCCTCTCTCCCCTTCAACTTTTCCCTCCTCTCCCTTCCCTTTCCACTCCTCTTCCCTCCCTTTCCACTCCTCTTCCCTCCCATTCCACTCCTCTCCCTTCCCTTTCCACTCCTCTTCCCTCACTTTCCACTGCTGTTCCCTCCCTTTCCACTCCTCTTCCCTCCCTTTCTACTCCTCTTCATTCCCATTACACGCCTTTTCCCTCCCTTTCCACTCCTCTTCCCTCCCTTTCCACTCCTCTTCCCTCCCTTTCCACTCCTCTTCCTTCCCTTTCCCTCCTCTTCCCTCCCATTCCCTCTTTTCCCTCCTTTCCACTCTCTTCCCTCCCTTTCCACTCCTCTTCCTCCCTTTCCTCCTCTTCCCTCCCTTTCCACTCCTCTTCCCTCCTTTCCCTCCTTCCTTTCCACTCCTCTTCCCTCCCATTCCTCCTTTTCCCTCCTTTCCATTCATCTTCTCTCCCTTTCCACTCCTCTTCCCTCCCTTTCCACTCCTCTTCCTTCCCTTTCCACTCCTCTTCCCTCCCTTTCCACTCCTCTTCTCTCCCTTTCCACTCCACTTACCTCCCTTTCCATTCCTCTTCTCTCCCTTTCCACTCCTCTTCCCTCCCTTTCCACTCCTCTTCCTTCCCTTTCCACTCCTCTTCCCTCCCTTTCCCTCCTCTTCCCTCCTTTCCCTCCTCTTCCCTCCTTTCCCTTCTTCTCTCCTTTCCTCCTCTTACCTCCCTTTCCATTCCTCTTCTCTCCCTTTCCACTCCTCTTCCCTCCCTTTCCACTTCTTCTCTCCTTTCCTCCTCTTCCCTCCCTTTCCCTCCTCTTTCCCTTTCCACTCCTCTTCCCTCCCTTTCCTCCTCTTCACTCCCTGTCCACTCCTCTTCCCTCCCTTTCCACTCCTCTTCCCTCCCTTTCCACTCCTCTTCCCTCCCTTTCCACTCCTCTTCCCTCCCATTCCACTCCTCTTCCTTCCCATTCCACTCCTCTTCCCTCCCTTTCCACTCCTCTTCCCTCCCTTTCCTCTCTTCCCTCCCTTTCCCTCCTCTTCCCTCCCTTTCCACTCCTCTTCCTCCCTTTCCACTCTCTTCCCTCCTTTCCTCCTCTCCCTCCTTTCCACTCCTCTTCCCTCCCTTTCCACTCCTCTTCCCTCCCTTTCCACTCCTCTTCCCTCCCTTTCCACTCCTCTTCCCTCCCTTTCCACTCCTCTTCCCTCCCTTTCCACTCCTCTTCCCTCCCATTCCACTCCTCTTCCCTCCCTTTCCTCCTCTTCCTTCCCTTTCCACTCCTCTTCCCTCCCATTCCACTCCTTTTCCCTCCGTTTCCACTCCTCTTCCCTCCCTTTCCACTCCTCTTCCTTCCCTTTCCACTCCTCTTCCCTCCCTTTCCACTCCTCTTCCCTCCCTTTCCACTCCTCTTCTCTCCCTTTCCACTCCTCTTCCCTCCCTTTCCACTCCTCTTCCCTCCCTTTCCACTCCTCTTACCTCCCTTTCCATTCCTCTTCTCTCCCTTTCCACTCCTCTTCCTCCTTTCCCTCCTCTTCCCTCCCTTTCCACTCCTCTTCCCTCCCTTTCCCTCCTCTTCCTTTCCCTCCCTCTTCCCTCCCGTGCCACTCCTCTTCGCTCCCTTTCCACTCCTCTTCCCTCCCTTTCCACTCCTCTTCCCTCGCTTTCCCTCCTCTTCCCTCCCTTTCCCTCCTCTTCCCTCCTTTCCTCCTCTTCCCTCCCTTTCCACTCCTCTTCCCTCCCTTTCCACTCCTCTTCCCTCCCTTTCCACTCCTCTTCCCTCCCTTTCCACTCCTCTTCCCTCCCTTTCCACTCCTTTTCCCTCCCTTTCCTCCTTTCCCTCCCTTTCCTCCCTTTCCTCCCTTTCCACTCCTCTTCCCTCCCTTTCCTCCTCTTCCCTCCCTTTCCCTCCTCTTCCCTCCCTTTCCTCCTCTTCCTCCTTTCCACTCCTCTTCCCTCCTTTCCACTCCTCTTCCCTCCCTTTCCCTCCTCTTCCTCCCTTTCCCTCCTCTTCCCTCCCTTTCCACTCTCTTCCCTCCCTTTCCTCCTTTCTCCCTTTCCCTCCCTTCCCTCCCTTTCCACTTCTTCCTCCTTTCCTCCTCTTCCCTCCCTTTCCCTCCTCTCCTTTCCCTCCTCTTCCCTCCCTTTCCTCCTCTTCCCTCCCTTTCCCTCCTCTTCCCTCCTTTCCCTCCTTTTCCCTCCCTTTCCCTCCTCTTCCCTCCCTTTCCACTCTCTTCCTCCCTTTCCACTCCTCTTCCCTCCCTTTCCTCCTCTTCCCTCCCTTTCCCTCCTCTTCCTCCCTTTCCTCCTTTTCCCTCCTTTCCTCCTCTTCCCTCCCTTTCCCTCCTCTTCCCTCCCTCCCTCCTTTCCGTCCTTTCCTCCTCCCTCCTTTTCCCTCCCTCCCTCCTTTCCCTCCTTTCCTCCCTCTTCCCTCCCTTTCCCTCCTCTTCCCTCCCTTTCCACTCCTTTTCCTCCTCTCCTCCTCTTCCCTCCCTTTCCACTCCTTTTCCCTCCCTTTCCCTCCACTTCCTCCTTTCCCTCTCCTTTCCTCCTCTTCCCTCCTTTCCCTCCTTTTCCCTCCTTTCCCTCTCTTCCCTCCTTTCCCTCCTCTTCCCTCCCTTTCCACTCCTCTTCCCTCCCTTTCCTCCTCCCTCCCTTTCCCTCCTCTACCCTCCCTTTCCCTCTCTTCCCTCCCTTTCCACTCCTCTTACCTCCCTTTCCACTCCTTTTCTCTCCCTTTCCACTCCTCTTCCCTCCCTTTCCTCTTCCCTCCCTTTCCACTCCTCTTCCCTCCCTTTCCTCCTCTTCCCTCCCTCTCCACTCTCTTCCCTCCCTTTCCACTCCTCTACCCTCCCTTTCCACTCCTCTTCCTCCTTTCCTCCTCTTCCCTCCCTTTCCTCCTCTCCTTCCCTCCCTCTTCCCTCCCTTTCCCTCCTCTTCCTCCCTTTCCACTCCTCTTCCCTCCCTTTCCCTCCTTTCCCTCCCTTTCCACTCCTCTTCCTCCTTTTCCCTCCTCTTCCCTCCCTACCCACTCCTCTTCCCTCCCTTTCCACTCCTGTTCCCTCCCTTTCCACTCCTCTTCCCTCCCTTTCCACTCCTCTTCCCTCCCTTTCCACTCCTGTTCCCTCCTTTCCCTCCTCTTCCCTCCTTTCCCTCCTCTTCCTCCTTTCCACTCCTCTTCCTCCCTCCTTTCCACTCCTCTTCCCTCCTTTCCACTCCTCTTCCCTCCTTTCCCTCCTTTTCCCTCCTTTCCTCCTCTTCCCTCCTTTCCTCCTCTTCCCTCCCTTTCCACTCCTTTTCCTCCTTTCCTCCTTTTCCCTCCTTTCCACTCCTTTTCCCTCCTTTCCCTCCTCTTCCCTCCTTTCCTCCTCTTCCCTCCCTTTCCACTCCTCTTCCCTCCCTTTCCACTCCTTTTCCCTCCCTTTCCACTCCTCTTCCCTCCCTTTCCACTCCTCTTCCCTCCCTTTCCACTCCTTTTCCCTCCCTTTCCACTCCTTTTCCCTCCCTTTCCACTCCTCTTCCCTCCCCTGCATCCCTCTTCCCTTCCTTAACATCCAATACTCCTTCTTTTCACTCCTTTTCCCATCCCTTTTACCCCTTCCCTCTCTTCCCATTACTCACCCTTTCTCCCTTCTTTTACACCCCACTCCCTCCTTAACACCCCCTCCCTTCCTTTAAACTCACTCACCCTCGTCAGCCCCTTCCTCTCCCTTTACTCCCCCTTTCCCTCTCTTTACATCCCTTTCCCTCTCCTTTCATCCCTATTCCTTCGCCTTTTAGGACAGGGCAGGATGCTAGAGCACTGCAGGAGGATCTCAACAAACTGTCAGCTTGGTCAGAAAAATGGCAGATGAATTTTAACATCACCAAGTGTAGCGTACTTAGTGTAGGAACACGCAACCCATTACACGGGTATAGTTTAGACTCCACAGCGATAGGCAGATCAGAGTGTGAAAGGGATTTGGGAGTATTAGTGAACTCCGACCTAAAACTAAGGAAGCAACGTATTAGTGCAAGGAATAGGGCTAACAGGGTATTAGGCTTTATTAACAGGACGGTAACCAACAGGAGTGCAGAGGTCATCCTCAGACTCTATTTAGCGTTAGTTAGGCCACTCATAGATTATGCTGTCCAGTTTTGGTGCCCACACTACAGAATGGACATCAACTTGCTAGAATCAGTTCAGAGGAGGATGACCAAGATGATTCAGGGGCTGAGGAACCTCCCATATCAAAATAGGCTGAAACATCTAAACTTACATTCACTAGAAAGACGAAGAGTGCAGGGAGATCTGATATAAGTATTCAAATGGGTCAAGGGTTACAACAAAGGCGATATAAGTAAAGTATTGAGAATTAGCCAGCAGGATAGAACACGCAGTAATGGATTTATGTTAGAAAAGTATAGATTTAGGAGAGATATAGGCAAGCATTGGTTTAGTAATAGGGTGGTGGGGGAATGGAATAGACTCAGCAATCACATAGTTAGTGCAGGGACGATAGCTTATTTTAAGAGTAGACTGGATAACTACATGGACAAGGATGACAGGTGGCAGTGAGGTGTCGGTGCAGTAAGGAGACTGGGTACTGGAGCGTACGCCCATACCGAAGGTAAACGAGGATCAAGCCTCTACCTGTAATCCCTGAAACTACACCTCACCCATCGTGAGTAGTGGGGGGGGATTCTGGAGCTGCCCTGTGTAGGCCACTCGGCCTCTTGCAGTTTCCCAATGTTCTGATGTTCTTATGTTCTTATGTTCTTATGCCTTACACCCTTTTCCTTCCAATTTTTTCCTATTCCCTCCAGACATAAGGTCATGGGAGAGAAGACCAAATATCTCACTCTCCTCCCTTTCAATCCCCTCCCCTCTCTTTTTACCCCCTCCCATCCCTTTATAGTTCCCTCCTCCTCCTCCCTTCCCTCTTTTCATTCCCTCCACTCACGAAGCCACGGGAGAGGAGACCAAAATAAACTACGTCGGTTCACATTGACCACAGGAATTCAGATTGCAAGGAAAATTATGGAGATATATGGGCCAGCACTTAGATGCTAATAAATTATCTGCTCGAGGTACAACAGATGAAGCAAACAAAAAAATATACGAGACAAAAATTTATTCAGTTAACTTTGATACGAAAAGTTACTTGCTCTTAAAAGTCGACTGAAAAAGTTTGATTCTGTAACAAGTCGTAGGATAAAGGAACATCATAATGATAAAATAAAATAATAATAATGTGGGAAATGCTGCAATGGGTGAATAGATTGATTTTGCAAGAGAGAGAAAAATGGCTTGTTAATCTTCAAATGATCTGCTGGCTGTGAGTGAAAGAAAGCTGCGAACGCATATCCCCTCACTAAAATCAACCAATCGATGTAACTCTGCTTTCAAGTTTAGTTTCCTGTCCAAGTGTTGCAAATAACTGACGCTAAAAAACACTGTCTGCTCGATAATTCATGCAGGCCGTCAGTCGTGCGTCGATTATTAGTATCTTCACACGCCTGCACACCGCCACTCAGGGAGACAAAGCTCTTCAATGTGATACTTATATTTTCATCGTCCTCCCGACACCTCCCGAGGAAAACAATGATGGTGATGACTTCAGCAGCGCCATCACCGGGTTACCTTCACCATCGCTATATAAGGGGCGGCATTAAGTACAGTGTTCGTATTTGATAAAGTGATACTATTAAAGGGAAATTATCTTCTGTATTACAACACGACGGTGACTGATTGACTCGTTATTGCGCCGCTAATGGTTCGTATCTCATCCACGATCGCGTCCCCGCCTCGCCGACTTGTTTCCCTTGATGTCATCGTCGACTTCTGACAGAGACAAGTTTCCAATCGCATTAATTAATCATAATCAATTCATTCTGCCTCTGCTTGTCTTGGCCTTAACCAACAATATAATACGAGCAACGTCCACAGTCAACCCCTTATTTTTAACCCCATGACTGCGGATTTCCCACAAGAAGACCTCACCAATCAACAGGAATGGAACAAAAAGTGGCTGCTACAATTCAATGAAGAAAAATGTAAAGTCCTGCACCTTGGGAGGGGATATCCAGTACACCAATACCACATGGGAAACACTCCACTATCTACCACAGAGACAGAGAAAGACATGGGAATATATGTTACCAGGCTACCAGTAAAAGCCAAATCCGTGCCAATCGCAGCAGACGGGTTAAAGGTATCGGCGCCTTAGTTCCCCTGTTTGAAAAGCCTCTCGTAGAAGTTGCTTGGATTTTTATGGACTGTTTTGTGATGCTGGTGATAGTTTTACACGGCTTCTGCACCTTGAACAGGAAAAGCAATATGAAAATCGATTAATCTTCTCTGTGGCCTTGAAAAATAGACGTAATGGGAGATTGATATGTTTAAGAAGCCTCTCGTAGAAGTTTTGTGATCCTGTTGTGATAGTTTTACACGGCTTCTGCACCTTGAACGGGAAAACACCCATGAAAAAACGATTAATCTTCTCTGTGGCTTTGGAAAATAGACGTAATGGGAGCCCGATGTGTTTGAAAAGCCTCTCGTAGAAGTTTTGTGATTCTGAAGTGATAGTTTTACACGGCTTCTGCACCTTGAACGGGAAATACATCCATGAAAACCCAATTAATCGTCTCTATGGCCTTGGGAAATAGACATATACTGGGACCCCGATACGTTTAAGAATATGCACCTATGTCTGGGAGGGTAAAGTGTACAAAGCTTGATATTCCACGCAAGGCCTTTCAGTCGCCTCAGAACTCATCCACATTCATGGTGAGCAACGAGGCAGCAAAGCGTTGACGGAAGCTTTATGAGGGGAATAAAAGATACAGCTACTCTAATACACAGGCCACTCAGCGAAATTTCTCCGTCTTCACAAAAGGCAAGGCGTCATTAGAGTAACGAAGCGCGACAACTGGCGCCATTAGGAACCTGTGTCGCCTCGCCACCGCCATCACGCGCCCCTTGAAGCCGGCACTTCCACGCTCGGCAGGAAAAGAGAAAACAACAAGTAATGTATATACAACTACATGATTCGCCTCCCAATCTTAACGCCAACAACCTCAACAAGGAAAGAAAACAATACAACATGATTCTCCTTCTATTGCTAACGCCAAGTTCTTAGGGATTCAGAAACTATATATATGGGATAAACTACCTCAGCAAGTAAAGCAAACAATACTTCATGATTCTCCTCCCACTGCTAACATAAACAAAAGTTCTTAGGGATTCAGAACCTATATATATGGGATAAACGAACAACAGCAGGTAAAGCAAACAACACAACTTCATGATTCTCCGCCCATTGCTATCGCCAACAAAAGTTCTTAGGGATTCAGAAGGTGTATATGCTAGTCGCCTGTGATTTTTATGCGTTGTAAACCCCAAAAACAGACGACACTTTACTTGCACAGAAATCAGAACATTAACCTTGGAATCTGGGTACACTGACTCTTCCTTGCGAACTAAATGTCTACAAGTCCCTTCACAAATTGTCCACCATAGCATTATACGACCAAAGATCAAACATTCATTGTAAGGTAACCCAAGCCAGACAACACTTTGGGCGTTAAGTTGCTTCCCGTATGTTCATTATGCACACGCGATTACATCTGCTCCCTGCATAAACACCTCGTGCCTCCTCCCAACTTGTAACACTCTCGGCATCTCGTTAACCATAGAAAGCAATATAAATAAAAGATCTGCTCGTAAGGTGACTAACTATTATTTTTAGAGAAACCAAAATACACTGAAACACTTAACTATTATTTTTAGAGAAACCAAAATACACTGAAACACTTATAGAAAAGTTTTACTCAATCATTCTTCATCAAATCATGTACTAATAATAATCTTTTTGGACATTGCTTAAGCGTTTACCATGACATAAGATAACGGAATCCTTGCCTGGCTTTTCTATTTATGCTCTCTCTCTCTCTCTCTCTCTCTCTCTCTCTCTCTCTCTCTCTCTCTCTCTCTCTCTCTCTCTCTCTCTCTCTCTCTCTCTCTCTCTCTCTCTCTCTCTCTCTCTCTCTGTTCATTTTAAAAACATTTTCCTTCGAAGGCATGTCATCATTTCCTCCTCCTCCTCCTCCTTCTCCTCCTCCTCCTCCTCCTCCCTTGTTTTCCTCGGTGAGTTAAAGAAGGTTAAATTAGTAGACATTTATTCTTTTCTTTACGACAAGTGTGCCATAAAAATAATGAGTTCACACACACACACACACACACACACACACACACACACACACACACACACACACACAGTGAGTTGAATGACTGAGCAATGTTCAGCGAGAGAGAGAGAGAGAGAGAGAGAGAGAGAGAGAGAGAGAGAGATGGTATCGGTTCTAGAGGGACAAATTAGACATGGTGGACAAGGCTCTCAACGCCCATATTCTCCACGCCATTTCTCCCTTCTCTTATCCATCATCTTCCTCCTCCTCCTCCTCCTCCTCCTCCTCCTCCTCCTCCTCCACAACCACCACCCCCTCATATTCCTTCTCCTTCTGCTCCTCCTTATTCTCCTTGTTCTCTTTTTTTCTATTACTGTTCTGTTCGTCCTCTTTATTTATTTTTCTTTTCTATTTCTTCTTCTTTTTTCTACTTTCTTCGTGTTCTCTTCATTTTTTTTGTCTTCTTCATCTTCCTCCTTATTCTTTTCCTTTTTTTTTTTCTTCGCCCTATGTTTCTTCTTTTCCTTTTTTTATCATCTTTCTAGTCATCTCCCTCCTCCTCCTCCTCCTCCTCCTCCTCCTCCTCCTCCTCCTCCTCCTCCTCCTTCTTCTTCTTCTTCTTCTTCTTCTTCTTCTTCTCCTCCTCCTCCTCTTCCTTCCCCTGAGACTACAATAAGGACCATTTGTGTCAGCGTAATGGCAGTTCTCTAAACCTTATAGCACCCATACTGTGAGGGAAAAAAAACACCCCCACCCTCTCTCTCTCTCTCTCTCTCTCTCTCTCTCTCTCTCTCTCTCTCTCTCTCTCTCTCTCTCTCTACTATCACCCCCCCTTCCCCTACACTTAAGGATCGTGATGTGGAGATGACTCGCTTTAGATCTTAACTTTTTCTCTTTGTTTTAGGGCGATTGCGATGGCTGGGTTTGCTTAGGCTGGGAGTAAGCTCGTGTGTATTGAGGCTCCAGAGGGATTAGGGAGGCTGAAGGGGACTAATGGGAGGGAGGAGAGAGAGAGGAGGGAGGTGAGAGGGAAGTTGATGGAGATGCGTTACGGCTATATAGTGTATGG
Source organism: Eriocheir sinensis (assembly GCF_024679095.1). Lineage (NCBI taxonomy): Eukaryota > Metazoa > Arthropoda > Malacostraca > Decapoda > Varunidae > Eriocheir > Eriocheir sinensis. The sequence goes on along the minus strand of NC_066513.1, from coordinate 13,390,176 downwards.
GGAGTGAATAAGCGTTGTGGGAAGGGAGAGAAGGGAGGTTGGTGCAATGTGTTAAGGCAATGGAGTGTGTTGGCCATGATACCCTTCTTTCTGCAGCAAGGGAGACAACTCAAGAACAAAAGAAGAACAAGAAGGCAGAAGAGGTGGAAGGGAGGTTGGGGCTGATGTGTTAAGGGTGTGAGTGTATGGCCGCTATTCTCAGACACTTCCACCTCTTACATCAACTATTTCCAAAAGCCGAATAGGGGATTAATCGAGTTATTATGAGTGTTTCTTTCGGCTCATGGTACAGAAGGGGACTCAAACTACCACCAGGGTCATGAAGCCACCCCTGGAAATGCTCAAATCTCCTATGAAACCCTTGCCAAATGTGTGAACTCGGGCGGCGAAATGTTTAAGAATGCGACCAAAGACCTCAGACGCTTTAGGCTCTTAAACAAAAATTTCCAAAGCCCAAAAAGATGATTAACCTGGTTCTCATGAGTGTTTTTTTCATGTCATTGGTGCAGAAGTCTTGTCAAACTATCACTGGGCTCATAAAACTACTGCCCATGGAAACACTAACACAATCTCAGACGCTTTCGGTTCATAAACAACAATTTCCAAAGTCCAAAAAGAAGATTAACCCGGTTCTCATGAGTGTCTGTTCACGTTCATGGTGCAGAAGTCTCGTCAAACTATCACTAGGCTCATCAAACTAACCATGGAAATACTAACACAACCCCAGACGCTTTCGGCTCATAAAACAAAAATTTCCAAAGCCCAAAAAGAAGATTTACCTGGTTCTCTTAAGTGATTCTTCGCGTCCATGGTGCAGAACCCTTGTCAGACTATCACAGCTCATAACGCTACCAATGAAAATACTGACACAACAACCTCTACGGAAGTCTTATCAAATGCGAGTGTGTGAGCCTCGAAACGTTTGATAATAGGAGGGGGAAGGATAGGATGGGTGGCCTTTGTTGTTTACGATAATACAATGCAAAACGTTCATATTTTTACGGTTTCATTATACTAAGTAGCACGTATTTCTTTTCCCCCTAACATGCATGGATACTGTAAATTTATATATATGTGGATAGGTCAAACGGGTGAAACTCTCTCTCTCTCTCTCTCTCTCTCTCTCTCTCTCTCTCTCTCTCTCTCTCTCTCTCTCTCTCTCTCTCTCTCTCTCTCTCTCTCTCTCTCTCTCTCTCTCTCTCTCTCTCTCTCTCTTCCAGGTATACCAATCATCCTTCTTTATTTAAATTTCCATATACACCTTTTTCTTTATTACTTCTCAGAATATTCCAACTCAGATGAACACAACAGGAGGAGGAGGAGGAGGAGGAGGAGGAGGAGAAGGAGGAGGAGGACGATGATCTCCACAAATCTCCTAGTCATGATGGGGCCTCCACCTCTCTTTAGCCTCCTCCTCCTCCTCCTCCTCCTCACCTCGCCCTCTTATTCAGTACAACACCGCCACGTAGGTCACTCCCACCCTCCACCTCCTCCCTTCCCTCCCTTTCTCCCTCTCTCCCTTTTTCACCTTCTCTACACGTTTCTCTCTCATTCTCTTTCTCTCCGTTACCACCATTTCTTTTCATCTCGTCTCTCGTCTCTCTCTCTCTCTCTCTCTCTCTCTCTCTCTCTCTCTCTCTCTCTCTCTCTCTCTCTCTCTCTCCGACACCCTCCCTGTGGCCTTAAACACATTTCAGTTCACTCGTTTTTTTCTGCATTCTTTTCTCCCTTTGCTGTCTGTCTCCCGCTGTCAGACTCTTCCCACTCTGGTCGCTACAGTGGCTCAAAAGGGAAGAACCTGCCGCGTTACTGTGTGCGTGTGTGTTGGTGGTTGTGGGGGGCTTTCAATACGCGACGTTTTAAATCACCTTTCTTATAATTAGGAGGGCGAATATGATAATAACTAGTAACTAACAACTATCAAATATCTCAGGAAATGGTCAAGAATCGTATGTCGTGGAAACGCGAATAGCAAGGACCTACTGTATATATATGTTATCTTTCTTTCCAAATGTAGGCGAAGTAGTTACGATGTAGAGTATGTATTGTGCTAAACACTTCTTGTATACAATATCTTTTCATTAATAAAAACAGGGCGAACATACTCACGCCTAACAATGAGGAATACAAAGATGAATCACAACAGCATCACAGAAAAACGAAATCAATGTCACCCATCCTAAGTGCTCTATAAACATCTGTAGTACTCTTGGAACTCTCAGCTCGGTGTGCACTTTACAGGTGAATGATTCGCGTACACTTCTGCCGCATGAGAACTTCACCGCACCAAGAAAACAGTGTAGGGCGCCAGAGGAGTTCGTGTCTTTCTACGCATATCAAAAAGTGTTCGTGTCTTTCTAAATCGTAAGGTATAAGCACCATAAAAATATCTAAATCATAAGGTATACGCACCATAAAAGCCGGTCGTGTGATTTCAGCTCTCCAATGTTATCTTCTTCAAGCTACTAATATTAAGCATTGATAGTACTGATACAGCTTGACAAACAATAATAATAGAACAAGAAAAAGAAAACGAACAAGAAATGAAGAAGAAATAAAACAAAAACAAAAACAAAAAAACATGAACAAGAATAAGAAAAGAACCGACAGGTCTTCTGGTGTCTGTTCTTCCTATGTATTCCTATGTATTCCTTCTCTCCTCCCACTTTTCTATCATCATCATCATCATCATCACCGTCATCATCATTTTCATCATTATTATCATCAGTATCATCATCAACAGCATCGTCTCCATCATCTTACTAATTCTTAACCTGCATGCTCCAGAAGAAATATGGAGGCGGGTTATGAATATTTTTTTATATTTCTCCATTTTTTTAGACTTTAAAGCGAAGTAAAAGTTTGAAATTTATTAAAGCCAGAAGAAAAATTGCTGCTAATTAGCCTCTTAAAAGTTACCTCTTCTCCCTTTCCTCACCTCCTCTTCCTCCTTCTTTTCCTCCTCCTCCTCCTCCTCCATTTCTCCTGCATTTTAGTCCTCCTCCTCCCCCTCGTCCTGTTTCTTTTTTATCCACAACATGTTTTCTACTTGTAAAAAAATGATGACTCAGGGTGTTGACAAAGAATTCTCTCTCTCTCTCTCTCTCTCTCTCTCTCTCTCTCTCTCTCTCTCTCTCTCTCTCTCTCTCTCTCTCTCTCTCTCTCACTCTACACACACACACACACACACACACACACACACACACACACACACACACACACACACACACACACACCTAGGGGAGTGTCGTCCTCGGGGGCAGCGTCAAATCATCTGCATGTAATCAATTTCGTCATGAGTGAGAAGGGAAAGTAGGGAACGGGTGAACGGGGAACGAGGAAAAAGAGGGAGGATATTGAAGGAAGGGCATAATATAATAAAGTTAAGGGAAATATGTTATACTACACCTTTAAACGCTCCTCTATTTATTTATTTATTTACTTATTTACTTGATCAGTAGTAAGCCCATGGTGACTTTTGGCCACTAGCACGGAATTCAAGAAGTGATATCGATTGAGGGTTTTCAGTGACACTTTCCTTCTATGTCTCCTCGTGCCATTTCCCTTCCTGCTCCATTTAACCGAAGTAACAGTACAGGTATGAGTCGCTACGTGACTTGTGGGTTCCCTCCTGTCACTAAAAGGAGGTGCTCAATTCAAAACAATTTATATTTTTCCCCTCGCCTATCCCCTTCCTAAGCTTATAGTACTTGCATGCTATCAATATCACGTATAGCATTGATACAACTGGACAAACAACAACAATAATAATAAAAGAACAAGAAAAAAACAAGATCGAGAATAACAAGAAAAAGAAAAGGAACAAGAACAAAAAGAACAAGAAACACAAGAGCAATGTGAAGAAGAAAAAGAAAGAAAGGATGATAAAATAGCAATAAAATAACAATGATCACACGCCCCACCCCCCTCATCAGGCGGCCTCCCACGAGTTGACAACGTCCCCCACGGCACAACTTTCCTCAACACCTGATGAACGAGACGCCTTATTAAGCGGCAGGTGTTCCGTGATGAGGGCCCGGCGACGTGGGAACAAGGCATGACGATGATGATGATTAAGATGTTGATGATAATGGAGATGATGATTTTGATGATGATAAACAGGTGGGGAAGAAGTTTAAGGAGGAGGAGGAGAAGGAGGATTTACATAGATTTACATAGAAAGTCAGACCACACAGACCCCATGGTCCAGACTTGGTGGTCTGTCCTTAAACCTAAGTGATTTTACATTAATCAGAAGACTCCAAAACGTTGCATTTCTACTCTAGTTGATATTAAGTTGAAGGAAGTGACGGTCGAGCTTATTTTTGAAGGAGTCAATCGTGTTACACTGGACCACTGACGGTGGAAGCTTATTCCATTCTCGCACTACAACGTTGGTGAAGAAAAATTTGGTGCAGTCTGAATTTACTTGTCTACATCTGAGTTTTACGCCATTGTTCCTCGTGCGCAAAGTGTCATCGATCATAAACAATGTTGATCTGTCTACATTCGTGAAACCATTAAGTATTTTAAAACATTCGATCAGTTTTCCTCGGAGGCGACGTTTCTCAAGAGAGAACATGTTAAGGGTAGAAAGCCTTTCTTCGTAGGATTTGTTGCGCAAGGAAGGGATCATTTTCGTTGCCCGACGCTGAACACCTTCTAATCTAGCAATATCCTTTGCATGGTGGGGAGACCAAAACTGTACCGCATATTCCAAGTGGGGTCTGACTAAACTGTTGTAGAGCGGGAGTGTTACATCTTTATTCTTGAATACAAAGTTTCTTTTAATGAAGCCCAACATTCTGTTCGCTTTATTTGCTGCATCGATGCATTGCTGTGAGAATTTGAGGTTTGACGCGATTTTGACCCCCAAGTCTTTGACGCATTGAACGCTTTTGAGTTTAACTCCGCGCATTTCGTTTTCGAACTTATTATGCCTCGTTCCAACTTGAAGGACCTGCCTCTTGTCTTCGTTAATCGGCTTCTCCGATCTTTCAGACCAAGCTGAAATTTTGTGCAAATCCTCTTGGAGGCTTTGCCTGTCTTCGTCAGTGAGAACCGAGTTGCCAATCTTTGTGTCGTCTGCAAATTTACTAATGCGGTTATTGAGTCCAACATCCACGTCGTTGATGTAAATAATGAAGAGCACTGGGCCAAGGACCGAGCCGTGAGGGACGCCACTAGTGACAGGCGCCCACTCTGAGTTAAATCCGTCAATCACTACTCTTTGTTGTCTGTTGCTCAACCAATTCGCGATCCATTGGTTTACTTGACCGTCAATACCTATTTGCTTTAATTTGTAAAGTAATTTATGATGCGGGACTTTATCAAACGCTTTCTGGAAATCAAGATAGACTACGTCCAGTGATTTGGTTACGTCATAAACAGTGAAGAGGTCGTTATAAAAGGTTAATAGGTTTGATAGGCAGGATCTTTTGTTTCGGAAGCCATGTTGTGAGTCCCCAATCAATGAGTGGCTTTCAAGGTAATTCACAATTTTGTCTCTAATTATGCCCTCAAGTAGCTTACCCACAACCGAAGTTAGACTAATGGGCCTGTAATTACCTGGTACTTTTTTGTCTCCTTTCTTGAAAATCGGTGTCACGTTAGCCTTTTTCCAATCTGAAGGGACGATGCCTTGTCGCAAGGACATATTGAATACGGTTGTGAGGGAGGAGAGTATTTCGCTCTTTGTTTCTTTCAGCAGAGTTGGATATACTTTGTCAGGTCCAGGACTTTTATTTGTTTTAAGGAGGGGGAAAGAAGAGTGAAATAGAATAAAATAAAAGAATAACATAGGGGTAATGGCATAAGAGTAAGTGCTTGGGGAAAAAGAAAACAAGAAGAACAAGAAGAACAGGAACAATAACAAGGAGATGGAGAAAAGGAAAAGAAAAAGAAGAGGAGGAGGAGGCATAATTACAGAACAATATAGGTAATATAGTAATAAGGTTCTGATGGTTAGAGAGCCGGGAGGGACACGTAGCAATGGGTTCAAGTTGGATAAAGTCAGATTCAACGAGGACATAGGCAAAAAAAAGCGACAAAACGGTACCACGACGAGACACACACACACACACACACACACACACACACACACACACACACACACTCAGGGCATGTCATTATTCTATCCGCTAACTCATGAATATGTAAATAGGACAAAGAAAAAGAATACCAAACTTTTGCGAGACGAAGATTTATGGAAACGCAACGCAAACACCGAGTGACATTAAAAATAAAAACGCATATTTCTTGATTTTATGCATTGAAGAGAAAGAAAATAGCAGAGCGAGAAATCAATACGTGGGCGCTCCTTTAGAATAGCGGTATTTCAACAATGTGAAGGAGTTAAAAAGGAGGAAGAAGAGGAGGAGGAGGACGAGGAGAAAAGCAGTTAAAGGTGGAACTGGTAAAAAGAGGAATAAGGACGATGTTGAAAGACGACGAGGAGGGAGGACGAGGTAGAAGATGTGGAGGAGGAATACAGTAAAAGGTGGAGGTGGTGATAGATAAATAAATAAAAAAAAAGGATGATGAGAGAGCGGAAGAGGACAATCCGTAAAACTGTTCAGAATTAACAATAAAAAATAAAAAAATCTTGAACGAAAAGTCGAAAACAATGACATAAACATCACAGAACGAGTAAGTAAATAAAATAAAAAACACAGAAAAGTAGCAATAATCACCACGAAGTAACAAAAAAAAAAAAAACACTAATAAACACTAAAAGACTAAAAAACACTGCCTAAGTAAACACTAAAATCATGTACTCACCATTTTGCTGATGAAACGAAATCGTCACTCCTTCATAACCACGTTTTCTTCCTTGCCTCTTACCTGCGGAATAATATCACAGGTAACTATTTGAAATGTTGTGGTAGAAGTAGTAATAGTAGTAGTAGTAGTAGTAGTAGTAGTAGTAGTAGTAGTAGTAGTAGTAGTAATATAGTAATGGTGGCACTACTTAAGAGAGAAAGAAATAATAAAAATAATAAAATAAGGAAAAGGAAATAAAGAAAAGAAAATAAGGAAAAGGAAATGAGGAAAATAAGAAAATAAGATAAAGAAAATAAGGAAAATAAGGAAAATAAGTAAAATAAGTAAAAGGAAATAAGGAAAAAAAGTAAAGAGGGAAAATAGGGAAGTAAGTAAAAGGAAATCAGGAAAATAAGAAAAAAAAAGGAAACATTGTGAGTTGCATTATTGTTTCACACATCGACAAAACACCAAAACGAACTAGACATTAAAAAAGAAGTAAACATTCAACACACACACACACACACACACACACACACACACACACACACACACACACACACCTAACAAATGCTACTGTTGTCTCCGGAGCGACATTTAAATACGGCATTGCAGCTTTTTATCCCAAAGTCAAGATGCTATCAGAGAGGTGGCCAGTCCTGCAATGGGGCCAATTAGCGACCGCGGGGGGAGAGAAGAGAGAGAGAGAGAGAGAGAGAGAGAGAGAGAGAGAGAGAGAGAGAGAGAGAGAGAATCGGCAAACACTAACTTCCTCCTTTATTTTTTTTTTTTTTTTTTTTTTTTTTTTTTAATACGGCACTAAACCTACACGGAAGATCATACAAGAAGAGGATGAAGAGGAACAAGAAGAAAAAAGAAAGACAAAGAAAGAAAGAGAGAAAGAAAGAATGAAAAAAGAAAGAAAAGAAAGGAAAGAAAGAAACAAAAAACAATAATAAACATTAGGAGAAAGAAAAAAAAAGAAAAAAGAAGAAAAAAAGAATGAAATGAATGAAAACAAAAAAATTTAAATAATAATCGTAGTTAGCAGCACCAATAATAATAATAATAATAATAATAAAAATAATAATAATAATAATAAAAAGGAAGAAAAGATGAAAATTTGATCAGAAAGTGAAGTATTTGATAACAGGTGCGAGAGAGAGAGAGAGAGAGAGAGAGAGAGAGAGAGAGAGAGAGAGAGAGAGAGAAAAGGGGGGGTAGGGGGGCTCCATCCAACACAAATAAAGGAACTGAGTCATTGGCCCTGTCACTCCCCCCCTTCTGCTGTGTGCCCTTTAGAAATGTTAATATTTGCTCTCCGACAAAAAAATATAAGGTGCAGCCTGTTCAGCTTTTCTTTGATCCTCTGTGCGGCAAGTTCCTGAGTCCTTAGATCATCTCTGTACTGATTTAAGGGAATCTATATATATCCTTTCAGTATAATTTTTTATCTTTTTTTTTTTTTTTCCCTGAGCTGCTCCTTTACTGTAAAAAAAAAAAGGGGCACCAAAATTGAATTAAAGGCAAGACAATTGACTCACTTATAAACAAGCTCGAACGACACTTCCTTCAGCTTAATATTTACTAAAGTAGAAATACAAGTCTTGGTGGCATTTCATTTAATATAATTTCACTTAGGTTTAGGGCTAGACCACTCAGTCTTTACAATAGGGTCTGTGTGGTCTGAATAGCTGTTTAAATTTATGTAATTGCATGATCAAGGTGAGGCCTAACTAACCAGTACCATATAGTTTAAATATTATTCTTATAATCAAGTGTCTTTGTCTTTTGTTTGGCTGAGCAGAGTCATAATAGTCTCTTTTAAGGTAAATTAAAAACATACATAAAGTAGCAGGAAATAGTAAGAAAAGTTAGGCTCTAGGGCATGGATGGACAAACTGCCTAGTGAAATAAACATGAAAGAGAATTTTTTTTAAGTGGGGGACTTATAAAAGGGTGAGATTCCTTCATTCATCCTGCTATTTATTCATACTTTTGAACCTCTTCTATATTAGTCTATCAGTAACTCCCTTGTTTTCCTCAATCTCCAATTCTCAATTAGTTAGTCTTTCACCAAGTCTGTTGTCTTGCCACAAATGATCTGTGTTCCCCCCTCTACTGGAAACACTATTCATCACCTCTGTACCCTCCATGCTCAAGGGATAGACATTCCATCTCAACACGCTTCCTTCAAAATATTCAACTCTGAATTCCACATCCCGACACTTCCTTGCTTCGTATTATGCAGATCAGTCACACCATTCATTATCCTGGACCACAGGGCAGGTGTGGCATCAGGTTTATCACATTTACGTTCCCCAGGTTTCCCAAGGTACCCATTAGCAACCAGCCCAAAAGGGTGGATGGATAGCTAGGTGAGTTGTGCACTGACCGCCCGGGCTGGCATTCAAACACACTTGCAGATTTGTAGCTAGGCTGAGTGATCAGCATTCAGGCACTGTGTCCTAAAGGACCTGAGTTGAAGTTCTGCCAGACACTAAAAGCTGACAATTTTCAGTCATCTCTGAGTGGCCACAGACAACCTACATGCTGTCCTGAGTACAACTTATGAACCAAACTCTAGCAGAATTCTAAAAAAAAATAAAGTGGAGATCAAGAGTACATCATGAGCCAAGCAACAATGGTGTCACTGTACTTGCCAGCACCACCAGGATTGGGGTCAACCAACAGGCCCAATCAATAAGTCAAAAATAAACAAAAAGATTATTGTAAGGCAGCCATATCTACAATGGGGGGTGCAAAGGTGAGACAGAGGAGGCAATAAGGAGTTAAAACAAGGAAAGACCCCTGGCATTGATGGTATAACAGCAGACATATTGATATATGGAGGAAATGAAGGTATGAAAGGATGCTGTGGATATGCAATCTAACATGGTATTGGACGACTGGGAAAAGGCCATCACAGTAAATGAAAGGGCTTTAAAAGAGGATGATGAAAATATACGATAAAACTGTAGGCAATTAACATTTTTTTTAGAAGTAGAGAATGTATGGATCAAATTATTGTACCCAATATGATAGTTGAAAAGTATCAAGAGGAGGATAGGAAGTAGTTTCCCTCTTGCATGAACCTGGAGAAGGCCTTTGTCAGGTTTGAAAGAAGGATGAAGTGTGAGCATGGGTGGTAAAGAAGGGATAAGAAACAGTATTATTCTGCCTATTTTTTCAGATGCATCAAAGACATGGGTGTGGAATGTATCACAGCAATCACAAATAGGTGCAGTGGAAATAAACTAAATAGGAGGTGCATGAGCTGATGGTACCGTATGGATTAGACTGTTAGATAAAATAATGGAAGTTTGTATGAGAGGTTTGGTATGGGTGCAGCAGTGAAGGGAGTGGATTAACCCGTCCGCTGCGGTTGGAACGAATTTGGCTTTCACTGGAAGCCTGATAACATATACTCCCATGTCTTTCTCTGCCTCTGTGGTGGATAGTGGAGTGTTTCCCATGTTGTATTGGTATGCTGGATATCCCCTCCCAAGGTGCAGGACTTTACATTTTCCTTCACTGAATTGTAGCAGCCACTTTTTGATCCATTCCTGTAGCTTGGTGATGTCTTCTTGTAGGCAATTCACAGTCAGCGGGTTAAGGAGTGCTTGAATAGGTGAAGTGTAGGGCTCTGAGATGTGATGAGAATGGATAAGACTGACTTTGACAATGTAAATGCAAAAGTGTTTATTTGATATGCACCGTTCTGTTTCTATAATGTTGAGTATCAGTAGATCAGTTTTAGATGTTTTAAGCAATTGATTTCTTAGCTTAAGAATTAGTTTCATTCATAACTGCTCAGCATTATACATGTAATTACTAATATAGAGTATGATGTTGATACCTCCACAGTATTGCTCAGTATTATAGTTGGCAAGTGTGGGTCAGTTTTTTGGTCTATTTGTTGAGGGAGCGGCAGGAGTTGTGTCTGCCTGCCCGTTGAACCACACCCAGGGAACACCTTCAGAGGGTTATGAGTAGGGGCACTGGGGACATCCTAACCTCTTGCAGTGCCACCGACACTTCACCCATCGTGAGTAGTGGGGGGGATTCTGGAGCTGCCCTGTGTAGGCCACCCGGCCTCTTGCAGTTTCCCTATGTTCTTATGTTCTTATGTAATCAAAAAAGCTCAGGAGGCTAATGGCAAATATAGTGGGACAACGACAAGGACAAACACCATCAAGAAGTGTAAATATCTACTAAACATCACCAGCCTCACACATGCACAGTGGATAACTTCCTTGCTCCTTAATGGTACATTTCTGTTGACGAGGGAGCTTGCTAACTCTTCATTTTTTCCATGAAGCTGCTATTCTTGTTCTCCATGGCTTCAAGAAAAATGGGAAAAGGTAGCAAGCTTGCTGGTCAGTAGAAAAATGCTGTTATAAAGAGCAGGGTAAATATCTACTGTGCATGTGTGAGCAGACACATGGCCAACAATAAGGAGGTGTGCAACACCGTGGCGGACCAAGCGGCCAACCTGGCACATACACACCCACAGACCATAGACAGACCACCGGACCACACTGACTTACTGATCCACCTCCGCCAATCCTCCCACAGACACTGGACCGCCAGACTAACGACTGACCTCAGACGGCTCACCCTTGGACGCTACAGACACTCCCCCGCCAGGCACTGGCGGACCTACTCCCCCAGTCGTCCCCTCGACACAGCCATCACCTGCCTGAGGATTGGCCACAGCTGCCTCAATGCACACCTGCACAGACTGTCTATAGTCCAGGATCCTCACTGCCCATGGTGCCCCACACAACCCGACACACTGGAACACCTCCTTCTCCACTGCCCAAGATTCCACTCCCTCTGCACCAACCTCAGAGCTTCCCTAACAAGACTCTGCATTCACAGGGCAACCCTAGAGGACCTGCTGGGCAGCGACACTCTCAGCCCCGACACAGCCTTCCAAGCCCTCAAGTGTAAGCAGACCTTCCTGCAGAAGTCGGGGCAACTCAATAGGATCTAACCACCACACCAGTGACAGAACGACAACCAAAAACAACACCGGATAGCAACTACTACTGACGGGGCTCTAGAGGTTGTGGTCCCATAGCCTAACTAGCCCCATAAAAAACCCCAAGAAGAAGAAGAACAATAAGGAGTTAAAGAGGACGATAAGGAGCAGTGACTGTAGAATGCTGAGATATATGGGATATATGATATGGGAAGATAGGGCGTCTAATGAGGAGGTGATGAGGTGTGGTGTGATGGACGTGTTGAATGTGCTGAGAAGGCAAAGACTGATCTTACCACAGCCTAGCTGTTGTGAGAGTAGACTTTGCCTCAGGAGAGAAGTTGGAGAATACAGGGAAGAGTAGCACTGATTGATTTGCTGGGAATCAGGACCATTATAAGGCTCTCCATAGGACTACAGGTCTTCTAGGGAAAGACATGAAGCATGTGAGGAATCTTGCAGAAGATGTCAAGGGCTATTTCAATGACCTCCAACCTAATTAAAAGCTCTGCAAAAGCTCCTATCCAAGCCTGCCTTTTGAGTGACCTCTATCTGAAGTGCAGATAGATGGCTCATGTCAAAAATGGATGGACAGAGGGCTCGTTGCACCTAGTACTTTGATAAGTTGTACATTGTGGAACTCTGAGCAGACAGCTCCCAGCTTTTAAGCTGTAAATAGTGAGGCAAAGATTTACTTTATGCACCCTTCCATAACTGCCTTCCTACTTAGCCAACTGCTCTTCTGTTGTCATTTGTGTCTTTTACTAACCTTCAAATCTCCTGGAAAATCATATGAAAGAATGTGGAGCTCAAAACAACTCTGAAAATAGCCATGAATTGTGCATGGGAACCTGTGCAGCCGAGGGCAGAATAGCCCACAGCGTCCCGTGGCAGCCAAAACCTACGGCTCACCAACGCTAAAATCCAATATGTTCATACTTAGAGGAGATTTCGCCCTCCTCAACCCCGCTCAGGTTACAGACAGCTGAATATACATAAACCTCCTAATGGGGGGCTTTGCCCCTTTCACCCCCACCCCCACCCCACCATCTCCACATTCTGTCTCATTGGGCTAAAACCACATAGTTTCCAACACACATTTCATGGCTATTTGCACATTTGCTTTGATCTCTACATTCCTTCCTATGACCTTGGTGATATATATATATATATATATATATATATATATATATATATATATATATATATATATATATATATATATATATATATATATATATATATATATATATATATATATATATATATATATATATATATATATATATATAGATTGATTGATTGATTGACTGATTGATAGTTTATTGTTGCAAGTAAAACAACAAAGGAGAAGGGAGGAGCATGCCATCCCAACCCCCAGGCAGTAGGCTACAGAGTGTGATTATACAACTAAGGGTACATGTGTAAGTAGCACCAGGAAACTAAAAAGATACAATGGTAGGGGACAAGTGCTAAATAAATAAAGGCCTTGACTTAGTCAAGGGGACAAACATAAGGGACTGTACATATGGACTACAATCTAGGGGCAAATGCAGGATACTCACTAAGCTTATATATATATATATATATATATATATATAGATATATATATATATATATATATATATATATATATATATATATATATATATATATATATATATATATTGTTGTGCTGGAAGCTTCCCCCGGCGACCATAGGCCTCTAGAAGGCTCCCGGAGAAACGAGCAAAGGGGCGGGGAGGAAGGCGAGCCGTCCGCGCCCCCCCGGGCGCGGCCAGGCGCCAGGCGGGAAGTGTTGCCAACTCGCATATATTTTTGCTACATGTTCTTGTATTATCTGAAATATACTGTAATATTCTAGACTGTACTGTTCTGGATATATATAGGAGAAGAGGGCGAGAGAGAGTCAGTCCCAGTCATAGTAAGCTAGTGGTAAGTGAAGAGTCAGAGTGAAGTGTACTACTAAAGAAGAATATTAAACTACAGAAACTGTGCAAAGTGTTTACATATCTCCCTCCCACGGAGTCTCCTGACGGCGACACGGAACCCAAGTAACACGTCCGGCATAACACTGGTGTCAGGAGTGTAGGCATTTGTTTTCGCCATGGAGACTCGTTCCCAAGCTGCCCAGAGGGACGACATGTTGACTGAACTTTTGGAAGCCTTGAGACTACAGGGGGAGAAACAAGAAAGAGCACTCCAAGAACTCAAAGAACAACAAGAAAGAGCACAGCAACAACAAGAAGGAACACTCCAAGAACTCAAAGAACAACAAGAAAGAGCACACCAAGAACTCAAAGAACAACAAGAAAGAGCACAGCAACAACAAGAAGGAACACTCCAAGAACTCAAAGAACAGCTAGAAGATCGCTTCACAGGATTACAGCTACAGCTTAAAGCAGTACAAGATGGAAGTGAGTCAGTGCGAAGAGAAATGACTGATGTAACCACGAACTTGGGACAACGCCTGATAGAAGTGGAGAAAGAACACACAAATCTTCAACAAGAGATGGAGGTGGTACGGGAGACGACACACAAAGAAATATTAGAAGTGCAAGGAAAGGTGAACCGTACTGAACAGGCAGTTTGTGACGTAAGTGACAGAGTGAAGGCCCTTGAAGACTGCTTGGCTGGAAACGGACAGCCAGTGCCTGCAGGGGCTAGTTGTACCCAAGATGCTTCTCCTACGCAAGTCCGGGGTAGTTTGAGCCCTGTTTCGCCTGAGTTTATCCCCGCAAGAAGTTCCGCCAGCCCCATGGGTCTGCTGGGTTCGCCTGTTAGAAAGAAGCCTCAGGAGTTTGATGGCAAGGTCTCCTGGGAGGCTTACCGCGCTCAGTTTGAGCTGTTGGCAGCTCGGAACGGATGGGATGACCAAGAGTGTGCGGTACAGCTGGCCACTAGCCTGAAAGGGGCGGCGCTGGAGGTCCTTGCTCAGCTCGACAATGCGACAAAGGGCAGCTACAGCGGGCTGGCACAGGCGCTGGAGCAACGATATGGGACCAAGCACCAGAACGAGCTCTTCAGGGTTAGGTTCAGAACCCGCAACAGGAGGCGCGGCGAGTCTCTTCAGGAACTCGCTCAGGACCTTGAGAGCATGGCGCACAAGGCATACCCAGGTGCCACCCCTGACCTGCTGACGGTTTTGCTGCGTGATCAATTCATCGATGCCCTGGACAGCCCTCAGCTGAAGATACAAGTGAACCAAGCTAAGCCAACATCAATGCAGGAAGCTCTGGCACGTGCCATGGAGTTTGAGTCCTTTGTTAGGTCTAGCTTGTCAAACTTCAGGGACGACTCGACTTCTGGCTTTAGGGCACGAAAGGGCGCTGTCAGCGACACAGACAGGTTCCAAGGAAAGTGCTGGTACTGCGAGAAGGTTGGGCACAAGGAGAACGAATGCTATAAGAGGAAGAAGGAATATGAAGGTGCCGCTAAGAAGAAGCCCAGGGAAGGACCCAAGTGCTGGACCTGTGGAGAAAAGGGGCACTGGAAGAATGAGTGTCGGAAAATGTGCCCCAACGAGGGACCACCACTCTGGAAACTAAGAAGGACTGGTTCACGGGGGCAACGACCAGTCTGTCCTGTACATGCCCCGAAGATATCAGTGTGCAGGAGAACCACCATGACAAGCTGCCAAGTGGAGGGCAAGGTTGACGGAGTGTTGTGGCCTGTGGTCGTCGACACAGGCTCGGAACGCACATTGGTGCGGCCTGACGTGGTGAGTCATCGTCGGCTTCCTAAGACGCCGCATCGACTGTGCGGAGTCAAAGGACACTACGCAAAGCTCAGAGGCCCAGTGGACGTGAAGTTTGAGCTCGGAGGAAAGGAAGAGTTCCTCTCTGTGTACGTGGCCGACATGGATGACCCCTGCATCCTAGGTATGGATTATCTTGTCTCCCACAGGTGCGAGCTGGACTTCCGCGCTAAGCAGCTGACTGTAAGAGGAAGGAGGGTGCCACTGACGACTGTGAACAAGGAAGACCTGCCAGTGACGGTCAAGCGCACCACCATTATTCCTCCGAGGTCGGAGATGCTGTTACCCTGTCAAATTACGGGTGCCCCCCCGGCTAGCCTGTGTGTGGTAGAGAGGGGAAGTCGATGCCCGGTAGAAAACGGGGTGATTGTAGGCAGTACTTTGGTAGACCCTGCTGCAGCGGAAGTGCCTGTCGTCGTGGCCAATGTCTCCTTCAGCCCAAAGAAAATAAAACAAGGGACCATGGTGGGTTTGTGCCAAGAGATCGACCAGAAACCAAGAACCTGTGTCTGCAGGAGAACCCTGACGAAGCCCCAGGAGGAGCTGCCTGACTACCTGTGCGACCTGTTTGACAGGAGCTCCAAGTGTCTAGAGGAACCCCAAGTGGAACAGCTCAGGAGCTTCTCGTGAGAAATGCAGATGTGTTTTCCACAGGAGACCTGGACTTGGGGTGTACGGACCTGGTAGAGCACCACATCGACACAGGTAGCCACCGCCCAGTGAAGCAAGCTCCTCGAAGGATGGCACCAGCCCGTCGCAAGGAGATGGATGAGGTAATGGATGATCTCCGGCAACAAGGGTTAATCGAGCGGTCCAGCAGCCCGTGGGCGTCTGCTGTAGTGCTCGTCAGGAAAAAGGACGGTTCCCTCAGGTGCTGCGTGGACTACCGAGCCCTCAACGATCTCACCATCAAGGATTCATACCCACTCCCACGGATCGACGACACGCTCGACGCCTTGGTGGGCTCCAAGTGGTTTTCAACACTGGATATGAAGTCTGGGTATCACCAAGTCAAAATGGCGGAACAGGACAACGAGAAAACAGCCTTCTCCTACGGTCAAGGCCTGTGGCAGTTTAAGGTCATGTCCTTTGGCCTGTGCAACGCGCCGGCCACGTTTGAGCGGCTGATGGAGAGGGTGCTGGAGGACTTCACTGGAAGACGGCACTCATCTACCTCGACGACGTGATTGTCTTTGGCCAGACCTTCGAGCAGGAGATGGAAAGGCTATCAGAGGTTTTCGCCCGGTTTAGAGCTGCACACCTTAAGCTCAGCCCGAAGAAATGCTGTCTGTTCCAAAAGGAGGTCCAATACTTGGGACACATCGTGAGCGAGGCTGGAGTACGCACTGATCCTGAGAAGGTGGCTGCGGTAAGGACTGGCCGACACCCACCAACGTGAAGGAGCTGCGGAGCTTCCTCGGTTGTGCTCATACTACCGCAGGTTTGTGAAAGGCTTCGCTACGATTGCTGCACCACTGCACCTCCTGACGAAGAAGGGGCGCAAGTTTGAGTGGACAGCGGAAACTCAGGTTGCCTTTGACAAGCTCAAGGAGGCCCTCATCAGCTCGCCCGTACTCACCTACCCAGACCCCTCTAAGCCTTTTATACTGGATTGTGATGCCAGTGATGAGGGGATTGGTGGAGTGCTGTCCCAGGCATGTGCCGACATGGAACGGGTTGTGGCCTACTTCAGCAAGAAGCTCACCCCAGCCGAGAAAAACTATTGCGTGACCCGGAAAGAACTCCTGGCAGTAGTCAAGAGCCTTGACTTTTCCATGCTTACCTGTACGGTGCAACTTTCACCATCCGCACGGATCACGCTGCATTGCGGTGGCTGAAGTCACTGAAAAACCCTGAGGGCCAGCTTGCTCGCTGGATAGGTAAACTAGAGCAGCATCACTACACTATTGTGCACCGATCTGGACTAACACACGGTAACGCGGACAGCTTGAGCCGGCGCCCATGCCTACCGGAGTGTCAACATTGCCTCCAGAGGGAAAGCGTCCAGAATATGTGCCGCCGCACTACAGTGGAACAGACAGCGGAGGTGCCATGGGAAGACTTGGGAAAACTGCAGCGGGAGGACCGAGATCTGAGACCAATTATGGAGTGGCTGGGTCAGTCGTCAACGCGACCTGGGTGGGAAGTAATCTCGAGAGAAAGCCCTACCACCAAGAATTACTGGACTCAGTGGGACACTCTTCGGATAGACGACGGGGTGTTGCAGCGACGCTGGGTCTCTCATGATGGTCTTGACCACTACTGGTCCACGGTGTTACCTGTGAAGTCCCGGGAAGGCGTCTTGAAAGAAATGCACGACAACATCACCAGCGGACACCTAGGGGTAAAGAAGACACTGAGTCGCCTGCGCCAAAGGTTCTACTGGGTTGGCATGAGGAAGGACGTGGAAGAATGGTGTCACGCGTGTGAGGTGTGCTGTGCAAAGAAGGGCCCCAAGAAGCGTCACCGTGCCCCACTGCAACTATACCAGGTTGGAGCCCCCATGGAACGGGTGGCAGTGGATATAGCAGGACCCTTGCCTCTGACGACGAACGGAAATAGGTACATCTGTGTCACAATGGATTACTTCACCAAGTGGCCGGAAGCCTACGCCATCCCTGACCAGGAAGCCACTACCATCGCCAAGGTTTTGGTGGAGGAGTTCTTCTGTCGCTTCGGTGTGCCTAACGAGCTCCATTCCGACCAGGGAAGGAATTTTGAGTCAACAGTCCTTGCTGAGTGCTGCAAGCTTCTGGGTATCAAGAAGACCCGGACCACCCTCTGCACCCACAGTCAGATGGAATGGTGGAGAGGTTTAATTGGACGTTGGGCCAGGAGTTGGCCAAGCAGTGCAACAATGATCAGTCTTCATGGGATCAGAAGCTGCCTGCGCTTCTCATGGCCTACAGGTCTGCCGCCCACGAGACTACGGGTATTCACCGGCAAAGCTGATGTTTGGACGTGAGCTGCGATTGCCGGTGGACCTACTGACAGGAAGGCCTCCTGGGGAAAGCCTTCCAAGGGACGCCTCCAGTTTTGCCCGTCAACTAGAGGAACGGCTGGAAGAGGTGCACCATCAAGTCCGTGGTGCCTTGAAGTTCTCCGGGGAGGCCATGAAGCGCGGTTACAATATGAGGGCAAGCCACGTTGACTTCAAGGAAGGAGACCGAGTCTGGCTTTACAACCCGCAGAGGAAGAAAGGACAGTCTCCGAAGTTACAGAGCCCCTGGGAAGGCCCTTACACTGTGCTAGAACGCCTCTCCGACGTGACTTACCGAATCCGGAGAACGGAAAGACCAAGCCGAAAGTTGTCCACGTCAACCGCCTATGGAGGTACCACGGTCCGGGAAACTACACCTGGAACAACTACAGACACCCACCAGCCGACGAAAACGCAAGGGACGTCCAGGACCGAGAGGAGGTCGACGACGACGTAGGCCTCCTGGCCCTTTCAGCCGAGGGAGATAACCTCCAGGCTTAGGCATATGTTCCAGGGACACCCCAAGAAGCGGACGACGACGAGGCGCACCAAGAGACAGACGCGCAGGAGGCAACGAACAGAAGACAGAGACAACGCAGGCGTCCACAGCGATACTACGATTATTATGTTTTTGATTAATTCTCTTATGTTTGTACATAGTTAAGTGTGTGATCGGGACGATCAAAATTAAGAGGGGGATAGTGTTGTGCTGGAAGCTTCCCCCGGCGACCATATGCCTCTAGAAGGCTCCCGGAGAAAAGAGCAAAGGGGCGGAGTGGAAGGCGAGCCGTCCGCGCCCCACGGGGCGCTGCCAGGAGCCAGGCGGGAAGTGTTGCCAACTCGCATATATTTTTGCTACATGTTCTTGTATGATCTGAAATATACTGTAATATTCTAGACTGTACTGTTCTGGATATATATAGGAGAAGAGTGCGAGAGAGAGTCAGTCCCAGTCATAGTAAGCTAGTGGTAAGTGAAGAGTCAGAGTGAAGTGTACTACTAAAGAAGAATATTAAACTACAGAAACTGTGCAAAGTGTTTACATATCTCCCTCTCACGGTGTCTCCTGACGGCGACACGGAACCCAAGTAACACGTCCGGCATAACAATATATATATATATATATATATATATATATATATATATATATATATATATATATATATATATATATATGTGTATATAAATATATATATGACATCAGAAGAGCAGTTGGCAAAACATGAGATGAGTTATGGAGAGGCATATAAGGTAAGTTTTAACCAATAGTGGATGGGGATCCACCCACTCTTGAAACCCTAACCCTCTTTTGATGAGGTGAACAAGGCTGTGGCAAAGGAGTGGAAAGGCAGCTGATGTGTGTAACATTAGTGTGGAGCTCCTCAAAGCTGGAGGTGAGGCCATGAGCCATGGCCTGCATGTGGTCTTGACTGTAATATGGCAATCTGGCACCATTTCTCTTGACTGGAAAGAGGAACAAGCCTCTCTGGAAAGGTAAAGGGACTGTCAAGACTGCAACAACAGTATGGCACTGCTCAGTGTGCCAGGCAAAACGCTTACCCATCTATTGCTCAAGTAACTTCGCAGCCAAATGCTGAAATTCAGAGATGTGAGCAGTTAGGGTTCATGCCTGGCGAGTCTGTTTACTGGCTGGCCTGGCCTGAGGGTGCTGTGAAGGAGGTGGTGAGTTTACCCAGCTTCTTTCCTATATGTCTCAGTGCAGCATATTTACTTTAAGAGTATTATGTAATGTTTTATGGCTGAAAAAAATTACTTTTCATCTTCCCAGACCCCCCAAAACATTCCCCCGCTCCCCTAGCTTATTGGGGTGCAGTAGCGAAATAGAAGTAACGAAAATGTGGCCAAGAAAACCAACAAAATCAACGCTTTCATTATCTCAGGTAATGTATATCGCAAAATGAGCGATTATAGATAACTCTAGTAATGGTGTTAATCCCTTTAATAATGTTAACAGTGATAAAGCTAGCAACTAAACCGTTAGACTGGCAACGCTAATATATATAAGGCGATATTTCCAGACATTGACCAATAATAAGAAAAATGTTATTCTACTCATTAAATAGGCTAATCACGAGGGGGAATATTGAAATTAGTGTAGCCTACTCCGCCGCAGGTGACAACAACGGCACAAAGCGAAGCGTATCAAACTAAATCGAACTTTATCCTTTCATACACGCCTCCGCGGTGCAGTGATTAGCGTCCCTGACAACAAATCCCCAGGCCTGGGTTCAAATCCCGGCCTGGGCAGTCGGGGGAATTCATCCTTCCTTACGGGTTGGTCAGTAAATGGGTAGCTACCTGGCGAACCTGGGGGAAGGAAAACTTTGGTAACCCGAATGTCCCGGCCACTGACCCTATGTCTAGTTAAGGATTTTCTCCCACCACAGGCTCAAAGGGGTTACGTAACGGAGATGAGCACCGCCGCCACGCGCAGCTAAAGGAGAGCATCGAGACACCTCTCCTCCCAAAATTGACCTCTCTTTTGGCCACTTTCCTAAACTCTCTCTTTTTTTATAAATATATATATATATAAATATATATATATATATATATATATATATATATATATATATATATATATATATATATATATATATATATATATATGGGCAGTGATTAGCGGGCTTTTTTTCTCATTAATTTTTTTTGCCATTGGGCTGCTTCCTTTACTGTAAAAAAGAAAAATAAGTTCCCACTTTTACCTAAGCCTTTAACTAACCTAACAAGTTCATTCACTCCTCACCACTGTCCCTATCCCACGCTGCCATGTTTAAACTCACCATATTCACATTTCTATACTCATCTTTCATCTTTCATACCCACACCAACAGATCCTCACACTCTTATTTCACTCGACACACTCCCACTGCTCATATTTATCTTGGAATATATGAAGATACGGCCTAAAATCTCTACATCTGACTAGAGTTCACTCATCAATATAACAGCTGTCCCTATCCCACGCTGCCTTATTTAAACTCACCATATTCATATTTATACTTATCTCTCAGCTTTCATACTAATACTTACTGATCTTTACACTCTAACATCACTCGACACATTCCCGTTGCTCATATTTACCTTGGAATATGAAGTTACGGCCTAAAATCTTTACATCTGACTACAGTTTACTCATTCATGTCCGCTGTCCTAACCCACGCTGCCTTGTTAAACTCACCATATTCATATTTATACTCATCTCTCAGCTTTCATACTAACGCTAACTGGTCTTCACACTCTAATATCACTCGACACACTCCCACTGTTCATATTTACCTTGGAATATAATGAAGGTACGGGATAAGTCACTCGAGAAAGCTAACACTTTTGCATAACATTGCTTTAGGTTCACACGTGTCGATCAGCTGTGTCGAATATCTTGAACGCATGGAGCTTCTACTTTGTTTTTTACTTTTTATGTATAACTTGGTGATAAACTGTACGTGTTGCTTGATTGATGTAAAGTATATGCTATCGAAATAACACAGATTCTTCGCGTAGGAAGTTGATTTTCAGTTTGATTTCATTGTCTTTTCAGGGGTGTCTGTGTTAGGTAAAGCCTGTATATTGATTGAAAAAAAAATAGCTCTTCATTATATTTCCTAACCATTCATGTATGGCTCTCAAGTTTATTCATTGTGAACTGCTCATGATGACTGTCTTTAAATTGCATCTGGCACTGGTTAGGTCTACTCTTTATTATGCTATTCAATATTGATGCCCTTATTACAGGAACTATACCCCTGGCATGGCAAACAGAAGAATGGTAAGAATATTCCAAGGACTTAAAAATCAGTGTACAAAGAAAAAAAATTAAAGCAGCTTATTTTATTTGCATGCTTCGGAGAGAAAAAGACTGAGTACTAAAATCAGGCTGAGTATAGTGTAGTTGTCCTTTAGATGACCAGGAAAGCGCTCTCGAAGAAAACGTTAGAGGAGAAACTTAAGAAAAACAGACTCAGCAATTCATCTGAAAGGGGAGAGTAGACGTGGAAAAGGACCCCAAAACCCCTTCACTTGCAGAGTACGTGCCTCCATGGTGTAGTGATTAACATGCCTAGCTACGAATCCGCGGGCCCGGGTTCGAATCCAGGCCTTGACAAGTTGACAGTCGGCGAACAACTCACCCAGTTGTGCATCTTCCCTTTCGGCCTGGTTGATAAAAGGGTACCTGAGGAACCTGGGGAAGGTAAACTGTGGTAACCTGGATGTCACGCTTGCCCTGTGTCCCGAGATCATGTTTTTTTTTTCTTATCTACCAAAGGCTCTAGAGTCTAGAGCCAATGGGACGGAGATGAGCACCCAGGCTATGCGAAGATATAGTGTGTGCATGCCTATTTGGGTGGATGGAGGAGTGATGGCCCCACGTCTTTTAGGTTCCTGGTTACGGCTAAACTTAAGGAGTTTATTAAGAATATATTTACCCAGCCTTCCCATAACTACATAAAATAATTACGGTTGAACTGTTTGAGTGTAGCTGGGTGACTCCAGGTGGCCCTCAAGACTACTGGGTGACCGCTCTATTTATGAAGCTGTGGGCAACAGTTCTGGAGTAAATACACAACAATATGACCAGCGGGAACCTGAGACTAAAGTAAACCTCGAGTCGCCAGCGACCGGAGAATAGCCTGGGTTGGCATGAGGAGCATTAGTTTTTGACATAGATTTTGTTATTCAGATTTTTTAAACACAAAAAGTTATTAATTACTCCTAAACCACCCTGCTGACCCCCTTCCGCCCCCTTTTTTCTCCCCCCCTCCCCCCAGATCTTTCCACTGCCCCCAGGTGGGCGGTATCGCCTACTTTGGGAACCATTGTTTAAAACAATGAGTGACCTGGCGTGAAAGTTACGTAAGTTAATTTGTATACATGACACTCTAAACCTAGATCACACACACACACACACACACACACACACACACCTGTAGGACAGCCGAGGGCGCAGGGGCGTGTACGAGGACAGCAGGTCGGGGCACTCCAGGAAGGGCGTCCCGTCGCCGAGATCCACCCAGGGGTCGTCATCCTCGTCCTCGGGGTGGAAGCGGGGCGGGGGGGCGAGCAGCGGCCCTCGCCCACTCACTGCTAACTCAAGCGAGGGGTCGAGGTAGCGGGGCGTCTCCTCATCGCCATCTTCGTCGGCGATCACCTTCACCTCGGGGACCAGCGCGGCGGCCATTACTTACTCCTGCATCCTGCAAGCAGTGGGAGGCTGAGGACGCTGGCTCCATGCTCCTTACCCTCGGTTACCTGCACCGTTAAGCCCTGGACCCATATTCGCAAACATTTCGAGGCTCACACACCCACATTTGATAAGGTTTTCGTAGAGGCTGTGGGCACTTCAATGGCTAGATTCAGGAACGAAGTGATAGTCTGACAAGGCCTCTGCACGATGAATGTGAAAAAAACACTCATGAGAACCCGACTTATCTCCTGTGTGGCTTTGGAAATAGTTATGAGCAACGAAAGCGTCTGTACGGGCCCTGATCTGGCGGGCACCAGACTCAACCGCCCAGAGCACCAGTGCTGCTCTCCTCACTCCTGCTGATAGCCGGCTTTCACTGACTGTACAAAACTAAATCAATTCCTTACTGGTATACATGTACCGTGGGAAGCAGTAATATTAATTATAATGATAATAATAATAATAATAATAATAATAATAATAATAATAATAATAATAATAATAATAATAATAATAATAATAATAATAATAGTGAGACACGTAAACCTTCTGTTTGTAAGGAATTTAGAGATTATTGCTTGTGGGTAACCACTAATTAGAGAGGCAGCAGTCAGCACATGGAGGTATTGCACCGTAAAGGCCGGTAAACCTAACACTGATCTTATTTTTTTCTATCGAGTAGGGGCGTCTCTGCGATCAAGACGTTGCGAGCTCGATCCCACTTACGGCAGCTTCTTAGCGAGGAAAGTAATGCTTTCTTGTAACCCCGGCAGAGCTATACTGTCTTTAGTTGCTAGCGAGGGAAGGTTCTGCGATCACTTTTTCTTAGCAACGTTGAAACTAGTGTGGATATTTCTTCCAATCAACAAAACGGATGGACTCCCTTGCCAAGACTATAATTTACGGACTGAAAATCACACGCGTCTGGCATTCCTGCACATCTATCTGCTAAGTGTGTGCGTCACGTCCTGTAGCCTTGATAAAACAATGCTGCTTTCCTGGCTATTCCGGAAGTAATTCGGCGGCTTACACGTCATGCAAACTTTATTTTTTCCCCTCGCCAACAAATCCTGGCTGACGTGCGCGCTGTCAGTATCTCAGAAGTCACTGCAGGGCACATTTGATATTATTGTCACGGAATGAGGCGCCTCCCCCCCTCCGCTTTGATTATGTTGCGATTACTGCTTCCGTTGCAACATCCATCCCTGCGTACCGCTTCCTTAATAATGACATTTAGATTACTTGTGCAACCGTTATTAAGGGTTTTTAATATTACAGTGATGATAACAACAACTACTATTACTACTACTGCTACTACTGGTACCACAACTACTACTACAACTACTACTTTTACTACTGTTACTATGATTACTCTCTCTCTCTCTCTCTCTCTCTCTCTCTCTCTCTCTCTCTCTCTCACCTGCAGCAGGCGGACGTCAGGTGAATGGCTGGCTAAAGTCCCGTTGAAAGCACATCATTGGAATCCTGCGGAGAGAAAAATGAGTTGATTACTGGTCCCTTTCTCGTCATGTCCCCCGCCAACACTCTTCCTCCTTCATAATTATGGCATCCTTCCTTCTCTCCTTCCTTCCTTCCTTTACTCCCTTGTGGTACTTTCCTTCCTGCTCCCTTTTCTGATTTATATTTTATTTTCATAGTATCTCTCTCCTATGCCAACACTCCTCCTCGTTCATAATTATGACATCCTTCCTTCTCTCCTTCCTTCCTTCCTTCCTTTACTCCCTTGTGGTATTTTCCTTCCTTCTCTCTTTTCTGATTCATATTTAATTTTCATAGTATCTCTCTCCTATGCCTTTTTTCACGTATTCCCTTCTTCATTCACAGTTGACACTCCTTCATAATTGTGGCATCCTTCCTTCCTTCCTTCCTTCCTTCAATCTCTTATGGTAGTACTTTCCCTCTCCCTTTTCTCCTTCACAACGTCGTATCTCCGTTTATTTTTATTTCGTTTAAGTGCCTCTCTCCCTACTATGCTTTTTCTTCACTTAACTTCCCTCTTCGTTCACACGGTAACCAACATAACACAAAGTCCCGAGGTATTGTCATAACGAACACAGCAGACAGACACCACGGTACACAGCATGACAACCATTAAAGTTTACAAGAAAGAGAGAAAATCGAATTAAAGAAATGACTCTGCAAGGTGCTATACAAGGTGACACAATATATCCAACACTCACAACAACATTTACGACTTGCTGAGAACATAGGAGCAGCGATTAGCGAGCCTTTGTTTTTCCCTAACACTTTCTTATTTGCCCTTGATTTGCCTCCTTTGCTGTAAAATAAAGATAAAAATAAATAAAGTGGGATAACAGAGGAATGAAGATAGACACGGAATACTAACTTGCCAGCTTTAGATTCACTGATGACAGATTCGTATTAAGTAATTCTGAGGGAAACTTACGAAGACTAATCAAGGACTCTAATCCGTGCTTCAAATCGCGGTCTCTGAGAAGTGTCGTGTACCCTGAGGTCGGTATATACAGACGCATCCGCCACTCACATCAACTATTTCCACGGGCCAAATAGGAGATCAGTCGGGCTCTAATTAGTGTTTTCTTAGGTTCACGGTACAGAAGAAAAGTCAAACTACCACCAGGGTCATAAAACTGCCTATGTAAATGCCCAAAACCCAAATGAAAGCCTTGTCAAATATGTGTGCTTGAGCGGCAAAATGTTTATGAATATGGCGCTGTCTCGTCCCGTGTGACCCTCGGAGTACGCGGACCCCCGATGAGACTCGACCCGACCAAGACCTTGACCCGACCCACTGCACGCCGGGGAGGATGACTGCCCGGCGGCCTTGATGTTGATTCTGCTGCGGAGTTGCGTTCAGAGAGAGTAACGTGACGCCTTGTTCTCATTCACGACGGACATGATTGTATTCCTTTGTGGCGTCAACAAATACTCGCTAACGATGTCAAGATTCTCTGTATATTTGAATTGTTGAATGCATAAAAAAATACATGCAAAAAAGAAGACGATTGTATCTAAAATTCGGTTTAACTTTACAGTAGGGTACTTTTTTACAATTTAATTTGATGTCTACGATTGTTTGTTACATTTAATTTGCTGTCTACGAGTGTCTGTGTTACATTTTATTTGCTGTCTACGATTTCTTTGTCACATTTAATTTGCTGTCTACGGCTGTCTGTTACATTCAATTTGCTGTCTACGGCTGTCTGTTACATTCAGTTTGCTCTCTTTGATTGTCTTTGTGTTACATTCAATTCGCTCTCTACGACTGTCTCAATGTTAAACTTAATATGCAGTCTACTAGGTCTCTATGTCACCTTCAGTTTGCTTTCTATATACGACTGTCTCTGTCACATTCATGGCAGGGTGTTTACTGTACTGCGTGACCCAGATAGTGAGTGACGCGGCTCTCCACACTAATCTTTTGTGTGTGGCGTGAATATCAATTGTGTCACCAGAGTACTGAAGCGTATCACTCCTCTTTATCTGGGGTGACTGGGGATGAATAGTTTGCTAATTCCACGGAGGTAAACAACGCCTCTAACTGTATCAAAAATGTACGTAACCGCTTATTTGTACTTATTTGTTATTCGTTAGTTATTTGTGAGATCTGGTGTTCCAAGGCCTTACAAATATATATATATATATATATATATATATATATATATATATATATATATATATATATATATATATATATATATATATATATATATATACATATATATATATATATATATATATATATATATATATATATATATATATATATAAAGGTATAATGTCAAAATATGTATTAAAGAAGAGATGCCCGTGCTTCGTTGCTCATCAAATAACGTACACGAGAAATGCAAATGTATGCAGATTGAATTTGTGCCTAAAAAAAAAAAAAATAGCTTGATGGTCTTAAGATGGGAAATGTCCTGCAGAAAACGAACGACATTATAATTAAAAACGAGAGAAGTGAGAGGGAGGATGGAAAGCCCAAGTGAAGAGAAGGAGAGTAGAAAAATTACAGGAGGTGGAGAGGGAAGAAAAAAGAGACAAGAGAAAAAGAAAGACAGGAGGTGGAGAGGGAAGAGAAAAAGAAAGACAGGAGGTGGAGAGGGAAGAGAAAAAGAAAGACAGGAGGTGGAGAGGGAAGAGAAAAAGAAAGACAGGAGGTGGAACACAAAGTAACACAAAGGAAGAACAAACAACAGCAGACCTGCTGGTCCTTACGAGGCTGTTTGTGACTAGCTACACTAACTATCTAATCAAAGGTGGAAGATGAAGGACAGCAAAGGCGAAGGCTCCTCCCCACCCACCCATCCCTCCAGCCAAAGCTGGCAGGAAAGGAAAAAGAACCATGCAGCATGGAAAAAATACATGGAAATTATGTAGGAAAGAGGAAAGAACTACCATTACTGCTACCACTAAGCGGGCGATAAAAGCGGACAAGGACACCAGTATTCGAAAGAACTTAACGTTATTACGACAATGAGTAATATCTTAGTTGCTGGTTGGATTCAAAACACTTGTCTAATCTATTCTTGAAGGCCGTAACTGTTGTACTATCAACGACATCACAGGGAAGAGAGTTCCAAACATTAACAACTCGATTGAAGAAGAAGTGTTTAGCTTCGTGCGACGAGAATCTTTTACCACTTATCTTCAAATTGTGATTTCTTCTTGTTCTATTTGATCGATCAATTGTAAAGTATTCTTCCGCATTAATATCACTGAATCCTTTGAACATTTTAAACACTTCTATTAGATCGCCTCGCATTCTTCGTTTTGATAGACTGAATAAATTTACTTCTTTAAGCCTTTGTTCATATGATAAATTTCTCAACCTAGGAATCACCTTTGTTACTCTTCGTTGGACCCGTTCCAACTTTTCTGTCTTTTCTGTAGTAGGGAGACCAAAACTGTACACAGTACTCTAGACGGGGTCGAACCAACGAATTATGCAGTTTTAATATTACTTTTTCCGATTTATTATTAAAGACTCGTCCGATGAAGCCAACCAATTTGTTTGCAGTTTTAACTACCTCTGAACAATGCTGACCAGGCTTTAAATCGCTTGATATAGTGATTCCAAGATCCTTTTCTTTACTTACTGCAGAAAGTTGTTGGCCATTCATTACGTACCGAACGCGATTGTTATTTTTTCCGATGTGCAACACTTTACATTTGTCAACGTTAAATTTCATTTGCCATTGATTGGCCTATGTGCAAGTCGATCTAGATCTGATTGTAAAGCTTCTTCGTCGAGTGTCGCAGTTACTTTACCAGCAATTTTTGTGTCATCAGCAAATTTTGATACTTTGCAAGTGAGCCCATCATCGATATCATTAACATAAATTAAGAAGGGCATGGGGCCAAGCACTGATCCTTGAGGTACGCCGCTTCTGACATCGAGCCAGTTAGATGTAACACCGTTTAGAATTACTCTCTGTTTCCGCTCAGAGAACCAGTCCACAAGATAATTGTGAATGTTACCCGAGATACCGTGCGCCAATAGTTTGCTGAGCAATCGTTGGTGGGGGACCTTATCAAATGCCTTTTGAAAATCCAGATATATGATATCTACTGATCTGCTTTCATCGAACACCTCAAAAATATGGTGAAAAAAATCAAGTAAGTTAGTTAAACACGAACGTTTATTACGGAAGCCATGTTGCGAATTATTTATCATATTATTTTCTTCGAAGAATTTCACCATATTGTCGCGAATGATAGTCTCCATTAACTTACAAACAATCGCTGTCAGGCTAATTGGTCGACAGTTTCCTGGATGAGACTTGTCCCGCTTTTTGAAAATTGGTGTGACATTTGCAAACTTCCAGTCCGACGGAACTTTTCCAGCTGTTAAAAAGAGGGAGACGGAAGAGAAAAAGAAAGACAGGAGGTGGAGAGGGAAGAGAAAACATAAAAAGAAAGACAGGAGGTGGAGAGGGAAGAGAAAAAGAGAAAAAGAAAGACAGGAGGTGCAAAGGGAAGAGAAAAAGTAAAGGAGAATAAGCTGCAGTGAAGTATTGGAATGGACTGGAGTAAATCATGCCGGACAGCTTAAAAGAGACAACAAAATTACTCACAACGGATAGCCTGGGATCAAAGGAAAGCCATAACGGGACAGACAACAAGCAACGAGGCAGCCAAGGAGGCGGTTTTGTCTAAGAAATGAAGGGTGCAAGCAATCGAAGTCTAAAGTCCTTTGTTCATTCTAATCCTTACAAGCAGAGAAGAGAAGAGCAGTACAGTCTCTAATCCCTCTGTCAGCCAGTTTGTACGCACCCTCCAATTAGTGCATAAGCTAGAAATAAAAATAAAAATAGATCGAACGTATGAAAAAAGAAGTATTGCCAGATAAAGAATAACAGCCATTCCAAATTTCAATAATAATAAGTCTTCCACCCAAACTCAACTTTTCAGAATGCACTTTTTTTCCGCTGATAAGACAACGAACTGGAATGGCTTGGAAAAAATAAAAGAAAATACCCGGAATCTAATATATATTTTCGCTGTTCTTATTGCGGCCGGATGAAAGCGGTGGAGACATTGCAGTGGGGAGGGGAGAGGAAGTGCAAGGGAGGAGGTGGAGAGGGGAGAGGGGAAGTGCAGGGGAGGAGGTGGGGTGGGGAGAGGGGAAGTGCAGAGGATGAGGTGGGGAGGGGAGAGTGGAAGTGCAGGGGAGGAGGTGGGAAGGGAAGAGGGGAAGTGCAGGGGAGGAGATGGGGAGAGGAATGAGGGGAGGGGAAGGGGAAGTGAGGAAGGAGATGGGGAGAGGGAAGAGGGGAGGGGAGGAGAACTGAATGGGAGGAAGTGGAGGAGGGGAGAGAAAGTAGGGAGAGGGGAGAGGACGTGCATGAGGAAGAAGGGGGAGAGGGAAGAGGAAAATCAGGGGAGGAAGTGGGTCGAGGGGAGAGGAAGTAGGAAGGGGAGATGAAGTGCAAGGTGAAAAAGGGGAGAGAAAATGAAGGTGGAGGAAGTGGGGAGGAAGAGGGGAGAGGGGAGGGGACGCAAGACCACAGGGAATTTATTGGCAGGAAACTATTACTGATGAAAAAGTTCCCAAGGATATATCTTATTACTTCCATTCTTATCAGTAAGCTTATTGGCCTGCGCGCTCTCTCTCTCTCTCTCTCTCTCTCTCTCTCTCTCTCTCTCTCTCTCTCTCTCTCTCTCGATCCATAGATAAGTAGATAGAGATAGATAAATAAATGGAAAGTTACAGATAAAGAAGGTTGGATAAGTATAGATAGATAGATAGGGATATAGATAGACAGATAGATGTGTGTGTGTGTGTGTGTGTGTGTGTGTGTGTGTGTGTGTGTGTGTGTGTGTGTGTGTGTGTGTGTGTGTGTGTACATCATTTTTTGGCCTCAATATTGGTCCATTAAACGTGTAATACCTGTTGATAAGAAAGCAGCGTTAATGATAAGCTATCCTAACTTATGCTGCGTTCCCCTGCTCCACTTTTTTTTTTCTTACCTGCTTATCTACGCGATTGGGCACACTCATTAATCTCTCTCTCTCTCTCTCTCTCTCTCTTGATCTATCTGTTTATCTTTCTATCTATCTATCTGTCTATCTCTCTCCTCATTTCCTTCGATTTGCATACCTTCCGTCCTCGTTGCTAGTCCCCTTTCCATGGTAACCACTTTCCAGGGACATACTATTTCATCCTATATCCTTATCATTATTTCTCGCCCATAATCTCTATATTGTCACCTCTATGCTTCACCTTCCATCTACTTTTACTTTCCATTTCTTTTATTTAATTCTAATCATGCCCTTATTCTCCCCACCATGAATCACACCCTTCCGCCCCTCTCCATTCTTCCCTCTCTTTTATCTCCCTTCTCCCTCCTCCTCCCCTCTCTCCCTCGCTGACCTCCATTATTTGTCTCAATGCCACACGATAGCATCACCATTGTTCACTATCTTCACCGCGGGAGCTTAGTGGAGCTTCACATCGTCAGCTGATATGGCGTTGGCATCATAAAAAACAAACAATGACACCCGAGTAAAGTAGAACACACGGGGAGGGGAGAGTGGCGAGGAGAGAGGAAAGGGGCAGTGGTATGGAGGGAGGGATGAAGGGCACAGGGAGGAATCCGATTGAAAGCGACAGTTTTCGCCGGACCGTCTGGGTGAGAGCTCAGTTGCGCAGTCAGTTGTAAGTGCGCAATAAGGCGTGTGGTTCCCTGTTGCTGTGTTGCGCCGGGATCTCCAGCAGCCTGCCCGGCCCTCCACCAAGATGTTCCCGGGCGCCCTCACCCTCACCCACCCACCCAAGTTTGAGTTTCTTGCTCCACCACGGTCGTAGCTGGAGGCAAACGCGGGTCACCTTAGCCCACTCAGCCGCTGGAAACACGCCTCTGCCAGTTACCTTGGCGTGGGCCGTGTACTGGGCCTGGAAGTGTCATAAACGAAAAGCCAAAGAAAAGAGCTTCCGGTGTGGACTGTCCGAGACTTAAGGTGGCTTTAACGTGCTTATTATGGAAGATCTTAAGTAAAATTGTTAAAAAAAAATGTGTGAAGAGCTCTAAATCATGTGTTTTAGATCATTATTATTCTTTCATCATGTGACATTTAAAACACAAAACATTCTAAAACACCCCAAAAAAGTTCCCTATAACTGATAAAAAATACAATCCAGGATATAGTCGACAACCACGCCAGCACTGAAGGGAACAGGCAAGAACCGGCTGGTGGGTGACTGGAGCAAACTGAGCAGGTATGTAGTTGAGGCAGACGCAACTGACGGGAAGAGAATTGGGTAAATGATCCATCTTGTAATCTCCTTATATCCTCGTTTTTGTTTTGAAGGAGGCTTTAGTATTCCTCGTCGCTCCATTTTCTTATCTCAAATGTAGGTGCGTCATCAAGGCTCCTGGAAGTATTTATGCAAATGGAATTACTAAAAAAATCTGTAGTAAGCATGAATGGAGGCAAACATTAAGATTTCAGCCTCTGAAAATTCCTTACATAAATTAATGTTTCAATTAACTGTCATCATATTCTTTTTTGCTTTTACGTGTCATTTGTTGAACCTGTCATGCCGTACATTGTAACACACACACACACACACACACACACACACACACACACACACACACACACACACACACACTTAAGCGTTTCAACAGGTAGTACATCTGTCTGCATGAGGTATTCGTTTCATAATGGTGACCTTGAACCAGCTTTCTCGTTCAATACCATGGAGCCTTTAGTAACAGCGGCGGGCAAGGCGCCAAGCACGAGGGTGAACGCGCCGGCCGGCCCAGCACATTGCCAGCAGGTTGTGTGATGTGAAGGCGCTCAGTAATCCAGTAGCCAGCACCGTGCAAACACTCGGCGAGGAGGTGTTGTAACGCGGCACTACGGAGGAACGTAACGAAGGGTATTGTTCACAAACCATACAATCCCTACCTCTGCACGCAATCAAGTTTAATCCTCGTATAAAGTTCATTCATTAGTAGAAATATAAAATAATAACGAACTCGAATTTTTTCAACTATCATTTTCCTCCATCTGTTCCACTTCCCTTTAAACCCCGAGGCCACCGCAGTTGCTTACCTCTACTTCTTATCCATTTTCTCATACTTCTGTGGACGAATGAAACTTTGAACGATGTGATGTGATGCCTTTCTCTCCTTCTCCCCCACCCTCTCAATTACCTTCACTTAAGTTCTTCCTAGCGATGTGTTCAGTGCCATCCCAGCTTGAACCTTTAAAAGTCTTACGATACCGATGAAGTTCCCCTTGTGGCTTTGATGAACTAACGCACTGACGCATGGCTCGAACAAATCCTTTCGTCTCGGAACATCACCGCCTGTCTTTTTTTTTTTTCTTCTTTTTGTCCGGTTGAACTAGTTACACTTACATTCAAGCAAGCTTTTTTTTTCATCAAACCTTGTCCCTTAGTAGTTTATCGTACTAATACCGATTTCTCCCATATGTTATCTTTTACCTACATTCTTTCATTCCTTTCATCGGAAAAGGAAGTCTTCGACCTTAATACCTCCCCCTCCCCACACATACACGCACTTTCCTTTTCTCTCTTTAGCCGAATCTTTTAGGAATTCTAAGACATTCACGGTTTTCTTAAAAATTAGACTTTATAATTTTGGAAACGTGTCCTTTTTTTCTGCTCCTCGGCCATAAAAATCTCTCCCATCATTCTTTTTACCTATCATCAGACAGTCTATCTATCTATCTATCTATCTATCTATCTATCCTGCACATCGCTCTAGCAGTATCTATTTTCGCATACATGAATATTGCGAGACGTCAGCAGCCGAGCGATTCCCTGGCCAGCTAGCAGAGAGGGAGAATAGTGACCGCTCTCCTGACACACTGCCGAGAGAATGGTGAAAGTAACCCAGGCGAGGAGGGAAAAAACAAGATTAAATCAACGTTAAAAAGTAGAGAGAAGGATTGGCTTGACGGAGTGCATGATTTACGTAGCGATTGTGAGACGAGTCAAGTAGATGGGAGGACAAAGGCGCGCGCGCGAGAGAGAGAGAGAGAGAGAGAGAGAGAGAGAGAGAGAGAGAGAGAGAGAGAGAGGAGAAAAATATATTGATCAAATTTTTATGGACTCGATTATGTGGGAAAAGAAAACGAAGCAATAAAACACAAACTGGACGACCACGCGTTCGGTGACTCATCCTGTGTGTGTGTGTTTGTGTGCGTGTGTGTTGTAATGCCTCGCTGTATTTTTGTGCCTACATATGTATATTTTGTATCTGTGTATGTTATATTTTAGTGTAAGTTATTGTTAAGGAATGCCAGACCACGTGGAAAATGGAGGCGGGGAATAAATGGGAAAGCAATTAAGGAACACCTGGTGTGGGCGGAGTAGGAAAAGAATAGTGAACACCTGGGGGGGAAAGAAGAAGTAGATAAGAGTTTAAGGACGTCAGGATTCCGGAAGGAGTAGAAAGGGATTAAGAGGACACAAGTAGGAAATTAAGAAAGAGGCGCCTGACCATGGCCTGACAGGATGCTTGACGTCACAAATTAGAGGCGTGGGCAGAGCAGAGTTGTGCCCGGAGAACAGGAAAGAAATCACTTCAGGGCTGGAGGGCAGACGGGTAAGCCGGAGGCCTTGGAGTCACGGGTGTGAGTGAGTTGGAGATGGGGTAGTGGAGATGTTGTGGAAGTTGTGGTGATGGTATAATGGAGAGTGTAGGAGATTGGGTGTGAGAGTGTGTACGGGAATTGTCGCGTTGGTCTGGGGAACGTGGTGATGTATTATATGTGTCCTATAAGTGTAAAGTGGAATTTGTAATGTAAATTTTTTTTTTTTTTTTTTTTACAACAAAGGAGGCAGCTCAAGGGCACAAAAAACAACAATAAAAAAAGCCCGCTAATCGCTGCTCCCATGAAAGAATCAGAAGAGGCGGCCAAAAGCAAGGGCAAACTCGGGAGGAGAGATGTCCTGATACCCTCCTCTTGAAAGAGTTCAAGTCGTAGGCAGGAGGAAATACAGATGAAGGAAGATTGTTCCAGAGTTTACCAGCGTGAGGGATGAAAGAGTGAAGATGCTGGTTAACTCTTGCATAAGGGGTTTGGACAGTATAGGGATGAGCATGAGTAGTAAGTCGTGTGCAGCGGGGCCGCGGGAGGGGGGGAGGCATGCAGTTAGCAAGTTCAGAAGAGCTGTCAGCGTGGAAATATCGATAGAAGATAGAAAGAGAGGCAACATCGCGGCGGAATTTAAGAGGTAGAAGACTATCAGTAGGAGGAGGAGAGCTGATGAGACGAAGAGCCTTAGCCTCCACTCTGTCCAGAAGAGCTGTGTGGGTGGAGCCCCCCCACACGTGAGATGCATACTCCATACGAGGGCGGACAAGGCCCCTGTATATGGATAGCAACTGCGCGGGGGAGAAGAACTAGCGAAGACGATACAGAACGCCTAACTTCGAGGAAGTTGATTTAGCGAGAGAGGAGATATGAAGTTTCCAGTTGAGATTATGAGTTAAGGATAGACCGAGGATGTTTAGTGTTGAAGAAGGTGACAGCTGAGTGTTGTCGAAGAATAGGGGATAGGTGTTTGGAAGATTGTGTCGAGTTGATAGGTGGAGAAATTGAGTTTTTGAGGCATTGAAGGACACAAGGTTCCTTCTGCCCCAATCGGAAATGATAGCAAGGTCTGAGGTTAAGCGTTCTGCAGCCTCCAGTCTGGAGTTGTGTACTTCTTGTTGAGAGGGTCTTCTATTGAAAGAAGTTGAATAATGCAGAGTGGAGTCGTCGGCGTATGAGTGGACAGGACAGTTTGTTATGGAAAGAAGATCATTGATGAATAACAGGAAGTGAGTGGGTGATAGGACAGAGCCCTGTGGAACGCCACTGTTGATTGATAGGTTTAAGGGAAGAGCAGTGACCGTCTACCACCGCAGAGATAGAACGGCCGGAAAGGAAACTGGAGATTAAGGAACAGAGAGAGGGATAGAATCCGAAAGAGGTCAGTTTAGAAAGCAAAGACTTGTGCCAGACTCTATCGAAGGCTTTCGATATGTCTAGCGCAACAGAAAAAGTTTCACCGAAACGGCTAAGAGAGGATGACCAAGAGTCAGTTAAGAGAGCAAGAAGATCGCCAGTAGAACGCCCCTTGCGGAACCCATACTGGCGATCAGATAGAAGGTAAGAAGTGTAAAGGTGCTTTTGAATCTTCCGGTTAAGGATTGATTCAAAAGCTTTAGATAGACATGAAAGTAAAGCTATTGGGCGGTAGTCTGAGGGATTGGAGCGGTCACCCTTCTTAGGCACAGGCTGTACAAAGGCATACTTCCAGCAGGAAGGAAAGATAGATGTTGATAGGCAGAGACGAAAGAGTTTGACCAGGCAGGGTGTCAGCACAGAAGCACAGTTTTTAAGGACAATTGGAGGCACTCCATCAGGTCCATAAGCCTTCTGAGAGCTGAGGCCAGAGATGGCATAGAAAACATCATTAGGAAGAATCTTAATAACAGGCATAAAGGAGTCAGAGGAGGGATGAGTAGGAGGAATATGTCCAGAATCGTCCAAGGTGGAGTTCTTACAGAAAATTTGAGCGAAGAGTTCAGCCTTAGAGACAGATGAGACGGCAGTGCTGCCGTCACGGTTAAGGAGAGGAGGGAAAGAGGAAGAAGTGAAATTGGAGGAGATATTTTTGGCTAGATGCCAGAAGTCACGGGAAGAATTAGAAGAAGCAAAGTGTTGACATTTTCTATTTATAAAATAAGTTTTGGTGAGTCGGAGAATAGATTTGGCACGATTCCGGGCTGAAATGTATAGGTCAAAGTTAGTGGGAGTTCGAAGGCTCTGGAACCTTTTGTGAGCTGCCTCTCTATCTTTAATAGCACGAGAACAAGCATGATTAAACCAAGGCTTTTTAGCATGAGGAGTAAAGAAAGTACGTGGAATGTATGCCTCCATTCCAGAGACAATCACCTCTGTGATGCGCAGAGCACACACAGAGGGGTCTCTCTCCTGGAAGCAGTAATCATTCCACGGGAAATCGGAAAAGTACATCCTCAGGTCGTCCCACCGAGCTGAAGCAAAATGCCAGAACCATCGCCTCCTCGGCGGGTCCAGAGGATGCACAGGAGCGATAGGACAGGATACAGAAATAAGGTTATGATCGGAGGAGCCCAACGGAGAGAACAGTTTGACAGAGTAAGCAGAAGGATTAGAGGTAAGGAAGAGGTCTAGAATGTTGGGCCTGTCTCCAAGACAGTCGGGAATATGAGTAGGGTGCTGAACCAGCTGCTCTAGGTCGTTGAGGAGAGCAAAGTTGTAGGCTTGTTCACCAGGCTGGTCAGTGAAAGAGGATGAAAGCCAAAGCTGGTGGTGAACATTGAAATCTCCCAAGATGGAGATTTCAGCGAAGGGAGAGTGGGTCAAGATGCGCTCCACTTTAGAGTTCAAATAGTCAAAGAGTTTTACATAGTTAGTAGAGTTCGGTGAGAGATAAACAGCACAGCTGTATTTAGTAATAGAATGACAGTGAAGTCTTAGCCAGATGGTGGAAAATTCAGAAGAGTCAAGGTCGTGGGCACGAGAGCAAGCGATGTCGTTGCGCACGTAGGCGCAACATCCAGCTTTGGATTGAAATTTAGGATAGAGATAGTAGGAGGGAACAGGGTAGAGGTTGCTGTCAGTAGCCTCAGAAACCTGTGTTTCGGTGAGGAAGAGAAGGTGAGGTTTAGAGGAGGAGAGATGGTGTTCCACAGAATGAAAATTAGAACGGAGACCGAGAATGTTGCAGAAATTGATAAGGAGGAGGTTCGAGGAGTTATCAGGACACCTCTCAAGTCGGCAGCCAGAAGGGGAGTCCTCCCTGGGGGAGTTTATGCCCCCCCCCCCCCAGCGGGGACTCCGAGGCAGTTATTTTTTTCACCATGTTGAATTTTGAATTTTGGGAAAAGGTGTGTGTGTTTTGTGAATGTAGTGTGGTGTAGAAAGAGAGAGGAACTGTCTTTAGAGAGCATGCTGAACTGCTCTTTGGTGTTGATGAGACAAAAGGGAAACGGTTAGTGAGGACATGGGAAGGGTATTTGAAGGGCTTCAGCACCCTCCCTGCTTCCCATTTATCCTCACCGGGAGTAGCTCACGCCCGTTCGGTAGGTGTCTTCCTACCTACTCCTACTCCTAAGTATCAATATAGTTTATTTTGTTACTGTGATTTTTGGTTGACCCTCCAAGCACAACGTGGGTGTGAAGTCGGCCTAGGTTTGGCCCAGGATAGCAGGATTGAACTTGTCTATCACATACTGGGTCGTATTAACTGGGCTACGTTACTTGTAGTACGAGTACGTCCTACCTAACGGAAAACCAGCCTAGGTCATGACAGTGTGTGCGTGTGTCGACCTCGTCACGTCAAAAAGTTATTACAAGGCGATAGGTTCAAACATTACTTTCTGAGGACACCTTCGGGGGGGGGGGATAGGTAGGAGGGGGGGGGGGCGAGGGAGGGAGGGGGGAGTCAAGAACCAATCAGCTCCGTGGACCCAAACGAACCATCAAAGTCAGCGTCCCGCCAATCAAAGAACGGAGGAGGGGACGAAAAAAAAAAACAAAAAAAAAAAAAAACCGTCTCTTTCCATTAATCTATTTCTTTCAATCAAGGAAGTGAGCCAAGATGAAACAGGTTGATACAAAAAGAAAAAATCACAAAGAAAATTAAGTGTATTCAGCTTTGGATTAGTTTTAGTGTCAAAGACTTAGGTTATTTTCGAGCCAGTCAACAGGTTAGCGACTTACGATAGAAGGAGAGAGAAAATAATATTAGTCTACGGTGATGAAGGGCAAGTCCCGTCCCGTGATACTGCTGATGATTATGATGATGCTGTTTCTCCTGCTGCTTCTACTGTTACTACTTTGGATACTGCAACCACAAACACTACTACTGCTACCGTTACTACAACAAAAACTACCACTACCTCCACTATAACACCTACTTCTACTACTACTACTACTAGTCTACTACAGCCCTCTACTGTTACTACTACTACTACTACTGCTACTACTGCACGGACGTAAAGTAATACCGATCTTTCAATATGAGGTAAATTTGAGAAGAAAATGCCGGAAATTACCGTTACGAGTCTCTTTCGTATTCAATATATCTCATGACTGACTAATGTGAACCAAACTGCCTGATAATATGTTTCTCCAGTGACTGATTTAACATACATACGGTGTGTCTCAAAGTATAACCAGGAGCCTGAGTTATGTGTTAAGTTGTATATGTATGTTGTCTGAAAGCAAATCTTCACTCGCGTCACACCGCTGAATACGATGAATACCTAACAACGGACAGTATATTTTGTTCCAGGGGTCAACAGCTCTGCATTCTTCTTTGTCTGCCTGTTCTTTTGTTAACTATCTCTGTCTATTTTTCTATCTATCTGTCTGTCTGTCTATCTATCAATCCATCTATCTCTTCGCGCCATGGAGGACGAGGAGGACATGATACTGGAGAAGGTGGAGGACATCAACAAGAAATGGGTGGAAAGACTCATCTCAAAGCACCTACACGCCAGAGGTGATGATGGTGATGACTGTGATGATAATGATGATAATGATGATGATTGTTTTCCTCCATCACTAACAACCTCCCCTCCCACTTCCCTCGTGCCCTTCAGGAGACACGCGCCCTTGGTTCCTCCTGAGCTGGAGTATCAAAGGCTGCCCCTCCGTGGACCCCCTGGCGGGCATCTCCTCCAGCCGTGCCTCCGTCCGTGCCGTCTACAGGCTGCAGGAGGGCGAGGAAGAGGAGGAGATGAGAGTGGTCGTGAAGGTCACCCCGACAAAGGGCCTAATGGCGTGAGTATCCGAGGAGAAGACGGAAGAAGAGGAGCTGATGGAGGAGGAGGAACTAGAAGAGGAGGAGGAGGAGGACGAGGACGAGGAAGGAATATGTAATAGTTGAACCTCTCTGACATAACAAACAACTGCGAACAACTATCATATACGTAATCATCACTACAACTATTACTACTACTATTACCACTACTACTACTACTACTACTACTACTTCTACAACAATTTTCCTATTACTACATTTTCACACGACTCCTACTACTATTTTTTCCCCTTTTACTACATTTTGAAACGACTACAACTACTCCTATCACCACCACTACTACTACTACTACTACTACTACAATTACTACAGCTACTACTACCTATTTTCTTTCCCTTCTTCACCACCACCTCCCTAACCTTCCATCCCCCTTCTGCAGTAACCTGATGATCTCTCTGGGCATGCACCGGGTGGAGGCGGGTCAGTACGGGGGGTTCCTGCGCGCGGTGGCGGCGTGGGAGGCGGTACGGCGGGGCGGGCGGCAGCGAGGCGTGGTGGAGCAGCTCGTCCCGCGCCACAACCTCGCCCTGGCCTCCGCCCGCCACCTCACGCTCGTCCTGCCGGAGCTCACGCATCTAGGTTACAGGGTGAGTGGTGATGGGTGTTGTTGTTAGTGGTGGTGGTGGTGGTGCTTGTTGATACTATTGTGGTTGTTTTTGTTGCGCTTGTTATTATTATTATTGTAGTAGTGGTAGTAGTAGTAGTAGTAGTAGTAGTAGTAGTTGTTGTTGTTATTATTATTGCCCACCTCCACGTACCGAAAAGGGTATGTTTTTTTTTCTTTGTCTGCTGCTTGTTTGTCTGTGTCCATTTGTCTGTCTGTTACCAATGTGTTAAAAATATTGGATGTATAGTCATCGGATACACATGAGAACATCCTTAAGTGAACATCATTAATTCGCTAACATTCAGTATTTTCAACGTTAACAATTTTTGCGATATTCATCCAAGGATTTTCTCATACTATCATTACTACTACTACTACTATTACTACTATACTACTGCTATATTATTACTATAAACTAACGCGCATTTCCTTTTGCTCTAACCTTTCATGAATTCCATAACGTTGCTAACTAAATACGTTGCAACAGATAGTTCAACAAGGGATGCAATTAGCAATGGATATTCGTTTCCATTGGATTCTCGGTCGAAATAATTTTCTTTTATGGTCCATATTTTTCATTATTCCTATCACGCAATTTAGTTCTTCACTTTTACGCAGCAAGAGAGTATCAGGACACCTCTCCTCCCGAAAATAACCTCTCTTTCGGCCACCCCTCTGAGCCCTTTTTTTATAGGAGCAGTGATTAGCGGGCTTTTTTTCATTATTGTTTCCTTTTTTTTTTACCCTTGATCTGTTTCCTTTGCTGTAAAAAAAAAAAAAAAAAAAAAAAGACGATAGACGAGTCATCAATATTCTCTGCAGTAATTTCCCAGAACACTTGCAATAAGCATTTTCATTTTCGCTCGTTACATTCTCTCTTTTCACTTCGCCATTCCGTGGCAGCCTGAAAGCGAAATATTAGGATGCGCAACAAAACTCGGAGGATCGTATACCGAAAGAGAATAGAATCGGCTAAATGGTCTCGGCATCGGCGGATTATTGCGCAAAATCAGCGTCCAGGTTCCGCCAACTTTCTGTTACTCGATTATTGCTCGGTATTTCACAGCCACTCTCTCGATGTACTATTACGCGTTATAATTACATTTGGCTATGAGTCTCGTTAAGCGGTTATGAGGCTAACAAGGCTTTTACGAGCTTGGGACTGCCGGGAACCATCTACTTACGTTATTATAAGAACACCCCAGTCTAAAAGAACTCACAAACCTACATGTAAAGTGATAAAATATAGAATAAAAGCAGAATGAATGTATATCCGCATCAGGACTTCATCCCCCCTATCTCTCTTTAACCCATCTTCATCGCCCCTACTCCTCTTCAACCCCTCTTCATCTTCCCCTACCTCTCTTCAACCCCTCTTCAAGCTCCCTCTTAACCAGGACACCTCTCCACCCAAAACTGACCTCTCTTTTGGCTACTCGTTGTTTTTTTTCACAGAGAACGTCTAGCGGACTTTTTTGTTCCTGTTTTTTGTTTTTTGCCCTTGAGCTGCCTGTAGGATAACCGTAGAATAAAAATATATAACTGTAGCTTTAGGTCATTTCTCACTCAGTATCTGAAGGCAGTACATATTTAACACGCTGACAAACAAACGGACACCAACAACTCACAAACGAAGATGAAGAAAAGACTGATCAAAACGTTATGAATCTAGAAAGTGATAACAGGTTGACTAAAAGTATATAAGGGGTAGACTGTAGCTCTGGGTCATTTCTCACGCATTATCTGAAGGCAGTACATATTTAACGCGCTGACAAACAAACGAACACCAACAACTCACAAACGATTATGAAGAAAAGACTGATCAAAACGTTAAGAATCTAAAAAGTGATAACAGGTTGACTAAAAGTATATCAGGGGTAGACTGTAGCTCTGGGTCATTTCTCACGCAACAATAGAGGGGCAAAACACAACTATAACATGCGAACATACAAAAGCACACCACCAACTCAGGCACAGGCTAAAAGAGATGGACTAACCAGCACGCTATGAATCAATGAAAGCACGGGCCATCAATAATTCAAGAGGCGAACACACACACACACACACACACACAAACACACACACACACACACACACACACACACACACACACACACACGCATACAAACTCGTCTGACTCAAGGCCAAGACCATTAAGTCCGAACTCCTAGTAAGGCAGCAGGGGAAACACAAGCTTTTAATAACGTAACAGACGAACATACGTACAAACAGCTACCACTAACGCCAGAACGAATGCGGAAGTTGCAAGGCTCGCGAAGAATTATTGACGAAAAGCGGAGGACAGTAACAACGTAACCCAAATAACCAACACTCACTGAAAGATGGAACGATTAAAAATAAAGTTAAGAAGCACACTAAAAATCGAAAAAAACAGAGGGCAGTATGAGTATGACAAATATCTACTACTATATAGAAGAAAAAAATTAAAAACAAGAGAAAAATCGAAAAAAAAAAAGCAGAAGACTAATAACGTTACGCAAATGGCCATAAATTCAAAGACAGAACGTATAAAAATAGTTAAAGAGAAGCCGAAGAATTGACGAGAAGCAGAAAGCAGTAATAATGTCACAGAAACAGCCACAGCCACAACTCAAGGACGAAGAAAATAAAAGAAAGTTGAAATGCTCGCTAGAAATCAAGGAAAAGCAGAAAGCAGTAATGACGTAACACAAGCAGCAGCCACTAACTCACACACAAAACCGAATAAAACCGTAGATAAAGACTTTAGGAATCAAGGAAAAGCAGCCAGTAACAACCCAGCGCAAACAGACGCCAAGGCAAAACGAGTTAGCCTGAAGAGCACGTGAGGAGGCGAGGGAAAACTTGCATAAAACAATCCCAGTGTCTGACCCTCCAAGGTGCTGCAGGGAGCTCTTTGTCAGTCGTAGAATGTGTCCTTTGCCATTGTGACTTTAAATTCAACTCCCTTTAGACAGAGGTCCTTTTAAACACAACTGTCTGTAATCACGTAACCCTTTGAACAATGGTCCCTTGAAACACACCTCAGGTCCCTTTAAACACACGTCCCTTTAAACACAAGTCCCTTTAAACACAGGTCCCTTTAAACACAAGTCCCTTTAAACACAGGTCGCTTTAAACACAGGTCCCTTTAAACACAGGTCCCTTTAAACACAGGTCCCTTTAAACACAGGTCCCTTTAAACACAAGTCCCTTTAAACACAGGTCCCTTTAAACACAAGTCCCTTTAAACACAGGTCCCTTTAAACACAGGTCGCTTTAAACACACGTCCCTTTAAACACAAGTCCCTTTAAACACAGGTCCCTTTAAACACAAGTCCCTTTAAACACAAGTCCCTTTAAACACAGGTCCCTTTAAACACAAGTCCCTTTAAACACAGGTCCCTTTAAACACAAGTCCCTTTAAACACAGGTCCCTTTAAACACAGGTCGCTTTAAACACAGGTCCCTTTAAACACAGGTCCCTTTAAACACAGGTCCCTTTAAACACAGGTCCCTTTAAACACAGGTCCCTTTAAACATAGGTCCCTTTTAACACAGGTCCCTTTAAACACAGGTCCCTTTAAACACAAGTCCCTTTAAACATAGGTCCCTTTAAACACAAGTCCCTTTAAACATAGGTCCCTTTAAACACAGGTCCCTTTAAACACAGGTCCCTTTAAACACAAGTCCCTTTAAACACAAGTCCCTTTAAACATAGGTCCCTTTAAACACAAGTCCCTTTAAACACAGGTCCCTTTAAACACAAGTCCCTTTAAACACAGGTCCCTTTAAACACAAGTCCCTTTAAACACAAGTCCCTTTAAACACAGGTCCCTTTAAACACAGGTCCCTTGAAACACAACTCCCTTTAAGGCCCCCTCCCTCACCAATCCCTTCCTCCTCTTCCCCGATCCTCACTCCAGCCATCCCCCAATTTGCAAACGTCTGCAGCAGGATGGTTGAAGAGACAGTGAGAGGAGGGTGGAGGTGGAGGTGGCGGTGGCGAGAGGATAGCGGGGCACGTCTAATTGTGGCACACGAGGAGAAAAGGGAGGGAAAGCAATTACGTAATTTCTCCAAACAATTACTTTTATGGCTGCTACTGTA
The DNA here is from genome assembly GCF_024679095.1 of Eriocheir sinensis. Classification (NCBI taxonomy): domain Eukaryota; kingdom Metazoa; phylum Arthropoda; class Malacostraca; order Decapoda; family Varunidae; genus Eriocheir; species Eriocheir sinensis. Next base: position 13,345,446 of record NC_066513.1, on the reverse strand, counting down.
ATACTATTGTTGCTGGCTGCTGTTTGTTGTTGTTCTTGTTGTTGTTGTTGGTGGTGGTGGAAGTGGTGATGGTGATTGTGTTGCCGCTGCTGCTGCTACTACTACTACTACTACTACTACTACTACTACTACTACTACTACCACTACTACTACGACTAAAATACTGTATACGTTCATTTTTGCCACTATCGATGTTGGTGATGGTAGTGGTAGTAATGATGACGTCTTGAGATGATGGTGGTTAAGGTGAAGGTGGTGATGGTGATGGCGGTGGTGGTGAAGGTGGAGGTGTCGGTAGTGATGATGAGGTCTTGAAGTGGTAAAGGTGGAGGTGAAGATGGTGATGGTGAAGGTTGTAGAGGTGGTGGTGATGTGATGGTGACGGAGGTGATGATGATAGTGGTGATGGTGGGGGTGGGAATGGTGGTGGTGGTGGTGGTGGCGGCGGCGGTGTCCCTTGTCAACCAGAGATAATTAAGTGGCCGAGTAAATAGCTACCTGCCCAGTCAGGTGTACCGGCTTTAATTAATCCCGCTAACCACCCTCTTGTCACGTGATTGGTTGATGCCGGGCCAAGACTCCATAGAAATCCTATATTCGTGGAAAATACAACGGCCTGCCAAATTAACTAAGTCTTCCTCAGCAAAATTAAGAGAAAACGCTCTGAAATTACCGTACATGGATAGAGTTTCCTCGTTTAAGTGTCCAAGATCGTTATGAAAAGCCTCTTCCCTACGAATACGTCCACGATTAAGTCTTCCTCTGCAAAATAAAGGAAAACCGGTCTTCTATAAAACCTGTAGATGGGTAGAGTTTCCTCGTTTAAGTGTCCAAAATCGTTATGAAAAGCCTCTACTTCCATACGAATACATTTACGATCAAGACCATTTTGGAGGACGAGTTCCTTTCTTTCTTGACTGTGAGTGTGGCCGGAGTCGCTTGGCGGTTGTTGGTTGTGGGTTGTGGGTTAGACCATAGGGCGGCAAGTACTAACTGATGTGGGTTGAGTGTGAGTCTGTGGTTAGGCGGAGTTGCTTATGGTGTGTTGCTACTGTGGTGGTGGAATGTGGTTAAGCTTTGTTGGTTGATTGGGTGTTGATAAGCTTGCGGCGTTGGGTTGTGGTTGAGGTGTTGATGACAGAATTAAGTGAGACTGTGTCGGTGGAATGTGGTTGAGAGGCTGTTAGTGGAGGTTAAGGATGTGGTGGTGGAGGTGGCGGAGTGTGGATTGGTTAGGTGGTGTTAGTGGTGGGTTTTAGGGCAGGTAGTGGTTACGGGATGGGTTTAATTATGCTATGGAAAGGACTTTAAAACTTCTCCACTTTCTCTTTCTCTTCTTTCCTCTCCTTTGCTCCTCCGCTGGCTCTTCTTCCTTCCTTCTTCAGCCTCTTACTCTTCTTCTTATCTCCTCCTCTTATTCTTCCTTCCTCCGCCTCTTCCTCTTCTTCATTTCTCCACCTCTTACTCCTCTTCCTCTTTCACTGCTTTCTCTCCTCCATCGCATCTCCTCCTCTTCCATTTTTCCTTCTGTTCTTTCTCCGCTTGTTTCTCTTCCCTCTTGTACATCCTCTTCCTTCCTTTTCTTCTGTGCTTTCTCCGCTGGTTTCTCTTCCCTTTTGTAACCTCCTCTTTCTTCTGTTCTTTCTCTACCGATTATTCTCTTCCCCTGCATCTCTTCCTTTTCCACTTCCATCTTCCTTCTATTCTTTCTCCGCTCTCTCCTCCCAAGCACCTTCTCTTCCTTCTGCTCGTTCTCCATTTTTATCTCTTCTCCCCTTCCTGACACGTTCCGACAGTTGAACACAGTGGCGGAGGGGCTTGGGGAGGCGCAGGTGCTCGAGGTGGCGGCAAAGGTCGGGTCTCTACACGGCACGGTGCTGGCGTACAAGCGGGTCACCAACACACACCTCCCCACGGCTTTCCCGGACTGCTTCCCAAGGCTCTCCGTCAGCAGTCCCGGGATTTCTATGTTTACCAAGCTTGGGTTCCAGAGGTAATTATGACGGGGTGTTGTTATCTGTTTATCTATCTATTTATCTATCTATTTTTCTGTCGATTGCTTTCTTTTATTTTTCTAAGTTTGGATTTTGAAGGTAATTATGATTTGGTGGTTTGTAATTTTTGTTTATCTATCTGTCTATCTGTTTATCAATCTATCAATTTATCTATTTACATCTATCCGTTTATCTGTCCATCTTTCCATCTCCATTTCTTTATTTGTTTATCTATCTATCTTTTTTTTTTTCCTGTTTTTGTTGCCCTTGAGATGGTTCCGTTGCTGTAAAGATATATGTTTATCCCTCTATTTTTCCTTCTTTTCTTTTCTTTTCTTTATCTTTGTCTAAATATATCTACCAACGTCTATCTGTATTTCTCGCCATATATTTTTTTCTTGTTTATAAGTTTCACATTCATATATATTTGTTTTTCCTATCTCCTTTACATAAATATTCTATTCATATATTCCTGCCTCTAAATTAATCTTATCCATCATTCATGTTCACGACAGACTGTATATTATTAGCATCCTGTACACGTGATATTTTGAATAGTGCTCATCTTGCTTTCCAATTCGCTTCATAAATATTTAACCTTACCCTCCCACATTTCAATTCCTTGCCATTCATCCTTGCGTCGGTTCTACATTATCCTCTTTCTCATCTTTGAATTCTATCCCATATTCGTTCTCATCTCCCTGACCCAGCATCCGTAAGCTCCCGAGGCTCACCCATAAGCTCCTCTAATCCCTCTATTCATCGCAGGTCGGCCATGCTTCCATTTCCCTTCACGGCCTCCCTTGTTTGCCATTTCTCGCATCCACAGAGTGCCTCGGTCCCTCGTCCCGTTTGTCTCATTGTTCACAGCGTGCGGCCTTCAGCGAGCCGTTCCACATTACTCCACGTTCCTATCCCTTCCTCACTCCATCAGGCTCTAATTTCCTGCCTCCCGGTCTTCCTCACTCACCAAATTCATCAGCCGTCCTCCCTGTCTGAAGCCTTCCATCCCTCCTCTCTCACTGTCCTCTACCCTCACTACCTTGTTTACATCGAACGTAGTAATTAAGACTATGAATAAGACATAGGGCGAGTAAGCGAGGCACCGAACATGAAGAGGAATACAGGGAGGAATAAGTGTTTAGGTTTACTAATGTTTGTTTGTCAGTTTATGAGATGCTGCTCCTCGCCACAGACTCCCTCACCCCTTGGCTGCCTCCCTCGCTTCAGGATTCGGGACGAGTGGTCGAGGGACGAAAACTTGGCTCCTCTCCTGCAAAAACTGGACTCGTACGAGGCCGTGGCGCCAGCGTTCGTTGTGAATAGCTTGGAGCCGATCGAGCCCTTCGCCACGATGATTCACGCGGACCTGCAGCCGTCGAATCTGTTCTTTCGGAGCTCGCCTGACGGTGGCACCGAACTCAAGGTAACGTGGGGGGGTCACGAGGGAGGGGGGCTGTCTCTGTTTAATGCAAACTCATCATCTCCATATGTGTCAGTCGTTATTCATGCGTTGCAGTAAACATAATTTCTTAACAAATTATCCTTCCTTCTTGGCCTTTCATACTCCCTCTATTCGGTCTCATATCTATCTCATTACCCATAAGCTCATATGCCTCTCCTTATTTCCCCTAAGATCTTGATCCACAAACATTATATTCCTGGGTGTAAAATATATATATATATATATATATATATATATATATATATATATATATATATATATATATATATATATATATATATATATATATATATATTACTAAGTGTCACAGGTGACTATTATGTCTCAGGTGTCTTACAGTGTTAGCAAGTGTTGAGGTTTCTCCCAAGTATTGAGTCTAGCAGCGGTGTTTGGGTTTGTGGGTTAACTGCACCACCTCTAGTTTTCCATCACGCTTGTGCTTGTAAAACACGCATCATCAGACAATAGAAGAATAAATTATGATAATTACTTAGCCCATGAAATATCATCCCATTTACACATCCATAACACTTTCTGCAAATAGCTTGTATATGAAATCTAACACTTGCCTCAACGCACTGGGAATGATGTTATATGCTTCATCTAAAAGAAATGGACATATCTTGTACTTAAAAGGATGATGTTTGAGATATTTCCATTCTTTCGGTTGTTGTTTGAGACATTTCCGTCCCCTGGCAGATCATCGACTGGGCCACCGCCAGGTACTCGCAAGGCACCTTCGACCTGGTGTACCTCCTCAACGTGTGTCTGGAGGCGGGCGTGCGACGGCGGGCCGAGGCGCGGGCCAAGGACGCCTACTTCAGGGCCTTCAACGCCGCCCTCACCGACCTGGGTGGCGGTTTGACCCTGCCCAGGTGTGTGTGTGTGTGTGTGTGTGTGTGTGTGTGTGTGTGTGTGTGTGTGTGTGTGTGTGTGTGTGTGTGTGTGTGTGTGTGTGTGTGTGTGTGTGTGTGTGTGACATGATAGACAGATAGATGGAGAGATAGATATAAATAGATAAAGAGACAGACAAAGCGAGAAAGAAAAAGAAAATAAATGAATGAATGAGAAAGACAGGAAGATAGAAACGAAAAAAGAACAAAAGAAAAAAGGAAGAGAGAACGAGAGAGAGAAACAAACAAACAAAGAGAGAAAAAAAGAAAAAGAGAGAAAAAAGGAGAGGGAAGGAGGGGAGTCTGACACAGGCACAGGTCATACAGAACAACATCACGTACACACACCAACACACACACACACCGCCCCCTTTCCCCCCAACACCCATCCCCACCCACCCCCACCCCCACCCCCACACACGAGGCCAGTTACCCCTGCAACCCTTCATGCTCCTGCTTCGCTAAGGTGCACATCGGCCCTTGTTGTCCCTTTAAAACTTAGGACACGCTCGAACGCCCCCCCCCCCCCACCCCCACCAGTGTGTCCCCGCCTGACAGCCAGACACAGGAACCCACTCAGAGAAACTACGGAGCCTGGGCAGGAGGGAGCGAGTCTGTGGAAGCTGTGAATATAGATAGATGGATTGATAGATAAGGAAATAGAGAGAGACATGGAGATATAGACAGAGTGCCATGGAAATATATAGATATAGATAGTTAGATATATATATATATATATATATATATATATATATATATATATATATATATATATATATATATATATATATATATATAGATATAGATATAGATATAGATATAGATATAGATAGATAGATAGATAGATAGATAGATAGATAGATAGATAGATAGATAGATAGATATAGATTGGATAGACAAAGTAAGATTCATGGAAATAGATATGTATATATGGGAAGCGAAAGAGAGCCATGTAGATAAAAGATAAATAGATAGATAGATTGAACAGTAGATAGATAGACAGTTAGATAGATGGACAGAGATACAGAATGAGAATAATGGAGAAAGAGATAGATAGAAAGCAAGAAAGAAAGCCATGGAGATAAATAGATATACAGATAGAGATAGATATAGGTAGATAGATAGAAACTTAGATTACGAGAACGAGAGAGAGAGAGTGTGTGTGTTCTGTCTTTGTTTATGAGGAACATTAGATTACCAAACATACACGCACTCTACCTACCTACATACACTAACTTTCCCAATAACTTGACAATACAGAGCAGGTCAAACTTTCACTAAAGACCCATAATTAGTGAGTTTCCGGCGAGGGCTCACACACGAAACATGCAGCCAAGGAAATTATGGAAACAGCAAAGTGAATACCGCGCAACGAACACGCCAACGGCCTCCACCACCTCGGCACCCTTAGCCACATCAAAGGGTATGGCTGGCTGTGATGTAGAGTTTAAGCTCTGGTTGGGTCTGACTGGTGGGTCTGGCCAAAGCACCGCCCCCCCTTCCCCCCTCCCCTTATGCGATGGACAAGCTAACCACGGGAAAGTCATCTGGGTTTGAGTTTGTCCTCGCACACACATACGGACGCTCATACACACACACACACACATACATACACACACAAAAAAAGAAATCAGAACCTCCATACCTCTACCCCTCCTTCCCAACGCAATTAGAAGTTAACCTCAGTAAAGTCATTTGGGTTAGAGTTTGCCCACACACACACACACGCACGCACGCACACCCAAACACGCAAAATGAAACAATACATGATGAAACAGAACCTCCATAACTTGCCCCCTCTCCCCAAAACGCGATGGAAAATCTAACCACACTAAAGTCATCTGGATTTGACGCTGCCCTCGTACACACACACACACACACACACACACACACACACACACACACACACACACAAATACAAACAAAATAAACAAATAAATAAAAAGAGAACCCCCATAAAACCTTAAAAAACTATATCCTCTTCCATCACGCGGGAATAAAAGTGGCGGAGGCTTGTTATTGTGTGGCCATGAAAAACGTTTTAGTCCCTGCAACTTACAGTCCGCCTCCCACCCTGGGTAACGCTTTGTACATACGGGCGCCTGCCTGGATAGATAGATAAATAGAGAGACAGAGAGAGAAAGAAAGAATGAATGAAAATTATAGAAAGAAAGAATGAAAGGAAAGAACGGAAAAATGGAAGAAAGAAAGAAAGAATAAAAAATATAGAAAGAAAAAGAAAAAAGAAAGATTAAAAGAAAGAAAGAGCGAAAGAAAGAAAGGAAAGAAAAAAAGAGAAAATGGAGAGAGGGGTGTGGGAGGGGCTGATGCAAATACAGGTCACAGACACATTAATAGACACAGAAAGAAAGAAAAAAAAAAAAAGAAAGGAAAAAATATTAAAAGAAAAAACGACAGAGGGAAAGAAAAAAGAAATAAAGGAAATAAAAAGAGAGAAAACGGAAGAGAGGGATGAGGGAGGGGTTGATACAAGAACAGGTCATGCAGAACAATAGAGAGAGAACATCCGCCAGTCACCACGCAGAACAGTTTCCACGATCGACAGCCTTTTTAAACATCGTAATAGTAGATAGTTTAGATTTAGTTTACATTAGATTTAGTTTAGCCAGATTAGGTTTAGTTTAGCTTAGTTATACTTAGATTAGGTTTAGTTTAGTTTAGCTCATAGTTAGATTAGGTTTAGTTCAGATTTAGTTATAGTTAGATTAGGTTTAGTTTAGCGTATTTATAGTTAGATTAGGTTTAATTCAGATTTAGTTATAGTTAGATTAGGTTTAGTTTAGCGTATTTATAGTTAGATTAGGTTTAATTCAGATTTAGTTATAGTTAGATTAGGTTTAGTTTAGCGTATTTATAGTTAGATTAGGTTTAGTTTAGCGTATTTATAGTTAGATTAGGTTTAGTTCAGATTTAGTTATAGTTAGATTAGGTTTAGTTTAGCATATTTATAGTTAGATTAGGTTTAGTTTAGCGTAGTTACAGTTAGATTTGGTTTAGTTTAGCGTATTTATAGTTAGATTAGGTTTAGTTCAGATTTAGTTATAGTTAGATTAGGTTTAGTTTAGCGTATTTATAGTTAGATTAGGTTTAGTTTAGCGTATTTATAGTTAGATTAGGTTTAGTTTAGCGTAGTTACAGTTAGATTAGGTTTAGTTTAGCGTATTTATAGTTAGATTAGGTTTAGTTTAGCGTAGTTACAGTTAGATTAGGTTTAGTTTAGCGTATTTATAGTTAGATTAGGTTTAGTTTAGCGTAGTTACAGTTAGATTTGGTTTAGTTTAGCGTATTTATAGTTAGATTAGGTTTAATTCAGATTTAGTTATAGTTAGATTAGGTTTAGTTTAGCGTATTTATAGTTAGATTGGCTTTAGTTTACCGTAGTTATAGTTAGATTAGGTTTAGTTTAGCATAGTTATAGTTAGATTTTTTTTTTCTGTTGAAAGAAGTTGAATAATGCAGAGTGGAGTCGTCGGCGTATAAGTGGAGAGGTTAGTTTGTTATGGAAAGAAGATCATTGATGAATAACAGGAAGAGAGCGGGTGATAGGACAGAGCCCTGTGGAACACCACTGTAGATTAGGTTTACTTGAGTTTAGATTTAGTTTAGATAGTTTAGATTAGTACATGATAATAGTTAAGTGGCTCGTTTGGCTTTTTAATTCCATTTTTTGGACAGAGTTACTAAAAAGTGTCGGATTTTCACAGATTTAAGTCGACTTATTACAAACTAAGTCGTAAAACGTGATCAGAAAATAATAATCAATAAAGAAATCAACAAAACCAACTAACCACGCCTTCAAAAGCGGGTAATAAAAAAAGACACATCAGATACTTCACTGTTAAGATTGATACGACGTTAAAAAAATCAGGTGCATGCACGTGTTGTGTGGTGTATATTTGTTTCCCCGTATGTGCGCCTCCACCAAGGGCATAATCTCTGGCCCCTCAAGGCACCTCAGACGCTATGCATTCACTGTGCCTATATTAACTCTATGTGCACATAGACTTCAAAGAGCCTCGTATTCAGACCATAAAAGAACAAAGCCGCTTACGTCAACGCTTATATCAGCGCGTGTATTTTTTTCCGCCCACGCGGCGACTGAACACTTGACATTTGCCCCGACACGACCGCGGGCGCCTCCGTTTCTGATCCCTCACTCTTTAATCCTTGCCCTTGAGCGCTAATCCATCACGAGAATAAACGGAGTCACCTTCCCCTTTCATAAACACTAGAATATTTCCTTACGACAGCGATCTGGGGAGGTATTCTTATACGCTTTCACCTTCGGCATGAACTATTTCCAGAGGTCGAAAGAAGACTAATCGAATTTTTATGAGGGTTTTTTCACATTTATGGTACAGAGGAAGGGTCACATTACCTCCAGCGTCATTAAACTCCCCCTGGAAATGCCCCAAACGCCTACGAAAGCCCTGTCAAATATGTGTACTTGGGCACCTCCGTTTCTGATCACTTACCCTTCAATCCTTATCCTTGAGCGCTAATCCATCACGAGAATAAACGGAGTCACCTTCCCCTTCCTTATACACTAGAATATTTCCTTAAGACAGCGATCTGGGGAGGTATTCTCAGACTCTTCCACGTCCCACATAAACTATTCCCAAAGGCCGTAAAGGAGATTAATCAGGTTTCCATGAGGGGGTCTTCGCATTCATGGCACAGAGGAAGGGTCACACTACCACCAGGGTCATTAAACTACCCCTGGAAATGCCCCAAACACCTACGAAAGCCCTGTTAACTAACCTAACCTAACCTAACCTAACCTATATAAGATTACTTAGGCGCTGGCAGGTTTGAGGATACGGGCTTCACCGACGCCGTCTCTGTAACCTCAGTCTACAGTGTATCGCGGTTGTCTGTTCCTTTACTAAAATTAATAATAAAATAAAAAACATTCACACCTGTTTCATGTCGCTGTCCATTTGAGAGTTAATCTGCCCGGCGCGTCGTTAGTTCCGATTCAAATTAATAAAAATTTACAGATAACGCAATTAGAGCAGAAATTTGAAAAGCTGGTTATGATGAATTTGTTAATTAGAGAAAAAGAAATTACAATATTGATTTCAATATCACACACACACACACACACACACACACACACACACACACACACACACACACACACATGAAACTGTTACTCTAGCAACAAATGTCACGAACTCAAACACTGCGCTCAACATAAAGCTTGAGAGTAACACCGCAAAACTGTTTTGTTCGTCTGTCTGTCTGTTTGCTGTTATGTGCGATGTGTGTGTGATTGTGTGTGTGTGTGTGTGTGTGTGTGTGTGTGTGTGTGTGTGTGTGTGTGTGTGTGTGTGTGTGTACAGCAAATGATAGAAAAAAGGGAAAGAAGGGCTAATTATAAACAATAAGACTTAAGCTATGTTCGAATATTATGCTGAAATCTATAGCCATCCAAGAAGCTCTAGGAACAGTAAATGAAAATGTATACTTAGGACAACTATAATAGTACACCTAAATCCCTCACTAGAACCGGAAATACAAAGACGAAGAAGACTGGGCTGGAGGGCGTTGGGAAAACAAGATAACCTGTCGAGAGGGCCTTTCTGCCCCCTTTATAGGCAATTTGCGACTTGTATAATTCTCCCTTCCGGTCCCGTTACTAGAGGCAAGAATGGAGGTCCTGTGTATATTACTGTTCCGTTTCCTCCTCTGTGCAAGGTGACAAGGCTGATATACTGTGTTACGGAAGCAAAGACATCACGTTGTATCCGTCTTCGTTGTGCTTTCCACTGTAACTTTTTCACTGCCTCCAGGTTGACCTTTGAGAAGCATTACCTCCTGGGGCGTCAGCTGATCGTCATCTGGAGCATCATGACCATCAACATCTTCAGCAGCAAGAGTCTCCGTCAGCGCCTCCTAGATATCCTCACTGACGTGCTGTTCGACCCTAAGGTGGGCCCGCTCAGACTGTAGCATGCGGCGCCCTCGGCCACGCCCCTGATTCGTGCTCAGGTCTCAAAGGAAAGTGCTGGAATAATTTCAAGTGACTGTGATCGACTATATTCTTTTAGCCATTCATTGTGTACTTTGTCTTTGGTGCTTCCATATAGTGCAGTTCATTTTGGTCGCGTATGGACTAAAAGATTGCACTATATTTGTCTCTCCCGTATATATCATCATTATCGTTTTATCTTTATCATAAAACTTCGTTACTCATAATATCCGTTTCCTACAGTGGTAAACTTGATGGTGTACAAATAAAGTTCCATAATCTACGTATCTTCATCCGATAGTTTCAAAACCTGCAACCCAGATGCATAGCAGATTTGTTGTCTTTGTAATTATTGTAATACTCCCTCTGTTAAAGACTTAATCTCCTCACATGTAATTTAATTCTTCGTATACAGGTGCTCGTTTATCTTAATCCGTTCTACTAATAGCGTACACAGCGGCATACTCGCACTCGCCTCCCCTTTTCACACAGGTTATTTTCTTAGTATCCCCTCAAGCGTTGTTTTGGTGCTGAACGTGAACAAGTTAGGCAGGCAAGTCGGCACGTACACGCACAGACCACGAGCCCGGCGTGATTTAATTACCGAAAGTGGCCGGGTGTTTGAGTGTTACTTTTAAGGAGCATTCTTCGGGATGGCGGGAAAGCAAACACATGGCCACTTCCGTCAATTAAATCAGCCCGGCTCTTGGCTCGGCGGGGCGCGGCGTGCGTGTGCCCTCGGCGGCCTGTTAGGGTGATGGCACGGCAGGAACGAGCCTTGGTCACGATCACGGCAAGGCGGGCAGGAACGTGTAACTCAGAGCAGCAAAATGTCATTAAAACGAATAATGATGTACAATTTTAAAGCAGACGTTACGTGATGATGAAAAACTTACATCTCCAGTGTTGCTAGTTGCGAAAACCTTGTAAACAAAAAATAATATAAACCTGAACTTAATATAGAAACAAGAACAGCACTAACAAAAGCAATAGCAGCACCACCACCACCACTACTATAACCAACACCACCGCCACCATCACCATCACCACTCACACAAACGTCACCAGCACCACGACCACCACAGCCACCATCACCAACAACAACAACGTCTCCTCCTCCTCCTCCTCCTCCTCCTCCACCTCTTACTACTACTACTACTACTACTACTACTCCTACTACTACTACTACTATTACCACCCCGCAGCAACGCCGAATGACAACATAACTCGTGCTGCAGGCGCTTCAGTGTTCCGATGGAGTTGCTCAGTGTATATATATGTTTTTTCTTAAAGCCACATTAAAAGTTTCTCATAACTAGACACCTTGAAACATGACAACATTCTGGACAATTAAACTCTTTCTCTCACATTTTATGTCTGTCTGTCTATCTATCTGGCTGCCTATCTATCTATCTGATTGTCTATCTATCTATCTATATGTGTCTGTATTTCTATCTATCCATCTATCTGTCTATATTTATCTATCTGTCTATCTATCTGTCTGTATGTCTGTCTATCTGTCTGTCTATCTACTTTCACTTTCCACTTTGAATTCTCACATTTCTCACATTCAAATACTGACATCGAGTATTACTTACCTGGAAAAGACACCCACACACGCACACGCACACACACACACACACACACACACACACACACACACACACACACACACAAACACACACACCTGTATACATTCATGCCTACCCGCCCCAGGTGTTCTCAGCGATGCAGGACTCAGGTGATTATGGTAAGTAGTCGTCCCCGGCGCTGCCTCTTACCTGGGCATCGACAGGTGAAGGAGAACAATGGTCACTCAGGTAGGTCGCCGGATAAACAGTGTTGCAACGGCTACCAAACAACGCAGGTGAGAGTGTGTGTGTTTGTTTGTTTGTCTGTATGCCTTGTGTAGCTGTTACTTGAAGTTCTCTCTCTCTCTCTCTCTCTCTCTCTCTCTCTCTCTCTCTCTCTCTCTCTCTCTCTCTCTCTCTCTCTCTCTCTCTCTCTCTCTCTCTCTCTCTCTCTAATTGCCACCTAATCGTGTTATCGCGCTCGCAGCTTCAATGACAGGGATGAGAAAGGGAGTGAGAGAGAGAGGAAGGGAGACAGTGAGGGAAGGAGAGACGGAGGGAAGGAAGGCAGAGGGAAATGAAGGAGGAAGGGAGACAGGGAGGGAACACAAAGTAACACAAAGGAAGAACAAACAACAGCAGACCTGCTGGTCCTTACGAGGTTGTTTGTGACAAGCTACACTAACTATCTAATCAAAGGTGGAAGATGAAGGACAGCAAAGGCGAAGGCTCCTCCCCACCCACCCATCCCTCCAGCCAAAGCTGGCAGGAAAGGAAAAAGAACCATGCAGCATGGAAAAAATGCATGGAAATTATGTAGGAAAGAGGAAAGAACTACCATTACTGCTACCACTAAGCGGGCGATAAAAGCGGACAAGGACACCAGTATTCGAAAGAACTTAACGTTATTATGACAATGAGTAATATCTTAGTTGCTGGTTGGATTCAAAACACTTGTCTGATCTATTCTTGAAGGCCGTAACTGTTGTACTATCAACGACATCACAAGGTAGAGAGTTCCAAACATTAACAACTCGATTGAAGAAGAAGTGTTTAGCTTCGTACGACAGGAATCTTTTACCACTTATCTTTAAATTGTGATTTCTTCTTGTTCTATTTGATCGATCAATTGTGAAGTAATCTTCCGCATTAATATCACTGAATCCTTTAAACATTTTAAACACTTCTATTAGATCGCCTCGCATTCTTCGTTTTGATAGGCTGAATAAATTTACTTCTTTAAGCCTTTGTTCATATGACAAATTTCTCAACCTAGGAATCATCTTTGTTACTCTTCGTTGGACCCGTTCCAACTTTTCTGTCTTTTCTGTAGTAGGGAGACCAGAACTGTACACAGTACTCAAGACGGGGTCGAACCAACGAATTATACAGTTTTAATATTACTTTTTCCGATTTATTATTAAAGACTCGTCCGATGAAGCCAACCAATTTGTTTGCAGTTTTAACTACCTCTGAACAATGCTGACCGGGCTTTAAATCGCTTGATATAGTGATTCCAAGATCCTTTTCTTTACTTACTGCAGAAAGTTGTTGGCCATTCATTACGTACCGAACGCGATTGTTATTTTTCCGATGTGCAACACTTTACATTTGTCAACGTTAAATTTCATTTGCCATTGATTGGCCCAACGTGCAAGTCGATCTAGATCTGATTGTAAAGCTTCTTCGTCGAGTGTCGCAGTTACTTTACTAGCAATTTTTGTGTCATCAGCAAATTTTTATACTTTGCAAGTGAGCCCATCATCGATATCATTAACATAAATTAAGAAGAGCATGGGACCAAGCACTGATCCTTGAGGTACGCCGCTTCTGACATCGAGCCAGTTAGATGTAACACCGTTTAGAACTACTCTCTGTTTCCGCTCAGAGAGCCAGTCCGCAAGCCAATTGTGAATGTTACCCGAGATACCGTGCGCCAGTAGTTTGCTGAGCAATCGTTGGTGGGGGACCTTATCAAATGCCTTTTGAAAATCCAGATATATGATATCTACTGATCTGCTTTCATCGAACACCTCAAAAATATAGTGAAAAAAATCAAGTAAGTTAGTCAAACACGAACGTTTACTACGGAAGCCATGTTGCGAGTTATTTATTATATTATTTTCTTCGAAGAATTTCACTATATTGTCGCGAATGATAGTCTCCATTAACTTACAAACAATAGATGTCAGGCTAATTGGTCGATAGTTTCCTGGATGAGACTTGTCCCCCTTTTTGAAAATTGGTATGACATTTGCAAGTTTCCAATCCGACGGAACTTTTCCAGCTGTTAAAGATTTATTGAATATGATGGAGAGCGGTTTTTAAATATGATGGAGAGAGGTTTATCGAATATGATGGAGAGCGGTTTGAGCGGAAGAAGGGAGACAGGGAGGGAAGGAGGGAAGGAAGGGAGACAGAGAGGGAAGAAGGGAGGGAAGAACGGAAGATAGGCAGAGAGGGAAGAACGGAGGAAAGAAAGGAAGATAAGAAGAGGGAAATGAAGAGGGAGGAAGGGACGGATGGAAATGAGACGAGACGGAGGACAGAGTTTGGAGGACAGAGGCTGACTCGAGAAATGATTTGTGTATTTGATCCGTGGTTAAGGAAATGCTAATTAGATGTCACGAGCAGCTTTAGCGAACTCGAGAGAGAGAGAGAGAGAGAGAGAGAGAGAGAGAGAGAGAGAGAGAGAGAGAGAGAGAGAGAGAGAGTAGCACGGAACAAGCAGACTGATTGATATATGCAGGTGTTTCAGTCATATGTAAGAGCTAAAAGTGTTCCCAAATGTGGATGAGTTTATTTATACCTCACTGAGTCATCGGCGGCGGAGACTAGTCATTAAACACACACACACACACACACACACACACACACACACACACACACACACACACACACACACACACGGCCCGGTAGCTCAGTGGATAGAGCGTCTGCCTCACAACCAGAAGGACCGGGGTTTGATTCCCAGCCCGGGTGAAGATAAGTTGGGTTTATCTTCTTTCACGTGTAGCCCCTGTTCACCTAGCAGTGAGTAGGTACGCGACGTCAGGCAAGGAGTTGTGACCTCGTTGTCGCGGTGTGTTGTGTGTGACTCACGCACAACACACCGCGACAACGAGGTCACAACTCCTTGTGGTCTCAGTCCTACCCAAAGCTCTGTGCTCTTCCGTAGGGGAACGGCTGGCTGTCTCGAGAGAGACCCTCAGCTGACCAAGAGGTGAATTACACACGCACACATACACACACACAAACACAAGCAAACACTTAAACCCGATGATAAACTGATACATAACCAAACTAACTCCAAACGGTAACAACAACAACAACAACAACAACAACAACAACAACAACAACAACAGGAGCAGCAGCAGTAACAAAACAACCCGCCCTCCCCAAAGTTTAGACCAAGACTTTAATGCAATTTCTACGTTAAATTGATTTCCTTCGTTAGTGTATAGAGTCCACAACAACATACAAGGAAGGAATAGCCTGTAAAGGGAGTGCCTGTGTAATTTTTTTTTTTTTTTGGTGAGAGAGAGAGAGAGAGAGAGAGAGAGAGAGAGAGAGAGAGAGAGAGAGAGAGAGAGAGAGAGAGAGAGAGAGAGAGAGAGAGAGAGAGAGAGAGAGAGAGAGCGTACACACATCGATATTCACGTCGTTACATGTCAGACAAGGGTATATTGTATTATTAATGAATGTTATACGCGAGGGAAGTGAACAGTCTCATAACTCTGGTCAGGTGGGTGTTCGTTTCTCCATCACACCGAAAAACAACAACTGATACCTTTAATATTGGCCAAATTACATTCAAGCGTTTATTGTTTTAGAGTTAACCGAGTGACCGGACCCAATATAAACGGTATAACAACAAAACCTCGACCTGCTTCTGCTTCCGCTGCTACGACTATTATTACAACAACTAATAACAATAAAAAATAATAAGAATGGTAATAGTAGTAATGGTAATAGTAGAAGCAGTAGTAGTAGTAGTAGTAGAAGTAGTAATGATAATAATAATAATGATACGTAATAATAATAATAATAGTAATAATAATAATAATAATAATAATAATAATAATAATAATAATAATAATAATAATAATAATAATAATAATAATAATAATAATAGAAACATCAACAACAACACACACAATAAGAATCATAATAACAAAAAAATAGCTGCAAAAATATAATAAAGCTAAATAACATAATGAATGGAATGTAACTTTCTATATAGCACATTATATTACAGCCTTTACCATCATGCTCACTTTTTCTATACTTCAAAATACAAAAAAACTCGCTCTAAAACAGGCGGGTAAGGTTCAGCTGGCAGCGCCGTCAAGTGAAATTAGCATATTAATGGCCTACTTCTAAAGCCGTCCATTAAATATTCAAAAGGAGACAAAGCAATTCGTCGTGAGCCTCCAAGCCTGTTAATTACGGCAGGTGGGGATAGGTCGGTCACCTTGGGGCCACACCTTCCCCTACCTGGTGGCGGGGTAAAGGGGGGCGGGGGTTGGGGGAGAGGATGTCGTGGGGGTTGAAAGTAAAGAGCGTGTTGGGTCTTGGGGAGGTGGGAGGGGTGAAGATGTCGGGGTTGAAAGTAAGGAGCGTGTTGGGTTCTAGGGAGGTACTGGTCTGAAGGTGCGGGGGGGGAGGGGTGAAGATGTTGTGGGGGTTGAAAGTAAAGTGCGTACGGGTCTTGGGAGGTACTAGTCTGAAGGTCTGGCGGATTGAGGAGTGGGGGGACGTTACATCATTCGAGACAACAAAATTAATGTCATCATCAGGTTAGCGTACAGGTTGGAATTAGGAGACTTTGGAACTTGGACACTCTTTACCTCTCGAGACACCTTTCCATCCGAAACTGACCGACCTCTCTCTTGGCCACTCCTCTCTACTCTCTTTACAGGAGCAGTGACTAGCGGGCTTTTTTCCTTATTTTTGCCATTGAGCTCCTTTTTTTACTGCAAAAATAGATTCCAATGAAGAGCGAATGAAGGAGGGTTACTAATACTACTCAGAGACCCTTATAAAATTCTTGCATCTGTCTATTATGGCCTCTTTAAATTACTATAGCACGCAGGCTTATTCTCTTACGTCATAAATATAGGGGTCTTATATTTAACATGTAAACGAAAGGGAGGGACAAATGCCGTATTACAGTCATCACTCAACCGCTGACAAGGCATTTCAGGGCCACTCTTATGGTGCTCTTTAATAAAGGACACGATGACCTAGTAACAGTTCCCATAAACGTCAACATTATGTGTAGCGTTATGGAATATATTATAGCGTTTTCATTTCCTCTGCGTGTGTGTGTAGGCCTTCTCTCTCTCTCTCTCTCTCTCTCTCTCTCTCTCTCTCTCTCTCTCTCTCTCTCTCTCTCTCTCTCTCTCTCTCTCATATGGTAGGATCAATCCCTCCGCTCCCTCAACACCAAAATAAACTCAGTCGCTCTCAGTGTTGCCAAGGAAATGCAAAGTTGCCATTCTAGAGACCATCGGGGAGGAAGCTAGAATGGCAACCTTGCTCTCCTCTCCACTCCTCATCGTCCTCTTCCCTCCTCCTCCTCCTCCTCCTCCTCCTGCCATACTCATTCCTGGCGGACCTTTTAACAACTTTTATGGGGTGAAAGGGAGAGCGAAAGGACGTCTAGGGTCATCTGTCGGTGCCGTGTGTGTGTGTGTGTGTGTGTGTGTGTGTGTGTGTGTTTGTGTGTGTGCGCGGATAGCCCTCCAAAATACAATACATACAGGAACTCGAAGCCAGAAGGGATATATATTGCATTAACCTGTCGCACATTTAATTGCCACAAAACGACTACCACCACCACCACCACCACTACCACCGCCATCACCACCACCACCACAGTAACAACAACCATGATTATTTACTTCAACGGACACAAACTCCAAACTAATATAACCTTTATCAATTATTATTTTTACCCCCATCACCCCAACCACCACCACCACCACCACCGCCACTACCCCAATCACAGCAATCATCTAATCGCGCCGCTAAAAATAGAAAGATAAACTAAAATACCAAAAAACAACATCGACATAGACAATTACTACCACTACTACTACTACTACTACTGCTACTACTACTACTACTACTACTACTACTACTTCTTCTACTACTACTACTACTACTACTACTACTACTTCTACTACTACTATTACTACTACTGCTACTACTACTACTACTGCTACTACTACCACTACTACTACAAAAAAACACAAACAACAACAAATATAACAGAAACAACAGCAACAGCAATAACAGAAGCACCACCACCACCACCACCACCACCAACAACAACAACAACAACAACAACGTCAGTGGGGCAAGTGGGCCTAAAGAAGAATAAGACTAATGAAGGGTAATTAAAAGCCTGTCGAGAGGGAAACAACGACACAAACAGTTCTGAGAGAGAGAGAGAGAGAGAGAGAGAGAGAGAGAGAGAGAGAGAGAGAGAGAGAGAGAGAGAGAGAGATGAGGCAAGAAGTGGTGGAAGGAGAATTGTAATGGGCGACAGGGGGGACAGACAGACAGCGACGATGATGTGGAAAAGAAATGAAGACATGAAACAGAGATGAAGCGAGGAAACAGCACGACTAGGAAAAGAGGGAGAGGGAAAGGGGAAACCTATCTTTAATTACGAGGGCAATAAAAGGGAAAATGAGAGAGAGAGAGAGAGAGAGAGAGAGAGAGAGAGAGAGAGAGAGAGAGAGAGAGAGAGAGAGAGAGAGAGAGAGAGAGAGAGTAGCGGACCTCCTCCTCTCCAAGGATTGGCAAGAAGCACTGTGTGGTGCCCCGCAGGGCGCTGCATCTACCAACACAGCCACAGTGACATCACCTGACCCAGTACGAGCATCACAAATAAATAAAGAAGAAGAAAGCGATGTAGAACGTTAGAACTCATTTAAAAATAAGAACAATTTGAAGAACACGGAACAGCGAGGCGACAGTGTGAAGAACAAGTCATTATCGAAACACACAGGAAGTAAAAAGGGGCGTCTCAGGTCACCATATAGCCGGCGCTCTACCGGCTTCCCGAAACCACCCACTTCACCCAACAGCACCACGCCATAGGTTATAACGACGAGAATCATGTAAACTGAAGCCATGTAGAATAAGACTACTCATGAATACTCACTCTTATGTACTATGACCATAAAGGATGTAACCATATCATGGGGTGAGGGGTGCACCCTCAGTGCAAAAGCTTTATGTGTAAAAACAACAGTTATGACGTAATAGTGACGTATAGTGACGTAGACAACCGCCCATATAAGGGGTTCCCTCGGCATACTCGAGGCAGAACTAGAAATAATTCTGACCGACACTCACGTGCCCCTCTCTTTTCTAGACACAACATGTGTCGTGTGTTCATCTACGCTGTCGTGAGTAGAAAGTGAAGTGTTGTACCAGAAAGGAAAGCGCACTAGTCCATTGTGTATAGTGATCCTGTCTAGAATATAAGAATATATATTTTAACAGGCAGTGAAGGCTGAAGACTCGTTGAGTCTTATAAAAGCGACAACGTTTCAGCACTTCAAATACTCTTGAAATACCAGAATATTAAGTCATTTGTCGCAAGTACAAATTTGTGTTAAATTTCCTTCAGAGCCCAAGGCTGGGCCACAGCATTGGTGTCAGGTGTGGGGTGGTGAAGCTTGCAGATTTGTATTGGTGAATGTCCACATCCGAAAGCGAGGGAGAAGATAGTTTTTCTTGGGATTACGGAAATAAGACTTTAGAGTTAAATATGCCGGAAAACGACTCTCCCACCTCCAGCGCCGCCGCACAACCGATCATCCTTGCCCATGATGATCTTGTTACGTTACTTAGTCGGCATACCTTGAATGATTTTAGTAGAGTGCAAGGGTTACTCCATTTCTGTGGAGGGGAAGAGAAAAGTACTAGCGCACCCAACTCCCCCTGCCACACAGTAGCAAAGAAGTGGATAGAGGACATAGAAAGCAGAACAGAGGCCAACTGGGATACGACCGGGAAGATCGAGTTAGCCAAACAATATGCCCTGGGAGTAGCACGGGACCATCTTCTCACCTGTATCACTGGGTGCGGGCGAGATTGGGAAAAAGTCAAGACCGAATTTCTAAAAATATACCTAACTGTCAGGACCTGTGCGGTCCTCCAGAAAGAGTTGGGTGAATCGAAGCGACGGATTCTTCATAAGGCTCGAAACTCTGAGAGACGAATTGATTGCTCTCAAACCCGACCGCGCCAGCCAGGTCCTGACAGTTGGGTATATTTTTAGAAATTCGGTCTTGACTTTTTCCCAATCTCGGGATATGGGGAGGCGGTGGCTGAGTCGTCAAAGTAACGGCCTCGTGTTCAGGAGGACGCGAGCTCAATCCCCGCCCGGTGCCACCAAGCTGGGATTTTTCAGCCGCCGCCGAGTGGCTTAAAACTACCCACATGCTGTCCAGAAGACCACCTATCAACCCGGACTCTAGATTCTAGGATCAAAGATGAGCTCTGGGAGGGCAGCATGAGCCAATGCAAGATGGCGCCACTATAAACACTCGCCTGTGCCAGAACGGGCTGGGCCGACCATCAGGACCTACCGGAAAGAAGCCTTGGACCGACCATCAGGATCCACCGGGAAGAAGCCTACCGGCGCAATAGGCTGGAATGTAAAAAATAAAAAATAAAAAAAATAATAAAAAAATCTCGCCCGCACCCAGTGATACAGGTGAGAAGATGGTCCCGTGCTACTCCCAGGGCATATTGTTTGGCTAACTCGATCTTCCCGGTCGTATCCCAGTTGGCCTCTGTTCTGCTTTCTATGTCCTCTATCCACTTCTTTGCTACTGTGTGGCAGGGGAGTTTTTCTCTTCCCCTCCACAGAAATGGAGTAACCCTTGCACTCTACTAAAATTATTCAAGGTATGCCGGCTAAGTAACGTAACAAGATCATCATGGGCAAGGATGATCGGTTGTGCGGCGGCGCTGGAGGTGGGAGGGTCGTTTTCCGGCATATTTAACTCTAAAGTCTTATTTCCGTAATCCCAAGAAAAACTATCTTCTCCCTCGCTTTCGGATGTGGACATTCACCAATACAAATCTGCAAGCTTCACCACCCCACACCTGACACCAATGCTGTGGCCCAGCCTTGGGCTCTGAAGGAAATTTAACACAAATTTGTACTTGCGACAAATGACTTAATATTCTGGTATTTCAAGAGTATTTGAAGGAGCTCGTAGTTGGGGTGCTGAAACGTTGTCGCTTTTTTATATTCATTTTAATCTATTTTAATACTACAAAAAACAAGAATGCTATAAAAGCAATTAATTCAATAAGACTCAACGAGTCTTCAGCCTTTCGCTCACTGCCTGTTAAAAGACGCGTATCGTCCTGCTTCAGTACTTGTTACAACTCTGAATATTTCCTATTACAAATACCGTGTTCTTCAAATTGTTCTTATTTTAAAATGAATCTAACGTACATCTTCTTCTTCTTTATTTATTTGTGATGCTCGCACTGGGTCAGGTGATGTCACTGCGTCTGTGTTGGTAGATGCAGCGCCCTGCGGGGCACCACAACTGGATGAAGGCCTGGACCAGCGTTGCCAAATTATCGTACTCATCGCATTGCATTTTCGTAGTTTCTGACCGAGAACTATATAAAAAAAAAAAAAACTCAATAAATAACAGTTTTAATGCTAACTTTGATGATTTTCTATCGTTATATGTGTAGGTATACGAGAGTTTGAGGCTTAAAAATGATAAATACGTTGTGCTGAATACGATAATCTGGCAACGCTGGCCTGGACACACTCGTGGTAGCCCTGGATATTGCTGGAGCCTTTGACAGGGTTTGGCACGCGGGGCTCATTTAAAAGCTTCGCGCCAAAGGTGTCCAGGGTGCCCTCCTGATGCTGCTCAAGGATTACCTCCTGGGGAGGACCCTTCAGGTGGTGATCAATGATCACGGGCAGTCATCAAGGCCTTCAGCAGTGCAAGCCTCAGTTCCACAGGGTTCCGTGCTCGGCCCAATCCTGTGGAACATATATATGGACGATCTCCTCCGGCAGCTATCGGCAGTGTTAACCTACGCCGATGACTACACACTCTCCCGATCTTACTGCCGCCCCGACAGCCAGCGCGCCGTCGAGGAGATCAACAGGCAGCTCAGGCTGGTGGAGCAGTGGGGAGAGGAGTGGCAGCTCAGGCTGGTGGAGCAGTGGGGAGAGGAGTGGCAGCTCACCCTCGCCCCGGAGAACACGCAGGCCATGGTCAACTCACGGTCCCCAGACGCCTCTCGAGCAGTCTCAGGCCAGCTGCGTCTTGGAGGCAAGAGTCTGCCCCTCCAGGACCACATCAAGGTCCTGGGAGTGTCTGTGGACCAAACCCAGCGCTTCGACCACCACGTCCGAGCTGTTGCCCGCCAGGCCTCCCTGCGAGTCTCTGCCCTGCGAGGAGTGGCGGGATCCCTCGACCCACGGGGCATCCTCACTCTCTTCAAGGCACAGATACGACCGTATCTGGAGTACGGTGCCCTGTGCTGGATGTCGAGTGCTGCCACCCACATGCAGAGGCTCGACGCAGTGCAGCGACGAGCACTGCGTCTGGTGGAGGCCAGCGAGCACCCGGAGGAGTCGTCTGCCACTGTGACGTCGCCGGGACGTCTCAGCACTGGTGGTGTGCCACAAAGCCCAGGTGCAGGGGGTTCCTCACCTCAGCAGCTTGAGGCTTCCTCCACGCGCTGCCCAGAGGTTCACCCGGACTGCACTTTCCAGTGACCAGCTTGTGAAGGTGCCTCGATCACACTCCAGGCAGCACCAGCGCACATATACAGCCAGAACCACACACCTGTGGAACATGTTCACGGCAGCCACTCCTCAAGTGGAGAACATGAACACGCAGCAGGTGAAGCTTGCTGCTCACAGGTGGCGTGAGGGATACCCATGTGCGCTAGTGGTATAAATATAAAGTGTCAAACTAACACCATTACAAATTGTTTTTACATGTTTTTTCTTTGTTTTTCGTATTTTGTATTTGTATGTTTGTATGTGTCAACTGTCAATAATTAATTTTGTCCCATACACAGGCTCTTTAAATAGTTATACCAAAAAAGTGTAATTTTGAGCCTCCTTTTTGTAGAAATATTATGTTGAGAGAGAGAGAGAGAGAGAGAGAGAGAGAGAGAGAGAGAGTGGAAACAATCGACACACACACACACACACACACACACACACACACACACACACACACACACACACACACACACACACACACTCACACGACTATACGTTATTAAAGTGTCCATCAGTATTCATAAAGGGATCGAGTCCTCCTCCCCCTCTCCCCTCCCCCCACCCCTCCCTCCCTCCTCCCCCCATTTCCCCTATTCCTTATTCATCTTACTCGACGCATCCATTAGCTCTCCTTTCTCCTGTATTATTATTATTATTATTTTTTTTTTTTTGGTGCGTTAAGTTTAGTGTATTTGTGAGGACTTTGTGGAGGATAATAATTAGATTTCTGCTTTGTTTTTTTAGAATATTTGTTTGTTTTTTCTACCGTATTTTCTTTATTTTTTAGTTCATTATATTTCCTCTTTGTTCGTTTTTTCTTTTCTCAATTTTCCGACGGTGTTCTGACATCAGCCTTTACGCTTTTCAATTAATTCCTGGTTATTTCCATTTTCATATCCCTCTTACCTTTCATCCCACTTTATTCCTCTTGCATCCTCATATTCAGTTTATATCCAGCGTTGTAGTTCATTCCTCTTCCTTTCACTTTTCCTGTTACTCCCTCCCTTCTTCATTTCACTTCAATTATCTCCAGTATATCCTTAAACCGCTCTTTATTAAATTTATCTCCACTTCTTTTTTCTTCCCTTTTCAATTCTCTTTCCTTCCTATGTCATTCCTCCTCCAGTTCCTCCTCTCCCTCTTCACTTCATTCTAATTCTCTCCTAATGATTCTGAAACCGTAAATTAAGTCTATTTTCGATCCTCTTTCCCACCCTTTTCCTGTTCTCCTTTCTTGTTTACTCTTTCTCTTCCTTTTCTTCTTTCATGCATTGCAATTCTCTCATATGTATTCTGAAACCGTATTTTACTTTTTACTTTCTTTCCTTTCTTGCTTCTCCTTCTCATCTCACTCTTTCCCATTTCCACGCCTTCGCTTCCTCACTTCAATTCTCTCTTATTTATTCTGAAACCGTACCTGATGCTTTATTTTCACTTCTCTTTCTTTTCCTTCTTTATTCCCCTTCCTTCATCACAACTCTTATTCCTCCTTCTCTTCTTCATTTCACTTCAATTCTCATCTATTTATTTTGAAACCCTACTTTATTCATTACTTTCTTTCCTCGTTCCTTCTCTTTCTCAATTTTCCTTCCCACCTCTTTCCCTCTTCCCACTCTCTCATCGCAGTTTCCAGCCTCCACACACTTCTCCTCCTCGGCCTCCCTCCCCACCAGGAAAGCTAATAAGAGCGAGAAAGATCCTTAACGTTTACCCAGCGCCTAATCCACGAGGCTTGGTCAACCCCAACTGGCACGCCCAAGCCATTACAGACAGACTAACGGCGCGGGGGAGACAGATAGACGGCACACAGACAGATAGGAAGACAGACAGACAGGGAGAGAGGTCGGTCGATAGGCAGGTAAAAGGAGTGACTGATAGACCGGCAGATGAAATGACTAATGGATTAAAAGTCAAGTATTCAATTGAATTATTCGCTTCTTGCATATGATGGGAAATTGAATATTATGTTCGTGTGTGTGTGTGTGTGTGTGTGTGTGTGTGTGTGTGTGTGTGTGTGTGTGTGTGTGTGTGTGTGTGTGTGTGTGTGTGTGTGTGTGTTTTAATCATGATAACACTAAGAACAAACAGCAAACACCCACCCACCCACCCACACACACACACACACACACACACACACACTAGCGACTGTCGACTTTTTATGTATTTTTTCCCGTGGGCTAATTCTTTCTTTTTTTCTCTTTTATCATCCCTCGTTTCCTTCCCCACTCTGCTCCGCTTTCATCCTCTCATTTCTTCTTCCATTCCACTTTTTTATCTTATTCACCTTCCTTTTTCCTCTTTCCACTATCCCTTAACTCGACCACCCCCCCAACACACACACACAAACACACATTAAAAAGTCATACTAATGAACCAACATGAATCAACCGCTTACTTTTCCACACATTCTTTAAGCCTTTTACTCCACTTTTTAGCTCATTCTCTTCATTTCTCTTTCCTCTATTTCCTATTCCTTTTCCTCTTCACACCCACACACACTTTAAGGGGAATAATTATCGAGCTAACATGCACCAGCCACTTATTTTTCCTTGTCCTTTTTCTTTCATCCCATTCTTATCTAATTATCTTTTCCTTTTCACTTTACAGTATTACTTAATTCTCCCTCCCACAGAAACACACATTAACAGACAAGCAAACATCACCAGCCACTTACTTTTCCTTGTCTTTACCTCCTGTTCCACTCTTTATCTTAATCATCTTCCTTCCTCTCTTTCCTCTATTCTTTTTATTCCCTACCTCCCTCTCATACACATTAACAGACAAACTAATAGACTAACATCACCAGCCATTTAATTTTCCTTGACTTTTGCCTTTTGTTCAACTCTGTCATGATTTCATTATTCAAGGAGTGGCCCGTGGAAAATTACCGCGGAAGTCCCTGCCATTTTGATTGAGAGAGCGGGAAGAGTCACAGATCAGGCAGGAAAACTAGGAGGCGGGAGCAGCGAGCTTTTCAAATCATATTCGTTGTTACTGCCAAGGCTGAGCTATGTGTGGGATGCATGGCCCACTGTGACCAATTGCATGTGTTAGGTTATTAATAAATAATAAATCCATAGCCGTTAGGGCGTTTAGTGTAAGTGTTGTACAGAAAACGAGATGTCAGTATGGCGAGAGCTGGCATCTTGACCGCGGCCGGGGAATAGAGCATTGTGGGCCCGCCGCCATCTTCCAAGCCATCTCCCTCCCAGACTTCGCCGCGAGCAAACGTCCCTCACATATCTCCCGCGCCACGTTTCTCATCGTGGTGGTCTTTCCAGCCTTGTAGTATCCGCAAGTCCAGAGTGACTGCGTACTCAGGTCAGGGAAGCCCGTGGGAGGTAAGGAGGGCACGGCGATTGCAGAGGAACGAGAGAGGACTGAAGAAGGACTCCAGGCCGAACGGACCCGAGGAAGATCAGGGTGTGGCTCCCCTTTCTCCCACCTACAGCTATGTAACCATTTGGTAGGATGTTAAGATAGATAGCTAGGTTACTGTGGGCTTGGGTTTGATCAATTATTCTTAATTTCCAGCGAGTTTCTTTGTCGCTGGAAGTAAAATGGTGGGCAAATTAACAAGCTACCATCACCACCCTCTTAATTTTCCTCTCTTTCTGCCTTTTGTTATTTATCTTATTCATCTTCCTCTCTCTTTTCTCGACTGCTAATCCCTCACCCCCCCCCCCCCCCACACGCACACACATCGAGACAAACTAATCGGCAAATATGTATAGCAGTCACTTACTTTTCTTTGTCTCCTGTCATTTGTGCCACTCATTAGATAATTCTCTTCCTTTTTCTCTTTCCTCTATTTCCTATCCCTCTCCCTCCCCATACACACATATGAAGAGCGGAATTAACGAGCTAACATGTATCAACCAAGTGCGTTTTCTAGCCTCTGTCTTTTATATCCCTCTCTTTATTTTATTCATCTAACTCTCTCTCTCTCTCTTTCCTCTATTTCCTATTCCCTCTCTCCCCTTTCCTACTCGCCCCCCACCCACCCACACATAACAGACAAACAAACAAGCTACATGCACCAGTCACTTACTTTAACTTGCGTTCTACCTTCGGATACACACCTGAAAAAGATGAAGAAAATATCAATACAGGAGATTAAAGAAGAAAAACTTGACTTACTCTAAAATTATGATAGAAGTAGTTGAAAAAAAAAGATTTACATGTTTATTTAGACCCAAAATATACCGTACAGAAATAGAGGTTGAAAGATAGCAGTAGTACACATTAAAACAGGACTAAAAGTAATATAAGAACTAAGGGATGCAAATCCTTATCGTAAAGTTAAAAAAAAGTTAGATCGTTCATCAATATTTATCCATCGCTCCCTCCCTACTCTTCTCTCTCTCTCTCTCTCTCTCTCTCTCTCTCTCTCTCTCTCTCTCTCTCTCTCTCTCTCTCTCTCTCTCTCTCTCTCTCTCTCTCTCTCTCTCTCTCTCTCTCTCTCTCAAACTTGCTCAAGACATTATAGAGTTGGCTTTACGATGGGAGTTGTGTGTTGTAATGGTCGTGATGTTGACGTTGGTGGTTGGTGGTGTTGTTGGTGCTGGCAGGGCGATAGTTGGAGTGATGTTGATGATGCTGACGGTAATGTGATGGTGATGGGGAAGGTAACGGAGATGATGATAGAGATGGGTCGGTACTGTCGGACGTTTCTACCCCTCACACCAACTATTATCAAAGGACAAAAGGAGATCAGTCGAGTTCTAATGTGTGTTTTTTAGGTTCACGGTACAGAAGAAGGGTCAAGCTACCACCAGCATCATAAATCTACCCCTGGAAATGCTAAAAACTCTTATGAAAGCCTTGTCAAATGTGTGTGCTTGGGAGTGGAAATGTTTAAAAATATGTTCCCGGAAAGGTGTTAGTTCATGTTGTAGTGGAGGGTAGGAGTGACTTACTGTGTTTGCTATGATGTAGAATCGATAACACCCATTGAAGAAGTGCTTTCATTAATATTAAAAGTAGTATACAATTAGTAGTAAGAGTAGTAGTGGCAGGAAGTGTATTGCTGGGATATAGAAGAGGTGGCACACATTCTACAAGTGCTCTCATTAATATCACCAGCAGTACCATTTGTAGTAAGGACAGCTGTGGCAGTAATTGTGGTGATTATTGTCTTGGGGGTGTTGATAATGGTGGTGATTATGATGGTGTGGCCTTTTACAGTGACAGTGGTGATGGAGGGGAAGGTAGATGTGGCATTAATAACTACCGTGGTGATGATAATGTTGGTAGTGGTGATGGTGATGACTGACAGTGGTGGTGGAGGGAAGGTAGATGTGGCATTAATAACTACCGTGGTGATGATAGTGTTGGTGGTGGTGATGGTGATGACTGACAGTGGTGGTGGAAGGGAAGAAGTTGTGGCATTAATAATTTCTTTGGTGATGATAATGTTGATCGTAATGGTAGTACAGGTGATGCTGGTGATGGTGATGACTTGCTGTGGTGGTAGTGATGATAGTGGTGACGGTGTAGGTAATGGTAGTTAGTCCATCTTCCAGTCTATCAGTCACTCCTTTTGTCTGCCTATCGATCGCCCTCTCTCCCTGTCTATCTGTTTTCCTTGCCGTCTGTGTGCCGTCTGTCTGTTTTCCTGCCCCGTTTATGGTGGTGGTAGTAGTGGCGATGGTGATGGTGTTCTAGTTGGTGGTGGTGGAGTTGGTGATGATGGTGGTGACTCGCATCGGTAGTGGTGGTGGTGGTGGTGGTGGTTGTCGCTCAGCTGTTCGAGGCGTTATCCAGCTTCATACTTGCGTCTTGAGGCTTTGTGGCAGCGCCCGAGTAAACCCTCACAGGAGTTATGGAGGACGGCTTAGAGTAGGAGGGAGACTGAGAGGCAGCGAGGAGCATCTCTCTCTCTCTCTCTCTCTCTCTCTCTCTCTCTCTCTCTGCCTGGGAGGAAAGTTGTGATCGAGGAAATATTCGTAACTTAGGCACGTACTGGCGCGTGCGTATCTCACCTAAAAGTGGTGGAAGGCAGTCACGCACGCACGCACACACACACACAAAGAACGAGAGAGAGAGAGAGAGAGAGAGAGAGAGAGAGAGAGAGAGAGAGAGAGAGAGAGAGAGAGAGAGAGAGAGAGAGAGAGAGAGAGAGAGAGAGAGAGAGAGAGAGAGAGAGAGAGAGAGACTTCATAACTATTCAGCAACAACAAAATTTTAGAGTTAAGGAAATAAAACTTTTCTGTATGACGAACTGCATGAGAAAGCTGAGAATGAGACGACGACGACGAAATGGCGAAGGAGATAGATACATGGATAGATAGATAGATAGATAGATAGATAGAGAGAGAGAGAAAAATGCAGTAATGAAGAGCATAACATTGAAGCCAACGAGGAGGAAGAGGAATAAAAGGAACAAGACTCGTAAAAGAAGCGTCAACAAACTTTCTGAACTTTGGAGCTGCCTGTCCGTCCTGCATCTTGTTACGAGAAGTTTGTTTGAATCTCCTTCCACGGCTGTCACTGCTACTACTACTACTACTACTACTACTACTACTACTACTACTATTACCACTACTACTACAACTAATGATCAAATGAAATATGTAATAGTAGTAGTAGTAGTAGTAGTAGTTGGTGTTTTGGTGTAGAAATAAAGGTGGTACAGTAATGGTAGTATAATGATAATGATAATAACAGAATATATTACAGATTATATTTAAAGTACATTTAATATTTGCAGTAGTAACTTTGTATATATAACGTATTAAAACACCACCACCACCACCAACAACAACAACGACAACAACAAGAATAAGAATAATAACAAAAATAATGATAATAATAAACGACAAAACGATATATAAAACAGTTCCCCCCCCCCCGTTGAGCTTGCCAAGGACAGGTGTACGTATGTCCCGCAGATTCGTTAACGAGGTGTCAGGTGCATGTTACCTGAGCCTCACCTGAGACGCGCGGGTGCTTAGAGGGGCCCTTGAGAGAGGTCCTTTCTGCGGCCCTTACCTCACCTTTCCTTTCACCTTCAGCCTCCCTCTCCCTCGCCTCCCACATCATCATCCTCTTTTATAACCCTCCTTCTCCTATCCCTCCCCTACCCAACGTCTTCTTCGCCCACTTTTTTTAATCTCCTCAAACGACCGCTAGTACGCCAAAAAAAGGAAAGAAAAAACACCAAAGCCGCTCAGGTTCATCTTTTTACGGGGACTGATTTGTGTCATATTAGGTCTTCTACTACTACTACTACTACTACTACTACTACTACACTGCTAATAAATGTACTATCACGCCTCAAAAACACCTCAATAAAATACAAGTTACCACGAAATATTCCAAAATTTTACCTGCGTCGCTTATTTTCAAGCAGGTAACATCATTAAAAAAAAAAAAACGTTACTACGAAATAAAAAAAACGTCTTCTGAAAATAACAAAAAAAAAAAAACACGAAATGAAATGCTAGAAATGAAAATGCTAATCTGAGCGTGTGCGTGTCTGTGTGTGTGTGTGTGTGTGTGTGTGTGTGTGTG
>NC_066513.1:13297709-13310209 GCF_024679095.1 Eriocheir sinensis | reverse complement strand
GTGTAAGAGTAAGCCACTTAGGAGGAACAAGAAGATGCGTGCGTGTGTCTGTAGGATTCTGTGAAATTCTGTCTGTCGGTCTGTTTGTCTTTCTGTCTCGTCTCTCTCTCTCTCTCTCTCTCTCTCTCTCTCTCTCTCTCTCTCTCTCTCTCTCTCTCTCTTTCTGCTGCAGGTGTGTTAAAGGTGTATGATCAGTGTGTCCCGGCCCGCCCACACACACACACACACACACACACACACACACACACACACACACACACACACACACACGCGTAGAAAGACACACGCCTACACATACGAGGAAATAACCAATATGTCTCACCAATACTCACCTTCTTACCTCTTTTCTTCCTTTTCTGTTGTTACGAGATGGCGTGCTGACGGATAATTATTTTCCCCTTATTCAACCTACGTAGATCATGTTAACGAGGTCGACAACAACCCCGTTTATACATGAGCTTTCATCACAACATAAAAATAGATTCTGGATTGAGCGGTTATTAAATTCCCGCTCTTAAGGTAATGTGTATAGCTTATGTAATGAAACTGTAACGCATTATTCTGCTCTACATCGTTTTCTTGTTAATGTTCCTCCTGACTGGCTATCGCATGGCTCACTCCCTTCCTTTGTACCTCCATCCCTCCCTCCCTCCCCCTTTTTTTCCTCCTCTTTTATCCTCCTTCCCTCCTTCCATCTAACTTCCTGTCTTCCTTTTTCTGACTCTCACGTCTTCCTATTCAATTTCCTCTTCAACCATATCCATTATTATACTCTTTATCCCCAGCCCGAGCGCGCCCAAACACACACACACACACACACACACACACACACACGCTATTGAAAACTGAGCCACAACCTTCAAGAAAAAGAAGATTCACGTGCCTGCAAAAATTTACGATGCAAATTGGAAATTCGCGGCATATTTTGGATATTTCGGATGAAAGATGAAATTAACACGCTGAAGCAAGGCAGAGAGAGAGAGAGAGAGAGAGAGAGAGAGAGAGAGAGAGAGAGAGAGAGAGAGAGAGAGAGAGAGAAAGAGGTTTAGGGTTAGGAAGAGAGGGAAGGGAGAAAAGATAAGGAGACAGAGGGAAGGGAAGGGAAATAGAGAGAGAGAGAGAGAGAGAGAGAGAGAGAGAGAGAGAGAGAGAGAGAGAGAGAGAGAGAGAGAGAGAGAGAGATTCATTTCAAACATTCACCATAAATCAACCGATAGCGCCATTATTAGGAGAGTGGCTGTTTGATGGCCTGTGATCTACTTAAACCCGTCAATTCATAACAGAACAAACAGCTGATATGTATTGACCTGACCACACACACACACACACACACACACACACACACACACAGCGCCACTCTCGGACACACAAAAAACTACCAAATTCAGCACTCCAGTCGATGCTAACACGCTCACTTTATCCAATTAATTAGTGCAGCCTCGTGTTGTAGGGACTAAAAAAAATGGGAACCTATCTATGAACAAATAATGGATGGCGATCAGAAACGTGTGCCAATGGTTATCACTGATCTTTTTCTTTTTAATCTTGTTTCCATTCCGGTCTAGGCAGTCGGCACTAACTCACCCAGCTGTTCATCCTCCCTTAGTGCTGGAAAAAAATGGGTACCAATCTATGTACAAATATTGCATGCCGATCAGAAACATGTGCCAAAGGTTACCACTGATCTTATTTTATTTCAGGTTCCATTCCGGTCCAGGCAGTCGGCACTAACCCACCCAGCTGTTCATCCTCCCTTAGTGGCTGGTCGATAAATGGCTACCTGGGGAGCCTACGGAAGATAAACTGCGGTGTCGCGCCTTCCCTGCCTCCCGGTGTAATGTTCTTAGTTCTTACCCAACCACAAAGGACAAAGAGGAGATGAACGCCGGCGCAAGACTCAGCTTAGCGTATGTTTTCCACTCCACATTTGCTGTTTTTTATCTGCTTACTTTTATGTGGTGACGAAAACCTACCTATTTCTTTGTTTCCACCTCCTCATCTACTTCTGTATTCCTCTCTATTCAACTATTTTCTATATCATATCTCTCTCTGCAGTTATCTCTTTGTCTGTGTACCTCTTCTCCAATCTGTCTATTTTCCTATTTCCCAAACCATTTGACATTATTTCTCCCTACCTCCCTCTCCTCTCTCTCTCTCTCTCTCTCTCTCTCTCTCTCTCTCACCAGCTACCTGTTAAACGGACCCTCACGTTGTGCTGACCAAAAAAACGTGACAGGAATAGGAGTTTTTTTATTCCTTTTATTTATTTATCGCCTTCCCTCTCCTCCTCCTCCTCTTTGGTCTCTTCGCTCTGGTCCTCTTACTTTACGGGGAGGAGGCAAAGGAGGGTAAAAAAAGTGGAAAGTAAAGAAACAAGACAAAAGAACCAGGCTTTGTATATCCTTTCTAGACAGGTTCAGCATTTGTTTCGTAATGTCGAACTATTGTGTTTAGAGATGGTTTCCAATACTCTCTCTCTCTCTCTCTCTCTCTCTCTCTCTCTCTCTCTCTCTCTCTCTATATCTCTCTCTCTCTATATATATATATATATATATATATATATATATATATATATATATATATATATATATATATATATATATATATAGATATATATATATATATATATATATATATATATATATATATATATATATATATATATATATATACATATATATATATATATATATATATATATATATATATATATATATATATATATTTTTTTTTTTTACAGGAAAGGAGACAGTTCAAGGGCACAAAAGCAAACATTAATAAAAAAAAGCCCGCTACTCACTGCTCCTAAAAAGAATCCAAAGAGGTGGCCGAAAGATAGGTCAGTTTCGGGAGGAGAGGTGTCCTGATACCCTCCTCTTGAAAGAGTTTAAGTCGTAGGCAGGAGGAAATACAGATGAAGGAAGATTGTTCCAGAGTTTACCAGCGTGAGGGATGAAAGAGTGAAGATGCTGGTTAACTCTTGCATAAGGGGTTTGGACAGTATAGGGATGAGCATGAGTAGAAAGTCGAGTGCAGCGGGGCCGCGGGAGGGGGGGAGGCATGCAGTTAGCAAGTTCAGAAGAGCAGTCAGCGTGGAAATATCGATAGAAGATAGAAAGAGAGGCACCATTGCGGCGGAATTTAAGAGGTAGAAGACTATCAGTATGAGGAGGAGAGCTGATGAGACGAAGAGCCTTAGCCTCCACTCTGTCCAGAAGAGCTGTGTGAGTGGAGCCCCCACACATGAGATGCATACTCCATACGAGGGCGGACAAGGCCCCTGTATATGGACAGCAACTGTGCAGGGGAGAAGAACTGGCGGAGACGGTACAAAACGCCCAGCCTCGAGGAAGCTGATTTAGTAAGAGATGAGATATGAAGTTTCCAGTTGAGATTTTGAGTTAAGGATAGACCGAGAATGTTTAGTGTTGAGGAAGGTGATAGCTGGGTGTTGTCAAAGAATAGGAGATAGTTGTTTGGAAGATTGTGTCGAGTGGATAGGTGGAGAAACTGTGTTTTTGAGGCGTTGAAGGACACCAGGTTCTTCTTGCCC
The DNA here is from genome assembly GCF_024679095.1 of Eriocheir sinensis. Lineage (NCBI taxonomy): Eukaryota > Metazoa > Arthropoda > Malacostraca > Decapoda > Varunidae > Eriocheir > Eriocheir sinensis. Next base: position 13,306,656 of record NC_066513.1, on the reverse strand, counting down.
CAATCGGAAATAATAGTAAGGTCTGAGGCTATGCGTTCTGCAGTCTCCAGCCTTGAGTCGTTAAGTTCCTGAAGGGTGGGTCTTCTATTAAAAGAAGTTGAATAATGCAGAGTGGAATCATCGGCGTAGGAATGGATAGGACAGTTCGTTTTGGAAAGAAGATCATCAATGAACAACAGAAAAAGAGTGGGAGATAGGACAGAACCCTGTGGGACACCACTGTTAATAGATTTAGGAGAAGAACAGTGACCGTCTACCACGGCAGAAATAGAACGGTCAGAAAGGAAACTGGAGATAAAGGTACAGAGAGAAGGATAGAAACCGTAGGAGGGTAGTTTTGAAAGCAAAGATTTGTGCCAGACCCTATCAAAAGCTTTTGATATGTCCAGCGCAATAGCAAAAGTTTCACCGAAACGGCTAAGAGAGGATGACCAAGAGTCAGTTAAGAAGGCTAGGAGATCACCAGTAGAACGCCCCTTGCGGAACCCATACTGGCGATCAGATAGAAGGTCAGAAATGGAAAGGTGCTTTTGAATCTTCCGGTTAAGGATTGATTCAAAAGCTTTAGATAGACAAGAAAGTAAAGCAATAGGACGGTAGTTTGAGTGATTGGAGCGGTCACCCTTCTTAGGTACAGGCTGTATGAAGGCATACTTCCAGCAAGAAGGAAAGGTAGATGTTGACAGGCAGAGGCGAAAGAGTTTGACCAGGCAGGGTGACAGCACCCTATATATGTATGTATATATATATATATATATATATATATATATATATATATATATATATATATATATATATATATATATATATATATATATATATATATATATATATATATATATATATATATATATATATATATATATATATATCATCATCATCATCAACTATTACTACTACTACTACTACTACTACCACTACTACTACTACTAAGAGAAGAGAGAAAGCTGGAATAATGGTCTTCCTGAAATTTAATTTCGTAGGAAGGGCTTACATTACCCTCTCTCTCTCTCTCTCTCTCTCTCTCTCCTACTACTACTACTACTACTACTACTACTTTCCCTATCAGTGTTTCGTGGTATTCAAGCCTCTATTGCGTTCGTCATTTGTTTGTGTGTGTGGAAGGGAGGAGGAGGAAAAGGTCTTCTGTTCTGGGTCGTTCAAAAATTACCTGACAGAGAACGTTGTGCATCTCCTCAGGTGTTATGGTGTGGCGGTGTGGTGCTGTGCTTAAAAAAATATCTACCAATCCTTAACATTCACAATATAAAGCAGCATAAAACAAAAGAACATAAAATACATGTGAAAAAAAACTTTGAGCGTAACATTTCACTCAAAATTGTAAAGAAAAATTCTCGCATCATCATTAATTTTTTTTTTTTTTTTTTTTTACAGCTAAGGAGACAGCTCAAGGGCGCAAAGAAAAAAAAAGAAAAAATGGCCCGCTACTCACTGCTCCTGAACAGAGGTTAAAGGAGTGTCCAAATCAGAGGTTAATTTCGGGAGGAGAGGTGTCCTGATACTCTCCTCTTGAAAGAGTTCAAGTCGTAGGCAGGAGGAAATACAGATGAAGGAAGATTGTTCCAGAGTTTACCAGCGTGAGGGATGAAAGAGTGAAGATGCTGGTTAACTCTTGCATAAGGGGTTTGGACAGTATAGGGATGAGCATGAGTAGAAAGTCGAGTGCAGCGGGGCCGCGGGAGGGGGGGAGGCATGCAGTTAGCAAGTTCAGAAGAGCAGTCAGCGTGGAAATATCGATAGAAGATAGAAAGAGAGGCAACATTGCGGCGGAATTTAAGAGGTAGAAGACTATCAGTATGAGGAGGAGAGCTGATGAGACGAAGAGCCTTAGCCTCCACTCTGTCCAGAAGAGCTGTGTGAGTGGAGCCCCCCCACACATGAGATGCATACTCCATACGAGGGCGGACAAGGCCCCTGTATATGGACAGCAATTGTGCAGGGGAGAAGAACTGGCGGAGACGGTACAGAACGCCCAGCCTCGAGGAAGCTGATTTAGTAAGAGATGAGATATGAAGTTTCCAGTTGAGATTTTGAGTTAAGGATAGACCGAGGATGTTTAGTGTTGAGGAGGGTGATAGCTGGGTGTTGTCAAAGAATAGGGGATAGTTGTTTGGAAGATTGTGTCGAGTGGATAGGTGGAGAAACTGTGTTTTTGAGGCGTTGAAGGACACCAGGTTCTTCTTGCCCCAATCGGAAATAATAGTAAGGTCTGAGGCTAAGCGTTCTGCAGCCTCCAGCCTTGAGTCGTTAAGTTCCTGAAGGGTGGGTCTTCTATTAAAAGAAGTTGAATAATGCAGAGTGGAATCATCGGCGTAGGAATGGATAGGACAGTTCGTTTTGGAAAGAAGATCATCAATGAGCAACAGAAAAAGAGTGGGAGATAGGACAGAACCCTGTGGGACACCACTGTTAATAGATTTAGGGGAAGAACAGTGACCGTCTACCACGGCAGAAATAAACGCATGCTTTATATATTTTCCACACACACACATAAAGCTGGTGACGCTTACACTCCGTTGCAACACGTTCACACCAGCATCTGACACATCCCCTTAAAGACACAAAAAAGCATATCACCGGTAAGTCCTCTACACATTTCTCTGCTGACAATCTAATAAAGAGAGTCCATGATCTATATTGTGAAACCTTTCGTAGCGTACACCCACGTTTGATAAGGCTTTCGTAATGGCTGTGTTAGTATTGCCATGGATAGTTTTATGGGACCAATGATAGTTTGACAAGGTTTTTGCACCCTGAATGTAAAAAAGACTCAGGAGAACGCTATTAATCTCCTCTGTACCCGTTGGAAATGTTGATAGTTTCATGAGTCTTGTGATAAGTTTGACAAGGCTTCTGCACCATGAATGTGAAGAAAAAAAAATCACGAGAACCCGACTAATTTCCTTTGTGGCCGTTGAAAATGTTTGTTATGAGACCCGGAAACGTAGAGGTAAAGGCTATGAGTATTTCCATGGATAGTTTTATGAGACTAGTGATAGTTTGACAACTCTTCTGCACCATGAATGTGAAAAAAAATCATGAGAAACCGACTAATTTCCTTTGTGGCTGTTGAAAAAATTTGTTATGAGACCCGAAAGAGTCTAAGAATAGGGGTGCAGGAGCGGTGTTGAGGAGTCCAAGGATACCAAGGATACCAAGGATTCCAGGCGTCTGAAGCAGGGTTAGGTTAGTGGTCCAGTGTTGCGGGGTAATGGATGGCTCATGGCTGGGCGGCTCGAGTGTTGCAGGAGTTTTGAGAGATTTGTGTTGTGTTCCGACTTGGCAGGTGGCTTTGTGTTGAGATCGCCGGCAATCTTTCTTCTATTTTGTTGTCATCGTCGTCGTCGTCGTCGTCGTCGTCGTCGTCTCTCTCTCTCTCTCTCTCTCTCTCTCTCTCTCTCTCTCTCTCTCTCTCTCTCTCTCTCTCTCTCTCTCTCTCTCTCTCTCTCTCAGTATTGACGTTTTATTATTTTTTTTATGTATAGACTTAACACTCATATGGACACACACACACACACACACACACACACACACACACACACACACACCTTTAATAAACGGGCTGCGTAACGCTCCTTCAAGCTTCATGCAAAGCCGATGTGAAAAAAAAGGGACAGAGGGAGGGGAAGCTGGAGAGGGAGGAAGGGAGAGGGTAGGAGAGGGGAGAGAGAGGGGAGGAAGGTAGGGATGAGAGAGAGAGGAGAGCGAAAAAGAGTAAAGCCTGGACAGAGAGGAAGGGAAGAGGCACAGGAAAAATAGAGGGGAAAGAGGTGGAGTGATATTAATAAATGTGAAAATTCGTCCCATAAAGAAAGTAAAATAATGGAAAAAGAAAGGATGAAAAATTAAGGGGAAAAGAAAAATATGAAAATTCGTCCCATAAGGAAAGGAAAATAATGGAAAAAGAAAGGATGAAAAATTAAGGGGCAAAAAAAATGAAAATTCGACCCATAAAGAAAGGAAATGATGGGAAAGAAGGGATGAAAAGATAAGGGGCAAAGAAAAAAATATATGAAAATTCGCCCCACAAAGAAAGTATAATAATGGAAAAGAAGGGACGAAAGAAAAATAAAAGGCAGAGAAAAAAATAATGAAATTAATAAATAAAAAAATCGTGCACCTTTCTGCGTTCATATATTGTGCAATGGATGTGGAGGTTTCAACACGGCGGGATTAATACGGGAGAGTGATGATTGCCAGGAGGTCATATGTTGAGTTTTATAACCCTTGCATATGCTGACAGTGCTTCAACCCGGCACAGCCACCACATAACGTCAGCCGAGTAGCATAGTCAGCCACTGAGTAGATTGTTCAGCATTTATTTACTGGAAATGACGCAGCTGAAGGGAAAGAAAAGAGGAAGCAAAAACGTCCGCCGGCCCTCCTCCTATAAATATGTGATAGAGTAGCCGATAGTGTCAATATCGGATGGAGAGGTGTCTTGATACTCCCTACTTGAAAGCGTTTAAGTCGTATTCCCTAGCTAAGAGGAAATAGACAATGTAAGACAGTTCCAGAGTTTACTAGCAAAGGGATGAAGGAATGGAGGTGCTAGCTAACTCTTACATAAGGAATTTGGACACCATAGGGATGAGCGAGAGTAGAAAGTCGTAGGCAGGGGGAAATAGACAAAGTAAGGCAGTTCCAGAGTTTACCAGCAAAGGGATGAAGGAATGGAGAAGCTGGTTAACGCTTGCATAATGAATTTGGACACCATAGGGATGAGCGAGAGTAGAAAGTCGTAGGTAGGAGGAAATAGACAGAGCAAAGCTGTTCCAGATAAGGAATGAAAGAATAAGGATGTTGGTGAACTCTTACATGAGGAATTTGGAGTGCAAAGAGTTGAGCTAGAGTAGAAAGTCGTGTACAAAGGGGGAAGCGGAAGGGGTGAAGGCATGAAGTTAGGAAGTTTAAAAAGTTAATCGCTCCAGTCAGATTGAGCCAACGACCCTGAAACTCTTCCATAACTTACTCTTACTTCTTACATAAGGACCCTTACTCTTACATCTTACATAAGAAATTTGGAGAGCATAAGGATGACCTAGAATAGAAAGTCGAGTGCAGCGGGGAAGCAGGAGGGGTGGAGGCATGCAGTTAGGAAGTTCAAAAGAGTTATTCGTTCCAGGCAGATTAAACCAACGACCCTGAAACTCTCAGAAAAAAAAGCAGACTCTAAAAGGCGAAAAAGCCACAGAGTAGGACCAAACATGTCACGACGAAGCTGACAAAGAGAACGCTTCTGGAAATGCAAGTATCGGAGTGGCGGGGACAAGAGCGTGTTGGAGAGGGAGGAAATCGTGTCTCAGGGCAGGTGCACGCCAGGTAATGAGCGTCCCCGCGGGTCCTAGCCTCGAAACTTTCTCTTTCATTCAAAACTGATTAGAAAACTGGGCAGAAAAGGAAGGAAGGAAGGAAAGGAAGGAGGAAAGGCCTAAAGGAAGGGAGGAGAGAGAGAGAGAGAGAGAGAGAGAGAGAGAGAGAGAGAGAGAGAGAGAGAGAGAGAGAGAGAGAGAGAGAGAGAGAGAGAGAGAGAGAGAGAGAGAGAGAGAGAGAGAGAGAGAGAAAAGGGAGAAAGGATAAAAATTGGTTTGACAGCCACTTACCTGAACAACAGTGATAAAAGACATCTCTCTCTCTCTCTCTCTCTCTCTCTCTCTCTCTCTCTCTCTCTCTCTCTCTCTCTCTAAAAACAAGCTCGACCGTCACTTCCTTGAACTTAATATTAACTAGAGTAGAAAAGCAACGTTTTGGAGCCATCTGATTAATGTAGAATCACTTAGGTTTAAGGACAGATCACCTAGTCTAGACCATGGGGTTTGTGTGGTCTGATTTTCTACGTAATTCTATGTAATTCTATGTAATTCTCTCTCTCTCTCTCTCTCTCTCTCTCTCTCTCTCTCTCTCTCTCACATCATCTCAGTTTATCTATCTACCTATCTATCCATCTAATTATCTATCTATCAATCAGTCCACATGTCTATCTCTTTATCTATTTATGTATCTATCTATTCATCTATCTATCTATATTTATCTCTATATCAAAGCATTCACGTTGCTCCAAATGGTTACACGTTTTTTCCATCAAACCATACATGTATTTTATAATTGCCATCAACAGACGTAAAACAGAAACCCATAGAAGAGTTTTATACCAAAAGAATATCGTTTGTGTTGGACCCAAAACAAACGAAAATATAATAAATGTTGAAAACACTTCAAACCACTCGAGACAGATTGCTTTGATCCAGATGTCGGACGGGAGGGAGAGACCGAGGGGGGAGAGAGAGAGAGAGAGAGAGAGAGAGAGAGAGAGAGAGAGAGAGAGAGAGAGAGAGAGAGAGAGAGAGAGAGAGAGAGAGAGAGAGAGAGAGAGAGAGAGAGAGAGAGAGAGAGAGAGAGAGAGAGAGAGAGAGAGAGAGAGAGAGAGAGAGAGAGAGAGAGAGAGAGAGGCAGAAAAAAAAAGACAAAGACAGACAGACGGAAAAAAAGAAAGAAAAAAGAAAGAAAAAAGAAAGAAAGAAAACGTAAAAAAGAGAGAGAGAGAGAGAGAGAGAGAGAGAGAGAGAGAGAGAGAGAGAGACCATGGGGTTTGTGTGGTCTGATTTTCTACGTAATTCTATGTAATTCTCTCTCTCTCTCTCTCACACACACACACACACACATCATATCAGTTTATCTATCTACCTATCTATCCATCAGAGGCCTCCAAACTAATATAGGAGATCTAACACACTCTTATGTTATCCCGCACTCCCCAGACATCATAGCCACAGTGGAGACCTTTCTCAATCCCACCATTCCCGCCAACTTTGGGCATATTCAAGGGTACTCTAGATGGCACCGAAGAGACCGAGCCCACGGTACCTTCGGGGGAATCGCAGTCTGCTTCCGTGACGGTCTTGCTGTGGAGGCCCTCGATGTCGACATGGAACGCCACCTCGAAATGGCATTCTTCAGGCTGTGGACAAGACAACGCGACTCCATCCTGCTCTGTGTATGCTACCGGCCACAGTGGCAGGGGAGCGACCCCATCCACTTCCTCCACACAAATCTCGACACCCTTCTGCTCCAGCATTCCTGCAAACATCTCATTGTGGTGGGGGACATGAATCAGTACTTGGTGGCAAGGCAGTTCGAAGACCTTCTGACCATGTACGGCCTCACGAACCACGTTGATTTCCCTACACATCTCCGGCTCCTCCCTGGACCCAATCATTACAGACCTGCCAGAGGAAGTGGTCACCTGTCATCCCCTAGGTATGGTTGGTTCCTCTGACCATTCTGCTGTTCTCACCACCATCAAGACCTCAATAGAACACGACGGAGCCACCGCCCGTGTGAACTGGTTGTGGTCCCGGGGAGATTGGAACAGCCTGAAGGCAAATCTGGACTCCATCGTGTGGACGGATATCCTCCACGGAGACGTCAACACCCAAGTGGAGAACTTGACAAACCTTCTTCTGTTTCTGCAACAAGAATATGTGCCCAGCCAGTCATATAAATCAAAACCAATTGATCAGCCCTGGTTCGGCTATCAGTGCAGGATAGCCGCGGACACCAAGAGTAGGGCTTGGCTGCGTTACAAGTCCCATCCTTCTCAGCATAATAAAACCTTACACAGAGAAGCCTGCAAGAACATGAGACGGGTGCAAAAACAGGCTATACAACGCTGGAAGGAGGTAATGAAGACCAAGCTCAGCGGACAGTCGGTGGGTAACAAGGAGTGGTGGAGTGGAGTGAAACAACAACAAGGCCTCTCAGCCGACAACGCCATCCCACCCCTCGTCAGGCCAGATGGGTCAGTGGCTATGCGCGACAAAGACAAGGCAGAGCTACTGGCGGCCCACTTCTCTTCCAAAATGTCAGTACCTGATCCCCTCCGCGCCCCCCCGAAGCTGCCATCCCTCACCAGGGCCTCTCTGGAGAGTCTCACTGTCACCATGGAGGAGGTAAAAAATCTGCTGATGCAAATAGACCCCAAGAAAGCCCTAGGGCCTGACAGCATCAGCCCTCACCTGCTAAAAAGATGCGCTGGCCAGCTCGCCCTACCACTTACCACCATCTTCAATAACATCCTTTCCACCTCCAAGTGGCCCACACTTTGGAAGAAAGCAAGAGTGGTGGCCATATACAAGAAAAAAGGCAAACAGGACCCAAAGAACTACCGCCCAGTATCCCTCCTCTCCACTGTTGGGAAAATCTTGGAGTCCCTTATAACAACCAAACTCACGGCCTTCCTCGATGCCCACCATCTCCTCAACTCCAAGCAATTCGGCTTCCGGCAGGGAAGATCTGCTGCAGACCTGCTGCTCCTTAACTCTGCCTCATGGAACCACTCGCTGGACAGGGGACTCGACACCTTCGTCGTGGCTCTTGACATAGCCACGACAGGGTTTGGCACCAAGGCCTCATCGCCAAGCTGAAGAGCCTAAGTGTGCGAGGCGCCCTCCTGCAACTCATTGGGGACTACCTCCAGGACAGGGCGTTACAGGTGGTGATTAACGGCCACACCTCAAGCTAGCACCCCATCAATGCAAGCGTGCCCCAGGGCAGCGTACTAGGGCCTCTACTGTGGAATGTTTATTTCAATGACATTCTCCAGCTCATCCCTGAGGCCCAGGCGTACGCTGACGACTGCACCCTTGCCTTCACCAGCGACAGACAGGACTGGCAAGGCACAGTGTGTCGCATCAACATGGCACTCGACAAAATTATCGCCTGGAGTGGCTGCTGGCAAGTCACCCTGGCCCCTGACAAAACGCAAGCAATGGTAATATCCCGCAGGCGAGATATCAACAATCTAGCCGGACCGGGGATACAACTGGAGGGAAAACGCTACCTTCAAGACTCCATCTCCATTCTCGGAGTGGAGTTCGACGCGGACTCTCCTTCACCAACCAAGCTAAAAATATCAAAAATGCAGCAT
>NC_066513.1:13275209-13295209 GCF_024679095.1 Eriocheir sinensis | reverse complement strand
CTTTTTTTGTTCTCTCTCTCTCTGAGGTTATTTTCTGTATACTTCAAGGAGGCTTTCAGGCTTTCATGTCTTTTTTTCAGTTGATGAAGTAACTCTCTCTCTCTCTCTCTCTCTCTCTCTCTCTCATTAACCCGGAGAAGAAAAAAAGGTCGCAACACAAACAAAAGTCCACCCGGCATATGAAGAGACTTTGAATTGAGGAAAGAAAAAAAAAAAAAAAAACCCGGAGAAGTTGGACTAACATCGCTTATCAAGAAGAAACCGCGGACGCAATATCGTAATGAAGACTTTCGTTCACCTCATCATTCCCGTGTTTGCTAAAGCCGTGGATGTGAGAGTGAATGTTTTTTTCTCGTTTTTTTTTTTTTTCTCTCCGGTTTCCACGATTTGCATTTCATTTCACATTCAGCGTCGATCTAAAGAAAGCTTGGAACGAGGACAGCATTTTTTATTAGTTCGTTTTTGCACACAACACACACACGCACACACACCCACACCCACCCACGAACCCACATCCACACACACTCACACACACCCATGAACCCACGCAAACTCAGACAAACAAACAGACTGAGGCCATTTTCCACAGTTCGTAGTAATGTAAAGAAAATAAAGAGGATACCTGATTTTTACCTTCCCCAAGACATCATTTCCACGAAGTTCACGAGCGTTTAAAATTTACTCTTGGGTTTGATTCTACGCCTGGAGCAATTTTCTCTGTGTGTGTGCGGTGGTGGGTGGGGAGTGAGTGAGTGAGTGACTGAGTGAGTGACTGACTGACTGACTGACTGAGAGTAAAAAAGAAATATGAAACGAAAAATGAAAAAAAGAACAAATAAAAGCCTTGGAAATCAACTAAAAAAACAATAAAACAAAGTGAGATAGAAACAAAAAAACAATAAATAACAGAAATGAACAAGTGACTGACAGAAAGAAAAAAATAAAAGGAGAGAAAGAAAGAACGAAGGGAAAAGAAAAATAGTGAAAGAAAGAGACAAAAAAAGACGGATGAACGATTTAAAAGAATTGAAGAAAGAGAAAGAAAGGAAAGGAAAACGAAAGAGAAAAAATAAATGCAATAAAAATGAACAGGAGAAAAAAATTGAAAAAAATTAAAACAAGCAAAAAAAAGGAAAATGTTAAAAAAGCTACAAAAATAAATGATGACAAAAAAATGTAAAAAAAAATGAATGAAAGAAAATTAGAAAAAAACAAAACCGAGCAATAAAAGTGGAAAAGTAAAACAAAAACTACAATAAAAATAGCAAAACGGTAAATAAAAAACAACGTAAAAAATAAATGTAGCAAGAAAAATGTTATAATGCCGTCGACCTTTCCTCTTAAAACATAAAGGCGCAGTTTGCATCTTTGTTTTCCGCACTTTTATTCTCCTTGTCGGCAATTTTCCTCGTCTTTCTTTCACCCCACCCACCCACCTCTCTCTCTCTCTCTCTCTCCTATCCGTTGTTTTCTTCCTTTCTTCTCTCCTTCCTTTCCTTCACCCCATTTAGGTCTTTCCCCTTCCCCAATCTCTCTCTCTCTCTCTCTCTCTCTCTCTCTTCCTCCAGCTGTTTGTGAGACGAGATGAACCAACAGAAAAGGTCGCTCAGAAATTGTCGGTGAATGCAAAAGAGTTTCGACTCGACAAACGAAACCGTATCATTAGTTTCCATTTTCTGAACCTCGAGACGCCGCAGAATTTCCAAGCACGGGAACGAAACAAGGAGGAGAGGAAAGCTTACGATGAATATAGTTGGAGAGAGAGAGAGAGAGAGAGAGAGAGAGAGAGAGAGAATGAAAAAAAATATATAGTGTCCCTTCAGCAGTCTACCGTCGAGATACTATGGATCTGAATAGTCTCTCTCTCTCTCTCTCTCTCTCTCTCTCTCTCTCTCCGTCTCCCAAGATTGATCTATTCACCTACACCTCTCTCTCTCTCTCTCTCTCTCTCTCTCTCTCTCTCTCTCTCTCTCTCTCTCTCTCTCTCCTTCGGTCTTCCCCTCCATCTCCCTTCTCGGCTTTCCTTCCTCCTGGGTTCTACGTCCCGGAGGAATAACTGCGGAAAATAGTGGAAAGAAAACAGAGAGAGAGAGAGAGAGAGAGAGAGAGAGAGAGAGAGAGAGAGAGAGAGAGAGAGAGAGAGAGAGAGAGAGAGAGAGAGAACACACACACACACATACATACATAAACACACACGCAAACAGACGTACAGAAACGGACAAAAGGTAAAAAAAAAAGGTAACATTTCATCTCCGCTTCCACTGACACATTTCCAGCCTCAGGACGTGTATCATTTAGCGGGTCGCCGTGTTGCCGCCGTCTTCGCGTATTCCCTCACCGTGTAACATCGCCTCATTAGTCCCACCGCCGCGTTTTTAGCTCCAGCCCCGAGTAAGTAGTCCTGTCGCCGCATCTGTATGACCTGTTTTATTGCCCAGTATTACGTGGCCTTTCACTTCAAAATAAAGCACCTGGTTCACGCCTTTTGGTTCAATTCAAAGCACCTATTACACGCACTTCAATTACAAAAAAAGAAGCACTTGGTATACGTATTTCATTTCAAAACATCAGTGTGTGCTTCGCTCCCTCTACTGCCCCATAACTCCTGCTTTTCTCCCTCGTTCAGTAAATTCGTATAGCAATATTCCACCCATCAATTGGACCATGCCATTAATTAGTGACGTATATATATTTCACGTATTTCGGCATTAAAAGGATATGATAGCGTTGTCATTGAGAGAGAGAGAGAGAGAGAGAGAGAGAGAGAGAGAGAGAGAGAGAGAGAGAGAGAGAGAGAGAGAGAGAGAGAGAGAGAGAGAGAGAGAGAGAGAAAATAAATAAAAAAAGGAAACAACCAAAGAATTCGACAATCAACAAAACGAACGAGAAACAAAGTAAGATAGAAACAAACAAAGAATAAAAAAAAAAACAGAAATAAACGAATGAAGGCCAGAAAAAAAAAGAAAAAAAGAGAGAAACGAACGAAGAAAGAAGGAGAGAAACAAAAAATAATGAAAGGAATAGACAGAAAGAAAGACAGATGAACGATTTAAAGAACTAAAAAGAGATGTGTGTGTGTGTGTGTGTGTGTGTGTGTGTGTGGGTGGGTGGGTGGGTGGGTGTGTAAGCGTGTTAGCGTGTGCATGCGTGTGTGTGTGTGTGTGTGTGTGTGTGTGTGTGTGTGTGTGTAAGCCTGTTAGCGTGTGTGCGTGCGTGTGTATGTTTCCCTAATGACTGTCTCCCGTTTTTCTGGGTTAAAAGACACAAAGGACAGGAACTAAACCATCATGACGTCCTAACACGCTCATTGGCTCTCATCATCCAACCATGCAGCTCCTCCTCCTTCTCCTCCTCCTCCTCCGTCTCCTCCATGCATCCCTCCACTCGACCATTCTTCTCCCTCCATACTTAATTCCGATTTATATGCTAATCCAGAAGAAATGAGGAGCCGATTTTCTTCTAGCGAGACTTTGTAAGGCGGTGGAAGGGATTGGAAACCGTGTGGAGGGGATGGGGTGGAGGGTTAAGAGAATGGAGGTGGATGGTGGATGGGTGGGTGGAATTGGAAGGGAAAGGTGGAGGGGGTGGAGTGTATGGTGTAGTTAGGAGCCAGTGATGGAAGGTTCAAAGGCAAGAAGTTGGAAGGGCTGAGTTACGCAACGGAGTAATGAAGACTTAAGATTAGCTGGAAGATGAATCGAGGTATATAGTAAAGGTTGGCGTAATATATTCTCTCTCTCTCTCTCTCTCTCTCTCTCTCTCTCTCTCTCTCTCCCCTCACCCTTCACACTCATGTTTCTTTAAAAGTCGTATAATTATGGCGGTGCTGGTAGTAAGGGGAGGCTGCGTGTTATGATCAAAGAACGAGGCACGAATACTCAGAATGGGAAAGTTACTGACGATGTAATATATTGATGGGAAAGTGCTCTGCTAGCCTCCCTCCCGACGTCCTGTTAATTTCACACTTGCTGCTCAATAGAGTATCAAGACACCCCTCCATCTGAAACTAACCTCTCTTTTGCCCACTCATTTCTATATATACCTTCTTTGCGTACGATGGCGACAGAACGATGCACAAATGATATGGAAAGTTACTGACGGTATACTGGTAGGAAAATGTTCTGCCAACCTCACTCTCGACGTTGTTATTTCCGCACTTTCTGTACTATTCCATCCGTTGACGTCACACAGCTGCGGCCGACTGGTCTAGCTGAATGGACGCTCTGTGTGGGAGAGGTGTGTCCGTAGCCCGTATTTCTAAACTTAAAGGGCGATTACACTGGGCATTTTTTCCGCGGATTTTCAGTCAAACCACGATTTCCGCTGGCGTGGTTCTCATTTGTTTCTTGTTATTGCTGCTGATGATGAGAGTGAGTAATACCGTCGTCCTTCCGTGAAATTTACCGTAGCTTTGGAAGATCGTGGACGCGTCAGAAAACCACGGAAATATGAAAACCACGCCAGCGGAAATCGTGGTTTGACTGAAGATCCACGGAAAATTTGCCCAGTGTAATAGCCCCTTTATCGACCTCTTAGTTCGCCAGTTTGAGAAGCCTCTCGTAGAAGTTCCTGGGATTTTCATGGACGGCTTCGTGATCCGTGATAGTTTTACACGACTTCTACTTTTTTTATTGTTTCCTTTTTTGTGTGTGCCCTTGAGCTGTCTCCTTTGTTGAAAAAAAAAAAAAAATTTCAAGGAAAAAAAAAAAAAAAGCACGCAAATGAACCTTGAACGGGAAAATCACCCACACCCATGAAAACCCGGTTAATCTTCTCTGCGGCCTTGGATAATAGTCGTGATGGGAGCCCGATACGTTTAAGACTATGGACCTCAGTCGAAACTATTCCCGATATTCTCAAACATTTCGGGGTCCTAGTACAAACTATTGCCGATATTCTCAAACATTTCGGGGTCCAAGTACAAACTATTGCCGATATTCTCAAACATTTCGGGGTCCTAGTACAAACTATTGCCGATATTCTCAAACATTTCGGGGTCCAAGTACAAACTATTGCCGATATTCTCAAACATTTCGGGGTCCAAGTACAAACTATTGCTGATATTCTCAAACATTTCGGCGTCCAAGATCATTTCGGCGTCCAGTACAGATATTCTCAATCATTTCGGCGTCCAAGTACAAACTATTGCCGATATTCTCAATCATTTCGGCGTCCAAGTACAAACTATTGCCGATATTCTCAAACATTTCGGCGTCCAAGTATATACTATTGCCGATATTCTCAATCATTTCGGCGTCCAAGTACAAACTATTGCCGATATTCTCAATCATTTCGGCGTCCAAGTACAAACTATTGCCGATATTCTCAAACATTTCGGCGTCCAAGTACAAACTATTGCCGATATTCTCAAACATTTCGGGGTCCAAGTACAAACTATTGCCGATATTCTCAAACATTTCGGCGTCCAAGTATATACTATTGCCGATATTCTCAATCATTTCGGCGTCCAAGTACAAACTATTGCCGATATTTTCAAACATTTCGGCGTCCAAGTACAAACTATTGCCGATATTCTCAAACATTTCGGCGTCCAAGTACAAACTATTGCCGATATTCTCAAACATTTCGGCGTCCAAGTACAAACTATTGCCGATATTCTCAAACATTTCGGCGTCCAAGTACAAACTATTGCCGATATTCTCAAACATTTCGGGGTCCAAGTACAAACTATTCCCGATATTCTCAAACATTTCGGCGTCCAAGTACAAACTATTCCCGATATTCTCAAACATTTCGGGGTCCAAGTACAAACTATTCCCGATATTCTCAAACATTTCGGCGTCCAAGTACAAACTATTCCCGATATTCTCAAACATTTCGGGGTCCAAGTACAAATTATTGCCGATATTCACAAACATTTCGGGGTCCAAGTACAAATTATTGCCGATATTCACAAACATTTCGGGGTCCAAGTACAAATTATTGCCGATATTCACAAACATTTCGGCGTCCAAGTACAAACTATTGCCGATATTCACAAACATTTCGGGGTCCAAGTACAAATTATTGCCGATATTCACAAACATTTCGGGGTCCAAGTACAAATTATTGCCGATATTCTCAAACATTTCGGGGTCCAAGTACAAATTATTGCCGATATTCACAAACATTTCGGCGTCCAAGTACAAACTATTCCCAATATTCTCAAACATATTTCACAGGAACAGAGTAGTATAGTTTTTTTTCTCTTTATTTTAACCTTTTGCATGAGAGTAATTTCTCTTCACTGTCGCTCTATGAAAAGGATGAAATCAAATTAATTAAAGGCTTCAAAGACCAAAGAGGAAGTAGTAGCCTTTTTGCAACATCAAGAGAACTGACGCATATTGATTTAGCTTTCAGAAGTACACATGCACCCGCTGCCCCACCCCCTCCCCTCCTCGCCACACACACACACACACACACATCCCTACCGTTATCATCACCGACACCGCCTCTGTTACTGGCCATACGTCTAGTGAGAAACAAAGGGAAATCTGCAGGCATATACATGATAAGGTAAAACATATGTGTATACCCTGATGAATAGATTCCTACCACCACCTCCACCGTCTCTAACACTAATGCGTCTACTGCCATACAAAGAAAAAACTGCGGACATGTGAATAGCCATGATAAGGTGAAACATGTGTGTATAACCTGATGTATGGATTTCTACCACTACTTCCACTGCCTCTAATACTGCTACATATACTGACGGGTAACGGAAACCTGCGGATGTGTAGTATATAACTGCTGTATATCATATGAACTGGTAACTGATGAATGCAGATCCTGACAACAAAGCGACAGCACTAACAGGCTATATATACCGCTATCTACGTGGAATCCATATCATACCTGCTCGGGCACTGAATACAGCACAACCTCCCTCCAACCTGTGTAACACTCGGACGCTACAATGGCCATGATAAGGTAAAACATGTATGTATTGCCCCTGATGTATGGGGTTCGCGGTCCCCCATTCATCTCACCACGAGTCCCCATTCATTACAACACTGTCCCATTTAATTAAACCCTCTTGACGAAGCTTGATAGATATGAATATGCGTTGAGAGCTATAACGTACGAATATTGGCGAGACTAACGACTATGGATGATCGTTGCTGGGTAGAAGTATATAGCAGTCGTGGAGGTAAAGACTAATACGAATTCTACGAAGCTAAATGAGAGTTCCAGGATGTTTATGAGCGGTGTGGAGTCGGAAACGGAGTCGGTAAAATGATCTCCGACTCCAACTCCTTTACGATACGTGTGATGTGAGTGTGTGGCTAGGTGTGGTTCGTTCGTTCGTTCGTTCGTAAAGATTTTCCCCATTAATAGGGGGACAGAGCCTTTGCTCAAAGGCGGCCCTGTAAGGGGGGGCGGGCAATTCAAGTCCCGGCGGGTGTAGGGACGCCGCCGCCGCCACGGGTAACAGCCGGCGAGCAGCGACGGAGGCACGGGCCCCCCGGGCAGGCGCCCAGAAGCAGCCCGTAGCGGTACACGGGCGAGCAGCCGACCAGTCGACTTGACTGCAGCGGGGGTGCCCAAAGCGAGGATGACCACGCGGGTCAACCTCGCCGCCGCAGAAGGGCCACCCGGCTGCTCGCCCACGGAGTGCTGGCGTTCCACTATAGGTGTGGTGTGGTGTGGCGGGGTATTCTTCTTGGGGTATGATTTGCCTACCACTATATACTGCAGAAGAGGGGAAGGGGTAAGAGGGTGTAGTCGAAGTCAAGAGTCGAAGTCGAAACCTAAAAATTTCCTTAAGTCGGAGTTGGAGTCTGAGTCGAAATTCTTCATATCCAATTCCACAACCTTGATATTTATGACAGTGTAATGAGAGAGGGAAGTATGAGAACAATCTAGGCGTGTGTTAAAGCGTGTTCAAGCCTGCATATGTGTGACGTAATGAGAGAGAGAGAGAGAGAGAGAGAGAGAGAGAGAGAGAGAGAGAGAGAGAGAGAGAGAGAGAGAGAGAGAGAGAGCAAAGGGGGTTAGATAGTGAGTGCGGAAAGTGTGTAAACAGCTCGATAATGAAGGTCAGGCCATCACCCTTTCGCTCTTCCTCCCTCCATGAAACGAGAGTGATGGGCGGAGGGAAAAATGCTTGGGGCGGCGCGGGGTGGAGGGGGAGGGACGATGCACCTAATTGAGGGGAGGCGAGGGAGGGAAAAGGGAGGAAAGGGGGAGGTCGAGTGATGATAAAAGCATGAGAAAAGGGAAGATAGAAGGAAATTTTAAAGAAACAAGGAGAAACAGGAAAGGGGAGAGACGATGCACCTCATTGAGGGGAGGCAAGGGAGGGAAAAGGGAGGAAAGAGGGAGATCGACTAATAATAAAAGCATGTAAACAATGAGAAAGTGAAAAGGAAAGATATAAGGCAAGTGAGTGCTGAAAGAAAGGAGAAACAGGAAAGGGGAGAGACGATGCAGATGGAAAAGGGAAGGAAAAGGGACGTAAAGTAATAAAAAGTAAGTAAACAACGATAGTGAAAAGAGAAGATACGGAGATGAGATGAAGACAACGTGGAAAGAAAAGGGAAGGAAAAGGGACAGTATAAGGAAGGAAGAGGAACGTAAAATAATAATAAAAGTAGGCAAACAACGATAAAGTGAAAAGAGAAGAGAGAGGAAAAGGAGATGCAGCTAAATGAGGGAAGTAGAAGGAAGGAAAAGGAAGGGAAAAGGAACGTAAAGTGATAACAAAAAGTAGGTAAACAATGACAAAGTGAAAAGGGAAGAGCGAGGAAATGATACTAAAAGCAGGCAAACAATGGGAAAGTAAAGTGAAGAAGAGATACAAGAAAGAGGAGATGCAGGTAAACAGAGAGAGTAAAAGGAAGGAAAAAGGAGAGCAAAATGATAAAGCAAAATGAGGCAAACGATGAGAAAGTGAAAAGAAAAGAGGAGATACAGAAAAAGGAGGAAGAGTAGTGAAGAAAAATAATAACAGAAAAATGAAAAACAGGCAAACAGGGGAAGTAAGAGGACAGGGAGACATGAGATAACAAAAGGAGTGAAAGAGAAATAGGAGAAAAAAGGTGATAAAGAAAGGGAGATATAAGAAATTGTAAAGAGGGATAAAGATATGAGATCAAAATGGAGGAGGAATACTTGGATAAAACACAAGAAACATTAAAAGCAAAATACATGAACTGCGTAAGAAAAAAACTATGGCATGAAAGTTAGTTAGTAAGAAAAAACTGTGCTGGGAGAGAGGAGAGGAGAGAGGGGGGGAGATAATGGATGACTAAATAAATTTCCATAATAATAAAAAAAGGTACCAGGGCAAGTTTGAAAGTAAAAGGGAGAGAAGGGAACAAAAACTGGTAACAAAAGAAATCCATAATGAAAAAAATGTACCAGGGAAGTTAGAAGGAAAACAAATAAGAGACGGGAACAAAAACTGAAGGTGAGGAAGCAAAAAGGGAGAAAAATAGAGCAAAAATAAAAACTGAAGGTGAGCTAACAAAAAAAAAGAGTAAAACAAGGGACCAAAAAATGAGAAAAAAGCAAAAAAAAAGGAACAAGAAAGTCGAGAAAAAGAGCAAAAAAGGAGTAAAAAAAGAACAAAAATAAAAAGAATCAGAAACGGAGGAAAAAAAGGGAACAAAAATATAAAGGAGCAAAAAAAGGAGCAAAAAATAAAGAGCAAAATAAAGGAGCAAAAAAAAAAAGCCAAAAAAAGGAGCAAAAAAAGACCAAAACAAAAGGAGGAAAAAGAAAGGAGCAAAAAAAGGAGGAAAAAGAAAGGGGCAAAAAAAAGGGGGGGAGGGGGGGGGGCAAAAAAGGAGCAAAAAAAGGAGGAAAAAGAAAGGAGCAAAAAAAAGGGGGGGCGGGGCAAAAAAGGAGCATAGAAGAGAAGCAAAAAAAAAGGGGGCGGGGCAAAAAAGGAGCATAAAAAAAGCAAAAAGAAAGGGGCAAAAAAAAAAGGGAGGGGGGGCAAAAAAGGAGGAAAAGAAGGAGCAAAAAAAAAGGAGCAAAAAAAAAAAAAGAGTAAAAAATGAGCAAAGAAAAAAGTAAAAGAGAAAAGGAGCAAAAAATAAACACAGCTCTCCAGTCTCAGCTTTCCTCCAATTTGCCGTGAGTGTCTTTTTTCCCCCTCGCTGTCTCCGTTACCCCATGCAAGTTTTTTTTTTTTTTTATCTCGACATTCCTGACATTTCAAAGCAGTATTAATAATGTAGCTGAGTGCAACCAAGAAGACATTTGCGTGCGTGTGTAATTGAGTGCCCTGAAATTTGCCCATGAATATTCTCTTAACATTTCGAATATCTGTATAATGTGGATGAGTGCGACCAAAGAGAACATTTGTATGTGTGTGTGTGTGTGTGTGTGTGTGTGTGTGTGTGTGTGTGTGTGTGTGTGTGTGTGTGTGTGTGTGTGTGTGTGTGTACCGAAATCTGTACGTGAATATAGAAATAAGTGATACATTTCTTTTTCTTCAGTTTTCTTCTATATGTTCAGTCCTTTTTCTTAACTGCCACCTTCTGTATCCATCGTTTGCAGTATATCCTTCCTACCTTCTTTTGTCTTTTCCTCTTTTACTTTTCTTTCTCTTTCCTTCCATTCCTTCATTACTATCTTCTCTATATATCTGTCTACAGCATCTTCTTTCTATGTCCTCAGTCATTTTCTTAACTGCCACTTTCTGTATCTATCATTTACAGGATATCCTTTTTATCTTCTTTTGTCCTTTTTCTCTTTTACATTCTTTTTCGTTCCTTCCATTCCTTCACTCCTACATTCTCTATCTTCTTTCTACCTTCCTTTGTCTCTTCCTTTTTTTTACATAATTTCTCCCTCACTCCTCCATTCCTTCACTGCTTTCTTCTTTTTGTCTTTTTTTCTCTTCTACATTTTCTCTTCTTCACCACTGCCTTCTGTGTCCACTTATTACAGTGTCTCCTCTCTATCTTATCTCGTATATTTCCACTTTTACATTCTTTCTCGTTCCTTCCTACCTTATCTCTTTTTCTTCTTTTACTTTCCTTCCCGCTTCCTCCACCTCCCCGCCCCGCCGCGTCCTCCTTTTCCACCTCAATAAGAACATGCTTCGGGCCTAATTTATGACCTTATTACTCAGCACAAGGTAAGAAACACCTGCACGCCGGGGAGCTGCATAAATTACCGGAACAGTTGTTGTGTTCATGCAAATTATATTATACTTCGCTTTTTTTTGTGTGTGGGGGGGGGTGGAGGGGGGCGAGAGGATGTAGGGAGAGAGAGAGAGAGAGAGAGAGAGAGAGAGAGAGAGAGAGAGAGAGAGTGTGTGTGTGTGTGTGTGTGTGTGTGTGTGTGTGTGTGTGTGTGTGTGTGTGTGTGTGTGTGTGTCAATAAATTAAAACAATACGCATTTCTTCTATGACTGCCAGAAGCGTCAGCGGTACTGGTATAATATTTTCAGTTGAGTTGGCGACTGAATTGAAAAGGAAAGAGCAATGATAAATAAAATAAATCCTTCCTCACTAAATCTTGCCTCGTGAAGAAGATGAAGAATTAGATGTGTTTTATTTCTATTCTTTTCTGCATGTGTTTGCTTGTCTGTTTGTGTCTCAATTACTATTTCACCATCCCGCCCCGTTCTGACCCACTTTCCCTCTTACTGCCCCGCCCTCATCGCTCTTTCTATACCGTAATACGTGCCCCGCCCCGTAGGTACTGCTCGGCCCCACCCCACCCCTTCCCACCACCATCTGTCCCTCTCTATCCCGCCCACATACCCAATAATAATAATAATAATAATAATAATAATAATAATAATAATAACACGGAGCCTAGAGGAAGAGGAAGGGGAGAGGCGAGAGAAATGATTCTCTCTTATCTCCCCTTCCCATCCCTTCCCTTCCCTTCCTCCCTTCCTTCCTTCCTTCCTTCCTTCCCTTCCCTCCTCCCGTCCCTTCCCTCCCCCTTCCTCCCTCCCTCCCTTCCTTCCCTTCCCTTCCTTCCTTCCCCTCTCATTCTGTCCCCTCGTCCCCAAGGCCACAAGGAAGAGAGAGAGAGAGAGAGAGAGAGAGTGCGTGAGCGTGTGTGTGTGTGTGTGTGTGTGTGTGCGAGCAGGTGAAATTCCCCCAAAGGCAGTCTCTTGTTAGTCACTTGTTTTGGAAATGCGAGAGAGAATTGAATTTGGACAACCTGGTAATTTTTAAGCAGGAGTTCCTTTGTTTTGCAGTGCGCCGGTGATATATATAGAGTGAATGAGGAACTGACGTCTCTCTCTCTCTCTCTCTCTCTCTCTCTCTCTCTCTAATTTTGGTAACCGCGCACCTCCTCGCTCCGTTCTTCCTTCTAATAAATGTTTCCCAGAAGCTCAATTCCACCCATTCTTTTCTTTTTTCTTTCACGGGAAAGAGGAAAAAATGTTCACCCTTTATGGTTTTATTCTTCACGACGACGAGAAAGGCGAGACAAAGAAGGGAGGGAGAAGATATGTAATATTGGGAGGCGAAGATTTTTTTATAGCAGGGGAGACAGCTCAAGGGCAATAACAACAACAAGAGAAATAAAAGCCGGCTAGACGCTCCTCCGAGCAAAAGCCGAGAGAGCGAGATTGTGTTGAAAGCTTTGAAAGTAAGGCACGTAATAATAGGATTTGAAAATGATAAAAAGGAGAAGCAGTAAAGGGAAGGAAGAGGAACGTAAAATAATAATAAAAGCAGATAAACAGTGACAAAGTGAAAAGATACAGGGCAAGAGATGAAGCCAACGGGAAAATAATGGGAAGGAAAAGGAAAGCAAAAGGAAGGAAAAGGAACGAAAAGTAATAAAAACAGCAGACAAACAACGATAAAGTGGAAAGGGAAGATACAGGGAAGAGGAGACACAACTACACGGAGAAAGTACAGGAATGAAAAAAAAAGCAAAAAGATGAGTGTTCTGAGCTCCAAAATTAAGCTTAAATAAAAGAAAAAAGCTTTATCAATACACACGCTCAAAGAGAAAAAGAAGTTCAGTAAAAAGTTAAATCAAAATTTGAACTAAAAGTCATACATCACAGGAAATATTACCAAACTAATATTTCGGCTGCCGTCACGAAATACGAACACGTCGTTTCACGAAGAAAAATCGTCGTTTTTAATCGAATTATTGTGCAGTGATAAATTGTTCATTGACAGAGTAAATTAAGAATGCGATGCAAAACTACACAGCAAAACGAAAAAAAAAAAGTGTTTACCTCTTTCTACATTATTTCCCGTTTTCTCCATTTCTTTCACTATTATCTTCTGTATCCATGTATTGTAGCATCTCCTTCCTACCTCATCTCGTTATTCTCATCTTTTCCATTCTCTCTCGTTCCCTGCTACCTTCTCTATCCATCCATCGCAGTATCTCCTTCCTACTTCATCTCGTTATTCTCATCTTTTCCATTCTCTCTCGCTCCCTGCTACCTTCTCTATCCATCCATCGCAGTATCTCCTTCCTACCTCATCTCGTTATTCTCATTTTTTCCATTCTCTCTCGTTCCCTGCTACCTTCTCTATCCATCCATCGCAGTATCTCCTTCCTACTTCATCTCGTTATTCTCATCTTTTCCATTCTCTCTCGTTCCCTGCTACCTTCTCTATCCATTCATCGCAGTATCTCCTTCCTACTTCATCTCGTTATTCTCATCTTTTCGATTCTCTCTCGTTCCCTGCTACCTTCTCTATCCATCCATCGCAGAGTCTCCTTTTTAACTTCGGGTACACAACGTTCATTATTATAAGTGCTCCATGGGCCGGCAGTACTTGTGATGATATTAAAGTCTGTAATGGATGATGGATAAATAGATAAAGTGGAGGACTGATGGTGAATTACAGGTGCCATATTCTTAAACATTTCGGCCTCCAAGCAAACAGACATTTGACAAGGCTTTCGGGGGAATTTTGGGCATTTCCAGAGGTATGCTTATGACCCTGGTGGTAGTTTGACCCTTCTTCTCTACCATGAACGTGAAAAAACACCCATTAGAAAGCGACTAATTGTTGACGTGAGAGGAGGAAGAGTCTGAGAATACTGACGCTGTTCCTCTAAAGCTGTCGTGTGTAGGCCTATCCTTAACTTAAATTCTCAACTGGAAACTTCATATCTCCTCTCTTACTAAATCAGCTTCCTCGACGCTGGGCGTTCTGTACCGTCTCCGCCAGTTCTTCTCCCCCGCACAGTTGCTATCCATTTACAGGGGCCTTGTCCACCTTCGTATGGAGTATGCATCTCATGTGTGGGGGGGTTCCTCTCAAGCAGCTCTCTTGGACAGAGTGGAGTCTAAGGCTCTTCGTCTCATCAGCTCTCCTCCTCTTACTAACAGTCTTCTACCTCTTAAATTTCGCCGCCATGTTGCCTCTCTTTCTATCTTCTATCGATATTTTCATGCTGACTGCTCTTCCGAACTTGCTAACTGCATGCCTCCCCTCCTCCCGCGTCCTCGCCTCACACGACTTTTTACTCAAGCTCATCCCTTTACTGTCCAAATCCCTTACGCAAGAGTTAACCAGCATCTTCACTCTTTCATCCCTCACGCTGGTAAACTCTGGAACAATCTTCCTTCATCTGTATTTCCTCCTGCCTACGACTTGAACTCTTTCAAGAGGAGGGTATCAGGACACCTCTCCTCCCGAAATTGACCTATCTTTCGGCCACTCCTCTAACTCTTTTTAGGAGCAGAGAGTATAGGGCTTTTTTTAACAACTGTTACCTTTTTTTATGCCCTTGAACTGACTCCTCTGCTGTAAAAAAAAAAAAAAAGCCGACTCTTCTCCAATAGTCACCTTGTAGCCTTCTAAACTCTTGCATAAGGAAATGAATTATGAAACCACAGAGGCGGAGAGGCAAAGTATGCGTAACAATTAGAGCAAATATTTGTCTTTATAATTTGAACGAAGTGTGTGTGTGTGTGTGTGTGTGTGTGTGTGTGTGTGAGAGAGAGAGAGAGAGAGAGAGAGAGAGAGAGAGAGAGAGAGAGAGAGAGAGAGAGAGAGAGAGAGAGAGAGAGAAACAAACAGACAGAAACATACAGAAACACAGACAGACAGAGAGCATTCTACAAGGCTGAAACTTATCGGGCCTAAAACAGAAAAGAAAAAAACAAGGAAACTAAATAAGTGAAAAGGAAGAGATAATAACAATAAGGGAAATAACAGAGATGCGAGGAGAGGAGGATGACTAGATCAAAGAGCAGCAGATCTGACATTGCGATAACTACAAAGACGATAATTATAACGAAATAACGATGATGAAAGATGATGAAAGCGTCGAGCAAGGAGGAATTTGAATAAGAACAGGGGAAACAAAAGAATGGAGATCAGAAGGAGGAGAAGGAGGAGGAGGACCAAAAAGAAGGAAAATAAAGAAGAGGGGAATACTTATGAGAAAGGAGGAGGAGAAAGATGGAAAGAATGTGGACAAAGGAGAAGAAAAGCGAAATCTGGGACACAAAGAGAACAAGAAGAGAAGAAGAAGCAGGAGGAGGAGGAGGAGGAGAAAGAACTGAATAAGGAGGAAGAGATGATTAAAGAGGGGAAGAAAGAGGAGAGTAAAGACTAGATGGAAATACGTATAACGCATCATATAATATACTTTTCAGCTTGCATCAGGATAGAAACAAATGACTAACGCGTGAGGAGGAGGAGGAGGAGGAGGAGAAAGAAGTGAATAAGGAGGAAGAGATGATTGAAGAGGGGAAGAAAGAGGAGAGTAAAGACTAGATGAAAATAAGTATAACGCATTACATAATATACTTTCCAGCT
Source organism: Eriocheir sinensis (assembly GCF_024679095.1). NCBI lineage: Eukaryota > Metazoa > Arthropoda > Malacostraca > Decapoda > Varunidae > Eriocheir > Eriocheir sinensis. Next base: position 13,279,478 of record NC_066513.1, on the reverse strand, counting down.
TGCATCAGGATAGGGACAAATGACTACCGCGTAAATAGAACAAAATAAAAACAAATAAAAAAAATCAATATATGTAAAGCGCACTGCATAATATATTTTTTTTTAGCTTGCATCAGAATACGAACAAATAACTGTCGGGTAAAAACAGAGGAAAAACAAGCCAAAACAAATCAGTTCCGTTTCGCTATTCACGCTAAAAGCATCACCCGTAAATGATCGTCCTCAGCGTGACGGTAAAAAAATCTGTACCCGTTCTGTCTATCTATCTATCTATCCGTCTATCGGTCTGTGTCTATCTATCTCTATCCTCTCTGAGTGTGGAGATGTAACATTTTTTTCTTTCTCTTTTCTGTGTGTGTTTTAACGAGACAAAAATATAGATAGAAAAGTAAAAAGTGACTGAAGGACAAACAGACAGACAGACAGACAGACAGACAAAGAGAGAGAAACTGAAAATGAAACAATGATACTAAAATACAGACAGGCACAGACAGACAGGCAGACAGACAGAGACAATGAGACAAAAATAGACAGACCGACAATCCGACAGACAAAAAAAGTCTTACCATCAGACAGACAGACAGACAACCAAAAGCTAAAACAAAATGAGATGGATGAAAAGGATGATTGATTGAGTCAGAAAAGTGCATGGGAACTTGATGAAAGAGTGAGGGGACGAGGAAAACAGCGCGAGAGGGAGGTAAAAAGAAAGAAAGAAAGAGAGAAAGAGAGAGAGAGAGAGAGAGAGAGAGAGAGAGAGAGAGAGAGAGAGAGAGAGAGAGAGAGAGAGAGAGAGAGAGAGAGAGAGAGAGAGAGAGAGAGAGAGAGAGAGAGAGAGAGAGAGAGAGAGAGCAGACAGACATACACACACACAAACAGACAGAGACAGACAGACAGACAGATGCAGACAGACAAACAGGCAAACAGACAGAAAAAGGTGAATCTGAGTGCAATTGTGTGTGTGTGTGTGTGTGTGTGTGTGTGTGTGTGTGTGTGTGTTGCTCAGGTGTGCCGTACGTGCCTCACCTTGTTAATTAAAGCACCTGCGATCAATCTTACCTGCCACGCGCTTCTTCTCTCTCTCCCTCCTTTCCTCCCTCCTTCTATACCTGTCAATCTCTCCCTTCTTCTCCCTCTCCTCTTTCCACACCCTCATAAAAGCGGTTAATTACGAATCTCATCTTATCGTCCCTCTCTCAATTTCCCTTTTATCTTCCCTCGCTTCCTCCTATCTTCTCTTAATATGGTTTTTTTTTTCCTCTCAGTTTTACCTTTTGTTCTCTCGTCTTTTTCTCTTCCCTGTATTTTTTCGTTTCTCCTTCTCCTCCTCATTTCATTTCAACATCCTTCTTTCAATTTCCTTCCTATCTTCTCTCGCTTCCTCCTCTTTCTCTTTCTTCTCAACGTTTTCTCTTCCATTTTCACTTTCTGCTCCATCCATCGTTCTTCTTTTCACTATTTTTTCATTCTCCTCTGCTCTTCCTATCTTCCTCAATCTGCTTCATTTTCCTTTTTTATATATATTTTTTAATTGCTCCTCTCTCCACAAGGCGTTTTTCCCTTCCTTCTCCTCCTCTTCCTCCTCCTCCTCCTCCTTTCCTCTGCATTTTTTCCCTTTTCCTCTTCCCATCTTCCTCCTCTGCTTCATTTTCCTTTTTTATATATATTTTGCAATCGTTCCTCTCTCCCAAAGGCGTTTTTCCCTCCTCCTCCTCCTCCTCCTGCTTCCCCTACTTTTCGCTACTTCATTTTCAGCTTTTATATATTTTGCAATCGTTCCTCTCTCCCTAAGGCGTTTTTCCCTCCTCCTCCTCCTCCTCCTCCACCCCTTTGTCATTCTCCCTCCACCTTCATGCCTCATTTCCTGCGTCTATCAAGCACTCAGGGAAGAAAAGGTGTTTCCTTCATCAGTAGCTCCCCCGCACACACTCTCTCTCTCTCTCTCTCTCTCTCTCTCATAAAGCAATCCCGTGGCCTGTAATTACTGACACCTGAATGTGGTATTGAGAGTATGAGGAAAACTTTTACGATCATTAGTGCTTCTCTCTCTCTCTCTCTCTCTCTCTCTCTCTCTCTCTTGCTTTATTTCATTGCTTTCAGTCTATTATCGTAAAAAATCACTATATTTGATCTTTTAACAGTTATTTATTTACATGTTTATTTTTCTTTATCAATTTACCTGTTACATTAAACCTCTTTGTTTTTCTCTCATCCTCTGTTGTTCTTTTTTTTTTATTTCTCTCTACTGTTCATAAATTATTAACGTTCTCTCCCTTTTGCGGTTTTCTGTTCATTCTCTTCTTGTTTTTGCTCATTCTCTTCCTCTCTCTCTGTTTTTTGTTCATAATCTCCGTTTTTTGTTCATTCTCTCTCTTCTTTTGTTCATTCTCTCCCTGTTTTTTTTATTCTCCCTGTTTTTTGTTCATTCTCTCCCTGTTTTTTGTTCATTCTCTCCCTGTTATTTGTTCATTCTCTTCCTTTAGCTTTTTCTTTTTTATTTGCTCATTCTCTCTCCCATCACTGTTCATTCGCTTTCTTTTATATGTTTTTTTTGTTCATTCTCTTCCTTCCTTCCGTTGTTCGTTCACTTCCTGTTCTCGTTTATTCTCTCCCTCTCTTCAGCTGTTCTTTGTTCGTTCTTTTCCTGTTCTTTTCATTCTCTCCCTTTCGCCATTCGTTCTGACTCTTGCCAATACTCTCCACTCGTAAGCTCCAAGTGTTGTCCTGTTTTCGCCATTATTTCAACTACCTTTTATTGGAGAGAGAGAGAGAGAGAGAGAGAGAGAGAGAGAGAGAGAGAGAAATATAAAAGAGAAAAAGGGAAAATCAATGAATCGACACGTGTCTACCTGATAGGCTGGGCGGTAAGGGGGCAGGGGAAGGAAGGAGGGGGGAAGTGGGCAGAAGGGGGGCTCGAAGGGGGGTCCGAAGGGTAGTGTGACAGGATGTTGGTGGAAGGTGGGAAGGGAAACCCGAGGAAGCTGTGTGGACGATGAGGGAAGGTGGAGGAGAAGGAGGAGGAGCAGGAGGAGGAGGAGGAGGAGGAGAAAGGGACTGTGAGGAAGACAGGTGAGAAAGTGGAAAGGTGTATTGCAGGTGACAACGATGACAGGTGAGAGAGAGAGAGAGAGAGAGAGAGAGAGAGAGAGAGAGAGAGAGAGAGAGAGAGAGAGAGAGAGAGAGAGAGAAGGGGGAGAGGAGCAAATAGACAGAGAAACGGATACCGAGAAACACATACAGTCAGACAGACAAACAGGCAGGAAAAACAGCACACACACACACACACACACACACACACACTAAAACACACACACACACACACACACACACACACACACACACACACACATTAAAACACACTCATAACATTCGTCTTCCAAGCATTATGTTGAAGCTCAATTCGGCCAGCCACAAAGCAAGACCCTGGGGGCGCCTGTACAGCCTGCTGGGGGAGCGCCGAGCCCCGGGGAAATATATGTTAAGGTAATGAGCTGCCTGGAGTGTTGGGGGGTGGGGGTAGTGGGGGGAAGGCGGGGAGGGGAGGGGGTGCAGAATTAGGTGCTTGAAGTGTTGGGGAGGAGAGGTGGGGAGGGAGGGGAAAGGGAAGGCAGGGTGCAGGGGAGGGAGGATGGGGAGTCTTGGAGGGGAGAGATAGAGGGGAAGGGGAAGGGAGGGTGCAGGGGAGGGAGGAAGGAGAGTCTTGGGGAGGAGAGATAGAGGGGAAGGGGAAGGCAGGGTGCAGGGGAGGGAGGAAGGGGAGTCTTGGGAAGGAAAGATAGAGGGGAAGGGGAAGGCGGGGTGGAGGGGAGGGAGGAAGGGGAGTGTTGGGGAGGAGAGGAGAAGGGGAAGGTGGGGAGGTAGGGGAAGGAAGGAGGAGGTGCAAAATTAGGTGGGTGAAAGGAAGGGAAAGGGAAGGGGTGAGGATTGGGGAAGTCAGCCTCTCTCTCTCTCTCTCTCTCTCTCTCTCTCTCTCTCTCACTTTAATTAAAGGATTTCCGCCTCTAAACCTGGATATTTTGGGGCTTAAGGGAATCCAATACTCTCCCGTCTGTCTTTGATGTAACGACCCCCTCCCCCCCGCGCCCTCTTTCCATTCTCTGGCGAGGCGTACACCAAAGGGAGGACTCAAATATTATGGAGTTAACTTCCATTACCCCTTTCAGATCCTTCCCTCTCTCTTCGCCTGGTCTCTCTTTGTCTCTCTTCTCTTTCTCTTCATCGTCGGCTCTTTCCCCTCTCTCCCCTCCCTCTCTTCACCTGGTCTCTCTC
>NC_066513.1:13267709-13270209 GCF_024679095.1 Eriocheir sinensis | reverse complement strand
GCCTGGAATACAACAAAAAACTACACCTGGAACACACCAAAAAAAAATGGAATACAACAAAAATCTACAACAGGAATACAACGAAACAAACTGGAATACAACAAAAAAACTGGAATACAACAAAAAAGTGAAAAAACTACACCTGGAATACAACTCTCTCCTTTGGGTAAGAGAAAGAATGGTAAAGGTCAAGAGGATGCCGACGGAAACAACTTGCTCACGAGAATTTAATTTCCTCTTCCGTCTCTGGCCTTCTTAATCCCGGCATTCCTCACCTCGGACGTCTGTTTTCTGAGGTCGTATTTCTTTTCTAATCACTAATTGCGCCACTTACATTTTATTTTTGTTTCTCTTCCTTTGATAGTTTTTTTTTCCTTTTACTATCAAATCTTTTTATAATCCCTAATTGAGCCTTTTTTTTTTTCTCTCCCTTCGATAAGTGCTTTTTTCTTTGACTATCATTTCTTTTTTCTAATCCCTAATTGAGCCTTTTTTCTCTCTCTCTTCCTTCGATAAGTGTTTTTTTCTTTTACTATCATTTCTTTTTTTTTCTAATCCCTAATTGAGCCATTTTTTTTCTTCCTTCGATAAGTATTTTTCTTTTACTATATCTTTTTTCTAATCCATAATTGCGCCACTTGCATTTTATTTTTATTTCTCTTCCTTTCGATTAGTATTTCTTCTTTTACTATAATTTATTTTCTAATCCCTAATTGAGCGACTATATTTTTTTCGCTTCTCTTGATTCGATGTTTTTTTTTTTTCTTTTACAATAATTTCTTTTCTAATCTCTAATCGCGCCACTATATTTTTTGTTTTTCTTCCTTCGATAAGTGTTTTTTTCTTTTACTATCATTTCTTTTCTAATCTCTAATTGAGCCACTTGCTTTTTTATTTTTTTGTTTCTCTTCCTCCGATTAGTATTTCTTCTTTTACTATAATTTATTTTCTAATCTCAAATTGCGCCACTATATTTTTTGTTTTCTTCCTTCGATAAGTGTTTTTTTTTTCTTTTACTATAATTTCTTTTCTAATACCTAATTGACCCACTTGCTTTTTTTTTTTTTTTCTTTCTTCGATAGTTGTTTGTTTCTTTACTGTAAATGTGCCTGCAGAACGAGTCAAGGCGCAAATCACTCATTATAATATTTTTAATCCGACATTACTCACCTCGTACGTCACTTCCTTTTTTTTTTTTTTTTTTTTGCTTTTCTTCCTCCCACAACTGTTTTTTTCTTTACTATTTATGTATCTGCAGAAAGAATCAACGTAACAAAAACTCTCATTGTAATATTTTTAATCCGGGCATTCTTCACCTCGTACATTACTTCCTTTTCTTTTTTGCTTCTCCCCTCCCATAACTGCTTTTTTCTTTACTATTTATGTATCTGCAGAAAGAATCAACGTAACAAAAACTCTCATTGTAATATTTTTAATCCGGGCATTCCTCACCTCGTACATCACTTCCTTTTTTTTTTTGCTTTTCCCCTCCCACAACTGTTTTTTTCTTTACTATTTATGTATCTGCAGAAAGAATCAACGTAACAAAAACTCTCATTGTAATATTTCTAATCCCGGCATTCTTCACCTCGTACATCACTTCCTTTTCTTTTTTGCTTCTCCCCTCCCACAACTGCTTTTTTCTTTACTATTTATGTATCTGCAGAAAGAATCAATGAACAAAAACTCTCATTGTAATATTTTTAATCCGGGCATTCCTCACCTCGTATATGTCTGTTTTCTGAGGTATTTTTGTTTTCTATTCCTCAACCACGTCACTTGATTTTTATGTCTTGCTTTTCCTTCTCCGATAAGTCCTTCTTTCTTTACTATAATTGTACCTGCAGTAAGATTTAAGGTAACAAAATAAACTTACTATAACATTCTTTTATTAATTTTATCCCCTATCTTCCTCTCAGTCGTGTTATCTTATTGGTTTGAGTTACTTCGTTTGTTATTACTTCAACCCTTCTTTTCTTCCTTTCAATTCTTATTTTTCTTTCATTTCTTTTCTCCACATGCGTTTTTAATATTACTTTTCCTCCAATAAGCGCCTCTTCCTCTGCTATAAACGTATCTATAGAAACAATTAACGTAAAATAAAAACAAACACATTATAATATATTCGATAGATCCAAAATATTACGTTAACAATTACAAAGCGATGTTGAAAGCAGCTCGTCATCAAAATATAATAACCGGCATTAACAAGTTACAAAATCATATTGAAAGCAGCCCGTCATCAATATATATATATATGTAATAACCGCTCTTCGAAATTCATCTGGCGTTCTAGCGATTATTTTCTTGCGCCACGGTGACGGAGGAGGAAGGGCCGGCGAGGGGGCGGAAACTTATTGTCTCCCCTTGTCTCATTATAGCGGCAAAAAGCTGTTGAATAGATTACAGAGCTAAGGCAAATAGGCTCGTTATAACCCGGCATTCTTTATGTTGTATCCTCAGACGTTTTTTCTCAGCCTCCTCCTCCACCTCACCTTCT
>NC_066513.1:13260209-13262709 GCF_024679095.1 Eriocheir sinensis | reverse complement strand
CTCTCTGGTTCTCTGTATTCACCTTCTTTTCCTATTTCCCTTTCCCCTCTTCCTCATTCTCTTCCTCTCCCCCTTCTTCCTCCTCCTCCTCTTCATTCCCCTCTGGTTCTCTGTATTCCCTTTCTTCTTTCCTTACTTCTCTTCCCCTTCTTTATCCTCCTCTTCCTCTTTCCCTCCTCCTCCTTCTCGTCTGGTATTCTTTATTCCATTCTTTCCTTTCTTACTCATCTTTCCCTTCTTCCTTCTCTTCCTATTCACCCTACTCCTCCTCCTCATCCTCTTATCCCTCCTCTATCTCCTCCTCCTCGTCCTCTTTCACCTCCTTCTCCTCCTCCTCCTCCCCCTCCTCTTCCTCCTACACCTTCTATTCCACTCGTTCTGTAAGCCACTCAGGTTTGCATGGAGAACAAACACTCTAGGACAAAAAGGTTCAGTGTAAGACTATTAAAGCACACAAAAACACGTAAGGGCGAGTACACACACACACACACACACACACACACACACACACACACACACACACACACACACACACACACACACACGGTAGTAATATAGAAAATTGCGAGTTTCTGGGAACATATTCTGGTACACACACGCATACATTACGTATCATGCATATAAACCTACGCATTATTATCTCTCTTTAGTGCGTGTGCGTGTGTGTGCGTGTTGGTGTGTGTGTGTGTGTGTGTGTGTGTGTGTGTGTGTGTGTGTGTGTGTGTGTGTGTTGTGAAAGGCCGTGGAAATAGCAGACGCAAAAATATTCAAATACTTTTCCTGCTAATCAAACGTTGCTTCTTGCCTTCCCTTCTCCTTTTCCTCTTCCTCTCTTCTCTTCCCTTCTCTCTTTACGCCCTGTTGCCTCACCTCCACCGCCTTGCCGTCGTTCGGATACTTGCAAAAACAAACAAACACACACACTCACACACACACACACACACACACACACACGCTAGGAAGAGCAGCTGCAGTCAAGCCTTAAGCCACTCGGCGAAAATTAAAAATACCGCTCGACAGGAGAAACAATACCGACATCATACCAGGGAGGGAGAGAGAGAGAGAGAGAGAGAGTGAGAGAGAGAGAGAGAGAGAGAGAGAGAGAGAGAGAGAGAGAGAGACCACCTTTTGAGGGAGATGAAGGTAACTTACACACATGATCTCTCTCTCTCTCTCTCTCTCTCTCTCTCTCTGTCCTCTCCTCTCCTCTCCTCTCCATCTTCTCCCCTTCCCCATCCTTCCTCCCTCCTTGGCCTTCTCCCTCCTCCTCCATATATGGTTAGTAATACACAATGAAGCAAAACACTGTTGCCACATTAAACAAAGGACAGTCAACCCCATCTGACTATTATTTGTTATTTTCTTAAGATTGTTATTAAGATTTTCAGGACGAGCCTATATATAATGATTCGGGAATGAAGTGAATAAATGGGAGGATGCTAAAAATAAAACTAGATTGAAGAAGGGAGGGAGGAAAAGGGAAACAGAAGGACGGGCAGAAAGATAGATGTAAGAAATGTGAAGATGGTTAATAATACTATACTGAGAGAGAGAGAGAGAGAGAGAGAGAGAGAGAGAGAGAGAGAGAGAGAGAGAGAGAGAGAGAGAGAGAGAGAGAGAGAGAGAGAGAGAGAGAGAGAACGAAGGGTAAAAAGATGGAGGATTGGGTGAACAAACATACAGCAAAAGGAGAAGCATTTGTTATTTGCATACAAGTGATGTGTTACCATCTACATTATTTTTAACGCGGTGGAAAAATATAAACAAGATCATACAAATTAACACACTTTTCTTAATTAGCTACCCACTAACATTTTTTTTTTCCTACTCTCCTCTTTACTGTCGTTTATCTCCCTCTATTACTCATCCATTCATCAACTTTTTCCTACGTCACCTCCTCATCCTCCACATATGCACATCTGTCGTTTGTCTGCTCTATTAGTCATCAAATCATCAACTTTTTCCTCCTCCTCCTCCTCGTCCTCGCCCTCCTCTTCTTCCTCCATTTGCACACAGTCAGATCAACTTTTTCCACAACAATGACCACAAGTTAAGGCGGCTTGGCAGGTCTGCTGACGATGACGCATGAACAAAAAACATAAGCGAGCAGAACGACCGATGCATAACAATTAGTGGCCGGCCGAAGGGAGTGAGAGAGAGGAGAGGCATCAGGGGGACTTAGGCTGGTGTAGTCAGTCCATTTCGCCTCTCACATCCAGTCTTTCCAAAGGCCAAAACGGGTATCAATCGGGTTCTAAAGCGTGTTTGTTTAGGTTCACGGTACAGAGGAAGAGTCAGACTACCACCAGGGTCATAAAACTACCCCTGGAAATGTCCCAAAACCCTACGAGGCCCTGTGAATGTGTGTGTACTTGGAGCCGGAGATGTTTAAGAATATGACTCTTTGCTCCGGTTCATTGGCATTCAGCTTCCACTCGGTGATGTCCAGACGGCTTATGGCACGTGCAGGAACTGGTTGTGGGATGTCGGGGGCCAGTAA